>NW_011889168.1:3220459-3288928 GCF_000151845.1 Pteropus vampyrus | reverse complement strand
AATGAAATAAGTCAGATAAAGACAAATACCACATGATTTCACGTACACGTGGAATATAAAGAACAAAATAAATAAAAACAACAACAAAAAGAAAATAAACTCATAGATACAGAGATCATTTTGAGGGCTACTAGATGGGAGAGTGTTTGGGGGAACGGCGAGATAGGGCAAAGGGATTAAGAAATACAAATGGACAGTTACGAAATAGACGTGGAGATATAAAGTGTAGCATAAGGAAAAGTTAACAATGGTGTAGTAAATATGTAAGGGGGCAAAGGGGTACTAGATTTAGTGAGGTGATCACTTTGAGTTATATAGATCTCTAATCACTATGCTATACAACTGAAACTAATATATTATTGTATTCCAACTCTAATTGAAAATAAAAGTCATTGAATTGTACAATGTAAATCGAGCACTTACTTGTCTATTTCAATAAAACTAAAGAAAAAATATTAAACCCTAAAAAAAATTTTAAAAAGCTGATAATGGTCTTTCAGTTTCAGACAAGATGGAGTAAGCACTTTCCACCCTATTTGACCCATTAATTAAAAAAAAAAACCTGGACAAAATTGATAAAGCAACAATTAGAAGACTCCAAAAGGTTGAGAAATGGAGGTTGGGAATCTTGGGACTTAAGAAATAAGCAGTGGTGAGTTATGTGTGGTTTTTTTGTTTGTTTTGTCTCCTATATATTGAGGCCTGGGCACTGGAGAGACTCCAAATCCAGAAATGCCAATAGTCACAGACAAAAATTGCACCAAAGGATCAGGAAAGGTGTGGCTCAGTACGACAGAAACATTTTGATTACTGTATACATACTCAATTCCAGGTGAACACTATGAATAAAGCTATACCCTATCCTCTTTCCAACTGGACAGTGGAAGAAGAATTAGTGAGAGAGGGAGCTAAAAAAAAGATTTTTAAATTTTTGAAACTCTGGGCAGACTTCTGAGCAGCCAATGCATGAAAGTGACCCGAAACAATATAGCAAAAGTTTCAGAACTAAACACGTCTGGAATACCACCCAGGTTTCAGATTGAAGTATGTTCTGGGTAGCACATACCTGAACAGACCAAAACAGAATTACAAAGGTTTTGAATCTAAATGGACAGCCCACAAAAGTGGGCCAAGATGTGTATTCTTAAATGAGTTTACTTTTTGCTACAGTAGAAGATTTGAATAGGAACAGAGTCTCATAAAATAATACTCAAAATGTCCAGGATACAATTAAAATTACTCATCATACCAAGAACCATGAAAATCTCAACTTGAATGAGAAAACACAAGCAACAGCTGCCAACATCAAGATAATATGGATGTCGGAATTATCTGATAACAGTTTTAAAGCAATTATAATAAAAGTGCTTTAACAAGAAATTATGAACATTTTTGAAACATGAAAAAATAGAAAGCCTCAGCAAAGAAGTTAAAAATATAAAAATGAACGAAGTGGAAAGTTTAGAGCTGTAAACTGCAATAACTAAAATTAAAAAAAAAAAACTCACTTGATGAGCTTAATAGCAGAATGAAAATTCCAAAGAAATAGATCAGTGAACTTAAAGGCAGTTCAAAGGAAATTATCCAATATGAACAAAAGAAAGAAAATCAATTAAAAAATAATGAAAAGAGCCTTAGGGACCTATAGGACAGTAACACCATTTAGTAAAAGACATAAACCTAAAATTCAAGACGCTGAGCAAATCCTAACAAGATAAACCCAAAAAATCCACAGATACATCATAATCAAATTTCTGAAAACTAAAGACCAAAAAAAAAAAAAATCTTGAAAGCAGAGAAAAATATGCATTACTTATACAGAATGTTCATAGCAGCTTTATTTGTAGTCACCAAAAACTCTAAACAGTCCAAATATCTTTTAATGGCAAATAGATAAACTAGTACATCCATAGAATGGAGTACTACTCAGCCAGAAGAAGGAATATACTCTTGATATCCATAACAACTTGAATTGTTTTCTTTGTCTCATGTTATAAGGGTATTAAGCTGAGTGAAAAAAGCCAATCTCAAAAGATTCCAGTTGTATAATACTCTTGAAATAACAAATTTTTGGTGATGAGTACAGATTTGTGGCTGTCAGGGGCTAGGGACAGGGTATGAGTATAAAAGGGGAAGCTTCTTTGTGGTGATGAAAATTGTTCTGTGTCTTGATTGTGGTGGTTGGTCCACGAATCTCTACTTTAATCTCCCCTCTCAAAATAAGCACATGTAAAACTGGTGAAATCCAAATACTGTCTGTAGTTTTATTGTACCAATGTCAGTTTCCTTTTTGACTATATATTGTGGTTATGTCAGATGCCATCTCTGAGGAAAGCTGTGTGAAGGGTACAGGAGACCTCTCTGTAGTATTTTTCCAATTTCTTGTGAATCCTAAATGATTTCAAAAAAAAAAAAACTAATAAAGGATAACCAGCAAGGTAAGAGAAGAGTCCAGAGGCCAAGAGAAGAAAGTCTTTCAAGTAGAATGAAGTGACTTTGGGATTTAGTTACATGGAGGTCACTAGGGACTTAGATAAGAGCAGTTTTGGTATAGAAGTAGGCACAAAAGCCTGACTAGAGTGTGTTTAAGAGTGATTGGAGGGAGAAGTAGTGGGAACAATGAGTACAGCATGGAAGAAGCTAAGATTCTTTTTTGTAAAAAACAGAAACACAAACAAACAAAAACAGAGAAAACGAACTCAAAAATTTCTACCTCATAGGAATTTTTCATGCTTCATAATAAGTTGCGAGTCACTATTAAATTGTCATAAACACCTGATTATTTAATTTTATAAGTAGGCTCTGGTGTTATAAAATATATATTTTCCTGCCTCGTTTTGTAGTGTTGTTTTAAAAAATACAATTGTGTCACTCTGAGCATCTCTGGGGGATAAATTATACTACTTGTTAATAACCAGGGTAGCAAGGGACTGTGCATGAAGAGAGGATGGAAAAATAATGCAGCAGATTAATTAATAATGTGACACATCTGAATGTTTTCAGCTTTCAGACTGCAGTAATGATCCTATCTCCTTGACTACCAGCAATTGGTTCACTCTTGTTGTCAAAAACAAAAATGAAAAGCTTTTCAGAAGCTTAAAGCAGAAATGGTAAATAGAAAATTGCATTTTCTCTAAAAACAAACAAACAAACAAACAAATAAAAACTCCACTAAAATGGCTTTCTTCCCATCACAACAATACAATTTGTTGTCAACAGATAAATGATACATGTTAAAGACAAAGCCCTTACTAATAAAGTTAAGAGATTTATTTGGTCCTTTCAGTGGAAAAATTAACTGAGATTCCAACTATACCATCTATGTTGGAAGAAAAACGTCAAAACAAAGAAACACGTAATCAAAGAATCAGGTTCAACATTCTCTATGATCTTATCTAATCAGGATCTTGAGACAACTTTACCACATTTCTATGATAAGTGGAGCTAACAAATGCCTGAAGCTCTGTTCTTTCTTTTCTTTTTTTTTCTCCAGCTTTATTGAGATATAATTGACATCTAACATTGTGTAAATTTAAGGTGTAAAATTTGTTTGATATACTTATATATTGCAAAATAATTATCACTGTAACATTAGCTAACATCTGAAGCTCTGTTCTTGAGGGAAAAGAGGTCAACACAAATCCATGTATCTTTAGCAGTTCTGTTCATTTATATCATATCAAGAATAAATTTGTTTATTTACTCCTTTGCTAATTTGTTCATTCATTCATGTATCTAACAATTATTTATTGACACTGGGGATATGAAATTGGACAAAGTATGGTCTCTGCTGTCCTCACAGAGCTTACAATCTAGAGAGGAAAACATAAACAGACAATTACAAGACAAAGATTATTATTATTATTAACATTTATTATGTGCTGTCTATGTGCCTGGTGCTATTCTATATGTTCATCATGCATTTTCTTGGTGAATTCACACAACGGTCTTGTGCCTTGTGAGGTCAGTACTATTATTATTCTTATTTCAAAGATGAAGAAAATGAAACTAAAAGAGTCTTGGTCACTTAACCAAAGCCATACAATTTGAACAACTCCAGGGTTATCTTACTCCAAAGTCAAGAGCATAGTGAAATGGCATCTGAAGCCTAGGGGCTTAAGTAAGTTTTGCTGGACTGGGGAGTGATAGCATGAGGTGAAGTTAGAGATATGACTAAGGACCAGATCATCACAGGCCTTTCAAGCCCTTTAAGGATTTAGGACTTTATCCGGAAGCAATATGATAACATCTGTAACTGTAATCATCTAGTCCAAAACGTAGGGGCTTAAAACAAGTATCATTTAATTCCTCACAATTCTGTTGGTTGGGAATGGTGGCAAGACTTAGCAGAGGCCACTGGACTCCTCTCTGTGTGGTGCCAGCTAGGATGGCTCCACAAGGGCTGAAGGATACTAGATGACCTCATTCATATGTCTGGAACCTTGGTGGAGGTTTTTGACTGGGTGCCTCACTTCTCTCCACATGGTTTCCAAAAGAGCAAAAATGGAGGCTTCAGATTTTCTTAAGTCCTAGGCCTTGAACTGCCACAGCATCATATTCATCATATTTCATTGGTCAAAGCAAGTTACAACACCAGACAAGATTCAAGAGGAGAGAAATAGGCTCCACTTCTTCACAGGAGAAGCTAGAAAATCACATTTAAAAAAGTATCCAGGAAAAAAGGGATTGTAGTAACAATCTTTGAAAACATTCTACCACAACACTGCAATGTTTCGAAAAGTTCAGCTTTTTCAACACAACTTATTGAAAAGATTGCGATTTCTCCATTATATATTCTTGTCTCCTTTGTCATAGATTAATTGACCATATAAGCAAAGGTTTTTTTCTGGGCTCTCTATTCTGTTCCATTAATCTATGTGTCTGCTTTTCTGCTAGTACCATTCTGTTTTTATTATTATGGCTTTGTAATATAGTTTGAAATTGGAGAACATAGTACCTCCAACTTTGTTCTTCTTTCTCAAGATTGCTGTTGCTATTCATGGTCTTTTGTGGTCCCATATATATTTTAACATTTTTTTTCTAGTTCTGAGAAGAATGTCATTGATATTTTGATAAGGATTGCATTGAATTTGTAGATTGCTTTGGATAGTATGGACATTTTAATGATATTAATTCTTATAATCCATGAGCATAGTATATACTTCCAAAGATGACATATAGATGGCCAACAGACATATGAAAAGATGCTCAACATCACTAATCATCAGGGAAATGCAAATCAAAACCACAATGAGATACCACCTCACACCTGTCAGAATGACTATTATCAAAAAGTCAACAAATAACAAATATTGGTGAGGATATAGAGAAAAGGGAACTGTTGGTGGAATTGTAAATTGGTATAGCCACTATGGAAAGCAGTTTGGAGATTCCAAAAAAAACTAAAAATAAAAGTACCACATGACCCAGCAATTCCACTTCTGGGTATTTATTTGAAGAAAGCAAAAGCACTCATTCAAAAAGATATATACACTCCTACACTCATTAGAACATTATTTACAATAACCAAGAAATGGAAGCAACCTAGGTATCCATCGATAGATAAATGGATAAAGAAGATGTAGTGTGTGTGTGTGTGTGTGTGTGTGTGTGTGTGTGTGTGTGTATCTATACACACACATAATGGAATATTACTCAGCAATAAAAAAGAACGAAATCTTGCCATTTACAAAAATATGAATGGACCTAGAGGGTATTGTGCTGAGTGGTGTAAGTCAAATGGAGAAAGATAAATATTGCATGATTTTGCTTACATGTGGAATCTAAACAAGCAAAACAAAACAAAACAAATGAACTAAAAAATAAAACAAAAATAGACTCATAGAAACAGAGTTCACAATGATGGTTGCCAGAGGGGAGGTGGGTGGGGATTGGGTGAAAAAGTTGAAAGGGAATATAGTCAATAAGAATGTGACAAATTTTCATAGTAACAGATGGTTACCAGACTTAGTTAAGAGATCACATTGTAATATATAAATGTCAAATAACTATGTTGTAACACCTTAAATTATATAATGTTATATGCCAACTATACTTTAATTAAAAAATTGAAAAAAGAAGGGGCGTGACATGCAGGAAGGAGGAATACTGCTGCTGTTACTTCGGTGAGAAGTTGAGTGGTCTAAATTCAAGCATTGTTCTAAACATAGTTGGCACCAGACTTTCCTGAGGGAGCTTACTAAAAATACAGATTTACAAGACCTGTCACGAACATACTGAATCAGAATCCCTAGAAGTGAAAACTGAAAATATAAATTTTAATGTGTTTTCTTTCAACGGACATTTTATTGAACACCTACTTTGTGCTAAGCATCATTCTGTGCTCTGTGGATGAGGTGGTGAATGAAATAGACAAGGGGCAGGGAGTGAGGTGAGGGAGACAGACAAAAACCAAATGCACAACTAAATAAACAAATGAGTATCTTTTTGGATTTGTACCCAAATCATTCTTTTCAAAAGAATGATTTGTGTGTATGTGTAAGAGAGAGCGGGGGAAGGGAAGGGAAGGGAAGGAAAAAGAAGGGAAAAGAAGGGAAAAGGGAAGAGATGAGAATATCTTTAATGGACATATATATGTTATTTACTAAGAATTACTTGTAATAGCAATAGACTTATTAAAAGCAACTTTATTGAGGTAAAATTTAAGTGCAATAAACTGCACTTATCTAAAGGGTACAATTCAATGAATTTCGATGTCATGTCCCTTATTTCCATCTCCAAATCTCAAGCAACCACTGATCTGCTTCCTGTCACTATAGATTAGCTTGCAATATTTAGAATTTCATACAAATGGAACCAGATAATATGCAATAGCAATAAATCTTTAAACAATCTGAATGAATAGTAATAATGTTACTATTATTGTTACTTTGTGGTACATTTATTCAGTGAAATACTATGAGTCATGAGAAAGAGGAGTAAGGTTTTTATGTACTAATTTGGAATGATTTCCTGAAAATATTGTTAGGTAGAAAAGGCATGAGGCAGAACAGAGCATGAAGTGTGCTACCATTTATACATAAAAAGAATAAAGAAAAATATATCCATATATTTGCTTATATATTCATAGACACTCTGAAAAAACCTGGCAATATAAGCTGCTTCATGAGAGAACTGGGTGTCTAGGAGACAGGGTTTTACCGAGAGATTATTACCTATTCAAAGAACGACTAAAATTTAAAAAAATTAAATAATAAGAAATAGAATAATTGAAAAGTTTTCCCCAACCTTGGCAGATGAGAGACATTGTAATGTCAGATAAAGACTATAAGGTTCAAATATTCTAATTTAAACTTGATTAAAATTATAGTTAAAACCAGAAGCCACAAATATCAATTGCCATCCGAAGAGAAAAACTTAAGAAAAAAACTATAAAGAAGTTGAGGATTAGAAGTAAACAAGCTGATACCAAAATTCATATGGAAAAAAGAAGTATGAAAAATCTGAAAAAAAAAGGAAGAGCAATGATCAGAACAATCAGATATTAAATCATAAACCTTAAGATTGGAACTAACATATGAATACGTGGGCCAATGGAATCAAAGAGAAAATACAGAAATGGAAATTGATATGTAATGAAAATGATATCTTGAACCAGTAGAAAAAGATGGACTCAGTTGGATATCAAGTGGGAAGGTAGTCCAGTGGGAATGGCTCACCTCAGATACAGGCAATAAAGGGCTCACTTTTATACAGAATTTAAAACAATAATATGTCAGTCTGCTTTTTATCATTGTCAGGCATCATCAATAGTAAACAAGATCAATGAGAAAATGATAAAATTCTTCCCCCATTCGATCTGCTGGTGCACTGCTCCCACCTGCCCCTTCTTTAAAATACTACTGAATAGAATCTTTAATATATTATGTTGGGACAACTGTGTAGTGTTAAAGAAAAAAATAAAATGACTCAAATAGAGGATAAAGACTTTATACAGCTGATGCACATAAATATCTTAAAATTAGATAACTACCTGAGTCAAAGCAGGGTTGGGGTTGTCTGAAGACAAGGAGAAGAGAAGAGAGGGTATGTGACTTTGGTCTTGTCCCAGCTTACAGGTTTCTTTACCTGTAACTGCTGCAAAAGTTGCTATTGGGATGGTTGGGGTAGGTTTGGTTTTTCAGCTCTTTCTTGGGATGGTTGACGCAAGATGAAATCTCATTTTGACAGCGCTGTGTGTGTGTGTGTGTGTGTGTGTGTGTGTGTGTGTGTGTGTGTGTAAGAGAGAGGGGGGAAGGGAAGGGAAGGGAAAGAAAAAGAAGGGAAAAGAAGGGAAAAGGGAAGAAATGAGAATATCTTTAATCAAACTAAGGAATAAATGTTCTCTACTTGACACCTCTTGGGCCAGTTTGGGTCATGAGCCCACCACTGGAGACATATCAGTTTCCAAAGGAAATGCTGGATTGATGATTTAAACCTGAGGTTTTGCATCCCTGGCAAGGGTGAAAGGATTAGCACAACTGGCCTAGACTTCTCAGGACCCTCCCCTCAAGCTGAGTCATTTTCACACAAATTACATGGGCTGAGCAGGAAGAGGCAGATATCTAAATAAAATTGGATTCCTTCAAGAAGCAGGATAAGGGGATGGATGCTGGGTAGGTAACCAACAATGTCACCACATACATTTTTTCCAAAGTGAGGCGCACATGAAGACATTTTACTGTATTGAAGTTTTAAAGCACCTTTACAGTTTTATAGGTAAATCTAGGGGCCCCAGAAAGCAAAATAACATTGTTTAACAGCATGACTTCTGAGGTCAGACTGCCGGAGTTTAAGTCCCAGAAATCTTGTGACCATAAGCAAATTAATGTTCCCGAGCTTCGTTTTCCTCTTATGTAAAATGATAATGACAATGATGATGAAAGTATGGTATGCTATAGATTTCATAAGATTGTCGTGAGGATTAAATGAAATGATGTATGCTAAAGCAGAGCACAAAATCACTATAAAGTCATTGACCAGGAATTGGAATTTTTGTAATATTGAGTCTGATTGATAATTTTTCTTATATCAGGATTTGACAGTATTTCTTGAGATGTTTCCTACTGATTCAGCCTACTAGCATATGTTTCCCCTTGGTAGTGTTGACATGTGACAATGCAAACAGTTGAACATTTCCATCACCAGACTCTTATGGCAAGAACAAGTTCACCTGACAACGTGTGGTCTGATCCACCTGGCTTCTCTACCTGAAAATATCAAATCTGTGATGGCATTTTCATGATACATTAACTAAAGACCTTCTCCTTTTCTTACCTTTCAGGGCAATGTTTGTAGGTTGACTTCCCACTCACAATCTTGGTGTAGCTCTAGAGTCCCAGCAGAATGCTTCAGACAACAGAAGTTTTATGTAATTTTTGTTTATTTCTTTAGTTCAATCTAGCTAAGAGAAAGGTCTCCATACACCTAGAGATATTTACCAACCTGTTGCCTGGAGCTGAGTCCAATTTCTCACCTTTACCTCTGACCAGAGCAGAATGCAGCAGAACGCAGTGACCAATGGAGGAATCGAAGCGCCCTCCTCCCCCCCCGCCCCGCCCCATTTACTTCATCAGCTCCTTCCATTTTGTGGAATGCTGATCAACATTTTCTGTTTTCTATAAGTTGTTAGACAAACGCAGCTCCAAGACGGATCCTCAAAGACTTTTCTTCACCACAGATTACCACTGTAGACCCTCCTGTCAAAGCAAATTCTGAAGCCATCACTAACTGGAATTTGCCTCTTTCCTTCTGTACTCCTTAGATTAAATTGTAATCTAATTCCTTCTCCCTAACCACAAGAAAACCACTATCTTTCCCAAGGCTGAATTCTCAAAACATTACTCGAACTCTGCCATCAACTTTGACACCCATTTCTCTTCTCAACTCTTACACTGCCCTTAAAAATATTACTTCCAGTGCCAATGACCACACCTGCCATGACAGAATTTCATAACAGGATGGGTGCCTGTCATATATGTATAATGTAGGCAAGTGTGATATGAAGTGGGAAGGCAAAGCAGGAAGCCAGGAGGGTGGGTGGGTGAGTGAAAGAAGCATTTAATAACGTATAAAGATGTAGTCAGCAACATTTAATTTTAATCCTTTAACTCCCAATGCCCAGGAGTTAAGGACCTTTACGTGTTTTCAGTTTTGCCCATTCGCAAACTAGTTTCATCCACAAAATCTACTTTCTATTCTTGGCTCACCTTATTTCAAATGGGCCCAAGAGTCTGTAAAGTAATTCGTGTTGTATTTCTATAGATTTTATTTGTATGTCTGTTTTAATAACTAATCTTGTTTTCTTTTGAAATGTTTTAAAAAGATTTTTGAAACATTTTACGAGTTTCAAAGAAAACTTGATACTTAGTATTTTACATATAATCCATAATTCAACTTACTTAAATATAATACAACTGCTTCTAGGGAGATAAGGAGAACTGATACACATTTTGGGACTCTTCTTTGGTATCTTTGCAAAATGAAACACCCAAATACAGAGAGGAGATTTTTTTCTCTATATTTGGGCAAGGCTGATGAGACTATGTGTAACCTGCACCCGAATTCGCTAAAGGGTCTTTCTGTTAAAAACGGGACAGGGTGAAAATATTGAATGGAAAAAATTTAAGTAGTTGAAAGTCTTATCCCATGATGGATGATGGGGTGGGAAGGGCTAACCCCTTGAATAGGAAACAGGCCCATAGAAGCATGGTGACAGCCAGCAGGTGGCAGTAGGGGACCACGTCGGAAGAATTTACTGACTTGGAAAGGCCCTGGATGGACCATTGGGCCTAAGAACCAGCATCTGCCAGGAGTTGGTAGAGGGCATGATGCATAGAGAAAGAAATGGTGACAAGGTCTTCCAGAAGCCCAGGGTTAGAATCTGGTGTGTAAAATGAAGGGCTCATACAGCTTAGTGATTATAACCGACAGTACTCTATTAGAAACTTAAAAGTTGCTGAGACACTAGATCTTGATTGCTCCCACCACAAAAAAGAAATGATAATTATGTGAGGTGATAGAGGTGTTAGCTACGGCCATGGTGGTAATCATATTGCAATATATAAATTTATTGAATCAATACATTGTACACCTTAAATTTACACAATGTTATATGTCAATTATGTCTCAATAAAAAAAAATAAAATAAAAAATTAAAATGAAGAGCCCAGAGCTGGGGGTGGTTGGCAGGGAGCAGGGACATATACAAGACTAAGAGGAAGAGGGCAGCACAGGAATGAAATCATCCCCAAGGCAAGGAGGAGGGCGTAGGAGGAAGAGCAAGAGAAAGGTCAGCTTCTGACACACAAGTGACAGGGCAGAGTAGGAAGCAAGTCAGAAAGGGTGAGGGTCACTCCTTTCTGTGTGAACTAATGGTGGCACTGATTTTCAAAAGCTCTAAGAATAAGTGGAATCAACTCAAATGTTCATTGATGGATTAATGAATAAACAAAATGTTATACACACACACACACACATAACATGTATTACACACACACACACACACACACACACACACACACACACACACACACACACCAGAATATTACTCAGCCTTAAAATGGAAGAAAGTTCTGACATGCTACATGTGGATGAATCTTGAGGACATCATGCTAAGTGAAATAGACCAGTTACAAAATTATACGTAAATAACGTATAATTATACTTATATAAAGTATTTAGAATGGTCAAATTCATAGAGACAGAAAGTAGAATAGTGGTTGTCAGGAGCTGGGGAGGGGGAGAATGAGGAGTTATTTAATGGAGATGGTATTTTGGTTTTGCAAGATAGAAAAGTTCTGGAAATTGGTTGCACAACAGTGTGAATATATTAACATTACTGAAATATACACTTAAAATGATTAAGATGGTAAATAAGGTTCTATCTCTTCTGATCCTTAAGGAGTCATAGGCCACTCCAAGTAGGGTGGTAGAACATTAAGTGAGTAAAAAAATAATACCTCATATTTAAATGGCACATTGTAATTTATATAGTTCTAGTGTAAAAATGTGCTGGCTTGTCAAGTCTTCACAGCAACAAATATGGAGTAGGGTGAGTCTCTGTGTTAAAAGTAAGTGGGTGGGCTACATGAAGGATAAATAGAAAAGCACGGAGTGAATGGATTAACAAGGAGTTGGGGGACAAACGCTGGGATTGTTGGGCAGAAACAGGTGGAAGGAATGGAAGAGAAAGAGCAAATCAACAAGCTCATGATCTACTTGATTCCTCTTTTTTTCCTCATATGTGGTAGGTGGTAACCCTAGTCTTGTGTATTCAAATGCTTTCTACTGTTTCTAGGCCCTATTTTCTATAAATTCTGTCCCAAGAAGCAGTACTGCTGCATAATTAAAAGTGTTTGAAGTTTGACCCTGGCCCTTCCCGATTCCCGTGATTTTGGGCAGGTTACTTATCTCTCTTGACTTAACTTTTCTCTCTGATAATAACAGTTGTGGCCACTTCTAAGCCTTCAGTACATATTTTCTCTTTTCATTTTTTCAGTCCTGTGACCTCAGGAGGAAACACTGCCCACTGACTGAAGTGATAGGGAATACCCCTTTGAGGTTTAGCTTCATTCCACTTGTCTTGCTACAGTATTCTTGATAAGATCTCCAATGTCATCAAGTAGGAAAAGAAAGTATTTGCAATATGCAAGTTTCGTGTTTAGTAAAACTTGATGACTTCAAGAATTAAAAAAAAAAAACAAAAACAAAAAACAAAAAACCAACAGTTGACCTGAATGTGGAGTTGGCTGTTCCACAAAGCTTTTCAGAGGTAAGGTGGATGTTTCTGGTAAGTGGCCACCAACAATTTCCCTAAAGTACCCAATTACAATAGCTGGGGTGACATTCTGGGTAATAGGTAGATATTTTTATTAGTCTGACTGAATCACATCATAGAATTTGAGTCAGATTGAACACCAACCCTGCCCTGGTACCAATCTATGGTGCTTATAAAACCTTCTTAGACTCCTCTGTAGTCTGTGGCCTCTGTTAGCCCCAACTCCATGCTGATGCCCACTCTCAAGGCCAAGGACAGAAGACAGCTAATGAGTGTTATTCCTTCACCTTGATTCTCCCATGTGCTCTAGTAATGTCTCCAAGTAAACGAGCTTCCTGGGGAAAGGAACTGTTCTGTATAAGGAAATTTCCCATATAACTCAACTTACCCCTTTTGTGCCATTTTTTTTCTTTAAAATTTAATACTGTTAATAGAAAACTTCTTAAAATAAATTATAGAATTATGTGTCTTCTTTCAAAGTGTATTTAAAATTAATTTAACCTTTCCTTGGTGTCCCATGGCTACCAAGATGTGTAGGAATGTTTGCCTTATGGCCCGCACTAGTCTGCTTTTATAGTTCTACCAGCTGGGATTTTAGAGTAACATTTGCTTTCCCCCTTATTCAAAAGTTTTACCTCTTTATTATAGAAAATTTAAAAAATAGAAAAAAGTAGGAAGAAAATTACTCTTCTAGACCTAGAAACATTTAGATGTACTTCCTTCTTGTCTTCTCAGTTCCTTGAGACATTTTTCTATGTATAGCATATTTATTCAACTTAGTTGTAATCTCTTACAGCTTGCACAAATGGTTCTGTCTCCTCTCTCTCTCTTAGTTTGTTAGTCATCCCTTTTTACTGCCTCTAGGGTCACACTACCCCCTCTCCCCCGTCCCTTTCATAATCTGTGACTTCTACTTGTGGGCTGGGGAATGAGTTTACCATAATTATTAGTATTGTAGATAAAGGTGACAATGGATGAGCTCTTCAGAAAAGCCTGCAGCTCATATCACCAGAGTTAGATATGTGGGCTTTGAGATGGCTATTCCAGCTAATTAGCAGATTCCTTGGTCTTCCTACTGAATTCCAGAGATTTTCAGAAATTCTACTCTTAAAGGAGTTGCTACTATTCTGCTCGTACCTCTTGTCACTGAAGGAGTAGATATTCAATTAGAATTTAAGTATCTTGAGGGTAGGGACCATCTTCTGATCATACCTTGTATCATGCTCCACCTATAGTCAGTACTTAAGAAATGCTTTTGGTGAAGAGCGTTCATCTGAGATATTCCCAGTTCCAATCCAGACTCTATTTTACCAATATCCTTTATCTTTACCAACGTTTAGATTTTACCATGTTTTAACATGAATAAGGTTAACAGTGACTCAAGGAGTGATTGTGGGGGAAATCTCTGAATACTCTTTCACCCAATCTCTGGCCCTATCCTCACTTTCATATGGCAAATTATTCCTCTTCCACTCTAAATCCCTCAGTGTGAAGCATGTGATCTGGGCCTAAACCAATCAGCATCATCTCCCAGCTACAGTAATTGGCTCAGAGTTGGACACATGGCCCAGCTAGACCTAGTTAGTGTAAACTTCAGGACTTCTGGGAATGCAGGGATAAATAAAGATGCTTGCTTCTTTTTGCTGGATGTGAAATTGGAAGGATATTGCCCCAGGAGTTCCTGGCAGCCACCTTCCAGCCATGAGGATGCCTTTTATAAATGGTACAAGTATGGACATGAGCAGAGCTGTACTGAGCTATAGAAAACAGGGTTTGATTACATCTTTGAACCTCTGTGTTCCTGTATGTGGCCATGCCTGAAGCCAAATCTACCACTGGTCAGTTAAGTTACTGTTGCAGGTTAGGATCTCCAGAAGCAGACATGGAGATACAGCTATGGCTGGAGCATAAGAGCCCTGACTTTGAAGAGTGGTAAGGTCCTTGAGGGTAGGGCTCTGACGTCGTGAACTCACTAATTTGATCACAGATGTTTATACACAGGAGAAATTCATTAAGTATTTTATGAGCCAATTAAAAAATAATTAGTGATTATGATATATAGGTAAACAAATTATTTATAGCTTTCTTTTCTGTTTGTTAGCTTTTTGTATTTTCATCAATATCAGTTTTCTTGATATATGAATACTTACTTTCAGCATACTCCATATTTAGAGAAAAGACTTTAATTACTGAAGTCGATTGCATTAAACTATAATGCCCACTATACATTATAGTGCATCTATATGATTGATGCCAAATGTTTCACTCTTTGTTGGAATGGAGAGTTGAGAGAAGTACTTTGATAGTAGTTCATCTATGACCTGTGTGGCTGAATATAGAGAAGGAGGAAACTTGGGCAAAGACACTTTTTCCAGGGCTGATCTTACATTCACCCACACATAATGTAGAAGGCTACACATGAAGAAGTGATATTGTATGTGAACCTGTATGCATGTATTTGATTGTAAACATGGCTTTACCCCACCCAGAGAATATACACTGATTTTAATGCACAGATGGTAGAAGAGGAGGTTTATCTTGGTCAATTTTAACAAAACTGAAAGAAGAAAAGATTCAAACAAATAATAACTTGGATGTGAGATTTCCTGTTTTGATTTTGTTTTTATTTATTTATTTTTATAATATTGTAGTAAGAAAAAATAAAGAAGTACAAATTGGCAGTTACAAAATAGTCATGGGTGTGTGAAGTACAGCATATGGAATATAGTCAATAATATTGCAATAACTGTATAATACCAGATGGGTACTAGACTAATTGGGGGGATCACTTCATAAATTATATGTCTAGCCACTATGCTGCTCAACTAAAACTAATATAAAATAATATTGAATGTCAACTGTAATTGAAAAATAAAGATAATTTTAAAAAGAAAAAAACATTTAGAGGACAACCATAAAAGTGGAAAGTTACAGCAGTTAATTGTATTGTGTTAGCCTATGCCTCTGAGGCATCTAACCTAGAAAAACCCTCTAGTTACCTAGTTTCACCTGAAATTAGGTGGGTCTGAAAGCCCATTACATGCAATTCAAGGATGGTTATTAGAAAATAGAATAGAAACCATCTCTGTTTTGTTCTGGCTCATTATTTTCTGTTTTTCACTTGTATTGCTGTAGCACTCCCCTCTTTTTCCAGGTCTGGCTAATGCTTCAAATAATTGCAGACACATTTTCCTCTCTTGGCTTTGAGAGATCATGGAGCATAATTAGTTTGGGCGAATTCAGCATGGTTTTATTCTCATTGCTTGTTTTTGGTGAAAAGAGGGACAGAATAAAGCTCCCTAGCTTCAATTTTAGTCAGAAACAAACCTAGGTCTTATAGAGAAATGTATCTGATTTTGCCTTTGGAAGATGATTTTAAAACCACTCCTTTCTTTTATGAGCGCCTTCCAAAATACATTGTAGGGATGCTTTACACCAGTGCTGTGAGGTAGAGCATCCTTGACGATGAAATTGTTTTAAAATTTCAGTACTGTTCAGTACATTAGCCACTAGCTAGCTACATGTGGCTGTTGTGGCTGTTCAGTACATTAGCCACTAGCTAGCTACATGTGGCTGTTGTGGCTGTTCAGTACATTAGCCACTAGCTAGCTACATGTGGCTGTTCAGTACATTAGCCACTAGCTAGCTACATGTGGCTGTTGAGGACTTAAAATTTGGCTAATGTGATTGAGGGACTGAGTTTTTAATTTTATCTACTTTTAATTAATTAAAATTTAAATAGCCACATGTGGTTACTACATCATATAACTAGTGGCCAGCCCAGGGCTGATAAAGCCATGCAATTATATTATTAAGATGAAATCCTTCCCATATTTCTGTCCTGGTATCCTTAGCATGCAGGCCTCTATCCTCATGCTCCTTGCCTTGTGGCTGCAAGTGACTGCCGTACCTCCACCCTTCATATATGCATTCCAGCAGGAAAAAAGGAGGAAGAGGAATAAGAGACACTAGAAATCATCTGAATATATCACATAGCTACTCTTAGCTGTAATAGAGATTGGGAAATGGAATTTTTAGTTTTTACAGCCTTTATAGTAGAGGTAGGCAAAGCAAAAATAGAGGTTGGGTCAGCCAATCTATATTGTCTGTCTCAACAACAACAAAAAAATAGCTGATTAGGTATCTGCCTGGCAAAGTGGCAGGCAGACAACTTGAAGCTATCCAAGTGATCCCAGTGTAAAAGTGATTATGTCCATTTTCAGTTTATGAAATCTAAGAGATTTAAGTGCAGAAAGGTTAAGTGATATATCTAAAATCATACAGATAATACCTTAAGGAATAGGGTTTCTTAATCTTGGTTGAGGAGTGGAATTATCTTAGGGAGATTTTAACAATCTCAATGCCCAGACTACAGCCTTGACCAATTAATTCATTCTCAAGAGGGGTGGGGTGGGTAGAGTGCAGCTAAGGTTGAGGACTGTGTTGTGGTACCTATTGCTGCATAACAAAGTATCCCCAAGACTTTATATCTTTAAACAACCACCATTTTCTTATGGTTTACTGTGGCGATTCTTCTCTCCCATGTTGTGTTGAAAATAACCACTCCATGATGTTCACTGAGCAGACGGCTGGTCTGGAGGGTCTAAGATGGATCCACCCATATGCCTGCCACCTTGATGGAAATGGCTCTTCAGAAGCTGGGCTTAGCTGGGTCAATTGACTAGAGTATCTACGTGTGGCCTCTCCAGCACTGGGGCCTCAAGATAGTTGAACTTCTTACATGGCAGCTCAGGGCTCTAAGAAAGAATATTCTAGTGAATAAAGAATATGATCTAGCCTTGGAAATAACACAGTGTCACTTGTTCTGTACTTTATTGGTCAAAGTAGTATTTAGCTCACTCAGATTCAAGGGGAGGGATATAGACCACACCTGTCTTAGTCCATTCAGGTTGCTATAACAAAATACCATAGACTGGGTAGCTTATAAAAACAGAAATTTATTTCTCACAGTTCTGGATGCTGGGAAGTCCAAGATCAAGGCACCAGCATAGTCACGTTCTGGTAAGGGCCTGCTTCCTGACTCATAGCCAGTGCCTTCTCATTGTATCCTCACATGGTGGAAGGGGTCAGGAAGCTCTCTGGAGTCTCTTTTATAAGGCACTAATCCCATTCATGAGGGCTCTACCCTCATGACTTAAGCACTTCCCAAAGGCCTCACATCCTAATACCATTGTTTTTGGGGATTAGGATTTCAACATATGAACTTTGCGGGGACAGACTATAGCACACCTCCCTTTACTCTCAGTGGGAGGAAAGTCACACAGTTTGTGGTCATGTTTTAAAACCACTATGGACTGTTTACAGAGCAGTGGTCCTCAAACTTTAATGTGCATTTGAGCTTCCTTGGGTTCCTATTGAAATACATATTTAGATTTAGGTCTGGAATGGAGCCCGATTCTATACAGGGATGCCAACACTGCTGGTCCTTGAACCGCACTTTGAGTAGCAATGGTGTAAGAGGATTCAAACCTCAAGCTGTTCAGCTGTGTCTTTCTGACTATCCCACACCAAGCAGTCATTCAGAATTCAGTCCTCACTGCCTTTGTGAGTGTGTGTGTAATAGGTAATAGGGGCTGTTAAAGAGAAAACTCTGTCCCCCTGCAGCAAAAAGATCAAAATATCAAATCAGGCTCAAGCGGTGAGCAAAGACACAGTTAACAGAGTTTTCAGCAAGAACCTATGTTTTTTTTTAAGCAGTGATTTTCCTGGACAACCTGGGTCCTAGATCACACAGTGAGACCTGGCTTTGTCACCAATTACCTGTGGAAGCATAAATTACCATTATCTCGAATATACAATGGGATAAAGACAGTCTCTTCAATAAATAGAGCTGAGAAAATTGGGCAGATACATGGAGAAAAAAAAAAGAAAGAAAGAAACTGGACTGCCTTCTTATACCGTATACAAGAATTAGACTCAAAATGGATTAAAGACTTAAATGTTAGACCTGAAACCATAAAACTTCTAGAAGAAAATATAGGCAGTAAACTCTCTCATATTGGTAACAGTAATTTTTTCCCCAATGTATCTTCTTGGGCAAGGGGAAAAAAAAGAAAAAGAAACAAATGCTACTGCATCAAACTAAAAAGTTTTTGTTCAACAAAGGAAACCATCAACAAAACAAAAAGACAACTGACTGATTGGGAGAAGATATTTGCTAATGCTACATCGGATAAGAGGTTAATATCCAAAATATATGAAGAATTCATACAACCCAACAACAAAAACCACAAACAATCCAATTAAAAAATGGGCAGAAGATCTGAACAGATATTTCTCCGAAGAGGAAATATAGATGGCCAATAGACATATGAAAAGATGCTCAAGGTCACTAATCATCAGAGAGATGCTAATTAAAACCACAATGAGATATCACCTGACACCTGTCAGAATGGCTATCATCAATAAATCAAGAAACAAGTGTTGGCGAGGATGTAGAGAAAAAGGAACTCTCATACACTGTTGATGGGATTGCAAATTGGTATAGTCACTGTGGAAAACAGTCTGGAGGTTTCTCAAAAACTTAAAATGGATGTACCTTTTGACCTAGCAATTGCACTTCTGGGTATTTATCTAAAGAAAACCAAAACAATAATTCATAAAGATCTATGCACCCCTATGTTCATGGCAGCACAACGTACAATAGCCAAATATGGAAGCAACCTAAATGTCCATCAACAAATGATTGGATAAAGAAGTTATGGTTCATATATATAATGGAATATTACTCAGCCATTAAAAAAAATAAAATCCTACCATTTGCAATGACATGTATGGCTCTAGAGGTTATTATGCTGAGTGAAATAAGTCAGACAGAGAAAGATAAATACCATATGATTTCACTTATATGCAGAATCCAAGGAACAAAAAGAACAAATCAATCAAATACAGACTCACAAATAGAGAGGACAATCTGGTGACAGCCAGAGGGGAGGAGGGTTGGGGTGCTGGAAGAATACGGTGAAGGGTTAAAGAAGTACAAATTAATCGTTGATAGATAGTCACAGGGTTGGGGAGCATGGCATAGGGAATGCAGTTAACATTAATGTAATGGCTAGGTGGAGAGCCAGAGGAGAGAAAGAGCAATTAGGGGGATTGTTTTATAAACTATATAAAAGTCTAACCAATGACTGTATACTTGAAACTAATAAAAATAAATTTTAAAAAATTACCTTTATCTCTAGGTTTTCTTATCTATAAAATTAGATAAATACAGATATTCCCTAAGGTCTCTTCTAGCTCAAACTAGCTCCACCATCCAGTTTCAGAGAGTGGTTACACTTGTTTCACTGAAAGTGTAAGTTTGTCTCAAAAGTGTAACCAGAGAGACAATGTAGCATATTCTGAGGTAATTTGTTCTGGTCTGCACCCCTGTTCTAGGTGTTCACATTGTCTCAGTTATGAGCACTTGCCTGAGCCTCAGTCCTGGCCAAAACGCTTCAAAGTCAGCCTTAATCCTCCTCCACCACAGACTCCCACCATGATAATATAGCCATCGGTCTCTCAGACACTGAATTAGGATGCTGAATTTTGATAAGGACAACCATTTCTCCAATCAAAATATTTAACCTCTGTGACAGAATTAATATAATGGGTAATTAGGTTTCTGCTGTGATAATGCTCTGTAACAAACGACCCAAAGTTCAGTGGTTTATACAGCATTTATTTCTCACCCCTAGGCCTCAGGGTTGGTTTGGACAGGTCTGCCTCAAGCTGGGAAGTCTGAGTTCAGATATGCTCTTTAATTCTGATAACATCAGTTACATGGAACATGTTTTTCAAATGGTGATGGCAGAGGAACGAGATGTCAAGTCAAATCAAGCAAACATATTTAGAGCCTCTGCTCATGTCATGTTCACTATTGTCCCATTGGCCAAAGCAAGTCATGTGACCAAGGCTGACGCCCATGAGGCAAGGACATTTACCTACTTTACTAGCAGTCCCTGCAAGATCACAGAGTGCAGAGATAAACTTTTAATAAGGGGAGGGAGTAAAGAGTGGGGACATTAATCTAATCTGCTACAATGGGGCATAGCTTTTTCTCCCCAATGTTGTATTATGAAAATTTTAAGACACAGAAAATTTGAAAAAAATTTAGTGAATACCCATATATTCTCTATTTAGATTCTTTAATTAATATTTTACCATACTTGGTTTATCATAGTATCCATCTCTCTATATCATTATCCATTCATCAATTAATCTTATTTTTGGTGCATTTCAACATAACTTGCATACGTTAGTAACATTTCTTCTTAAATACTTAAGCATGAATAAAGTTGACTAGAGTTTAATATTGTTTACAGTTAAATCTTCTCCTTTGAGGTAACATTTACATACAAAAATGCACAAATCTTCAATGGACCATGCCATAAATTTTGACAAATGCATACACCTGTGTAACCCATACAAGAAAACACTGACTCTGACGTTGTTGGAACTAGAATCCAGCAGGACTAAGACAGAAACAGCTCCCTAGTCACACCTTAAGGCTTTCTATTAATGGAGAAAAAATTAGAAAATAATATTTTAGCCACAGAGTATATAATCATTGTCCACTTTCAATACATTCATATTTTGGTTCATCATTAGTGAATCATTTCATATTGCAAGCTGAGACATTCTTGACTAATTCTTTCCACTTTATTTATAAAGTCCTAAGTTGAAAGAATTATTTCCAGGGGTAGATCTCATTCGTGAGCCATGTAGGTTCTGTACCTATGTGAAACACTCAGAGAAAATACAGAGTAGAATCATGGGAAAAGGAGAGTGCATGGCCCCTGACCATATTCTAGAATAATAAATACATAATGAAAAATCACAACAGTATTAATAGTAAGATAAACCTGTTAGCCAAACAAAACATGCTTATGGAATGAATTTGACCTATCTGTGATCTCTGAAGTCTATGATGGAAATGTACATGTGCTATATCCATCAGACAGACCAGGTAAGTGGCAACAGTATCTGTCATGGAACAAGTTATAGCCCTGTAGAGTAGGGAGGTCCATTTTAACCTTGGAATGGAATATGTTACTCATGTTCTGGGCCGTATTATTCTTTTTAATAATTAAAAAAAATTTTTCTATTATGGCTGGCATACAATTTTATATCAGTTTCAGGTGCACACCATAGTGATTAGACATTTATATAACTTCCAAAGTGACCACCCCAATAAATCTAATACCCATTTGACACAGTACATAATTACTACAATATTATTGACTATATTCCCTATGCTGTACTTTATATCCCCATAACTATTTTTTAACTATCAATTCGTACTTTTTGATCCCTTCCCCTCTTTCACCTACCCCATAACCTGGCAACCATCAAAATATTCTCTGTATCTATGAGTTTTTTTCTGTTTTGTTTTTCTGTTCAGATTCCATATGTGAGTTAAATCATATGGCATTTGTCTTTCTCTGACTTATTCCACTCAGCACAATATCCTCTAGGTACATCTATGTTGTTACAGATGGCAAGATTTCATTCTTTTTTATGGCTGAGTAATATTCCATTGTATATATGTGCCACCTCTTCCTTGTCCAAACATCCATTGAGGGACACCCAGGTTGCCTCTATTTCTTGATTATTATAAATAATGTTGCAATGAACATATGGATTCACATGTCCCTTCTAAGTAGTATTTAGGGTTTCTTTGGATAAATACCCAGAAGTAGAATAACTGGGTCTTCCTTTGTCTCTTGTTATAAAGTCTGTCTTGTCTGGTATAAGTATTGCTACCCCAGCTTTTTTGTTTCCATTTTCACGAAATTTCTTTTTTCATCCCTTTACTTTCAGTCTGTGTGTGTCTTTTGATCTGAAGTGAGACTATTATAGGCATCATATATAAGGGTCTTGTTTTCTTATCCATTCAGCTACCCTATTTTTTGATTGGAACATTTAATCCATTTACATTTAAAGTACTTATTGATAGATATGTAGTTATTGCCATTTTATTATTCATAATTTTTATATTTTTTACTTTTCTTCTTCTTAAAGAAACCTCTTTAACATTTCCTGTAATATTGGTTTGGTGGTGATAAATTCCTTTAACTTTTTCTTGTCTGGCAAGCTGTTTATCTGTCCTTCGATTCTAAATAATAGCTAATATAATATTGTATACCAACTGTAAGTGAAAAATTAAAAATATTTTTAAAAGAATGGGGCCATATTATCTTAAGTTAAAGAATAAAGAATTATCTGAAGGTGGTTATGATGCTGTAGCAGTTACAATTAAGTTTTGCTGCAAAAAGCAAACTCCCTCCCCCTAACAAATAACAGGATAGAATTTTCTCTCCCATTTCTTTCAGGTAAAGGAAATCTGGAGGTAGGCTGTCCACAAATAGTAGAGTGCCTTCAAGTTGTCATTGCAGACTCAGTCTCTTCTCTTTTTTCCCTGCCATACTCAATACTTCATCTTCAAGGTCACTTCATGGTCTAAGTTGCCAGATGGTGCTACAGCCATCAAGTCTGTCTTGCAGTCTGAAAGAAAGAAAAAAAGAGGAAAGACAAAAGGTTAAGGATCCTACCTGGAGGACCCACCAAATGCTTCCACTCACATTTCACTCATCAGAACTTAGTCCCATGGCCATACCTTGGTGCAAGGGAGCCTGAGAAATGTAGTTTTTGTTTTTGCCTTTTAGCTAGGCTCATTGACTCGATTTCAGTTACTAAGGAAATAAGGATAGAAGAAGGAGATATTAAAGGCTGACTAGTTATCTCTGCCTCAGTCATAAATAAGTGGCTCATACTGAAACTACTACTGCTAGGATGGGTTTGTAGGAACTGAGGAATAAATTCTGTACAAAATTTATTTACATAAAGCTGGTTTTAAATTTTTCAGAAGAAGGCAAGAGAAATTCACATAACATAAAATTAACCATCTTAAAGTGAACAATTCGGTGGCATGTAGTACATTCACAATGTTGTGCAACCATCACTTCTATCTAGTTCTAAAACATTTTCATAATCCCCAAAGGAAATCTGAAATTTGTTAAGCTCCCAATTCTTTCTTTCCCCCAGCACCTGGTAACCACCAATCTGTGTTCTGTCTCTAGAGTTTAACCAATTCTGTATAATTCATATGAATGGAATCATATAATATGTGATTTTTGTGTTTGGCTTCTTTCACTTAGCCTAGTTTTCAAAATTCATCCACATTGTAGCACGTGTCAGTATGGTCATGTGCCACAGAAGGACATTTTGGTCAATGATGAACTGCATATACACTGTTGGTTCCATAAGATAATAATGAAGCTGAAAAATTTCTATCACCTAGTGACATCATAGCTGTTGTGACATTGTAGTGCATCACATTACTCATGTATTTGTAGTGATGCTGGTGTAAACAAACTTACTGCGCTGCCAATCATATAAAAGTATAGCATATACAATTATATACAGTGCATAATACTTCATAATGATAGTAACTGACTATGTTACTTGTTCATGTATTTATTATACTATAATTTTTTATCATTGTTTTAGAGTGTATTATTTTACTTATAAAAAAACGTTTGCTGTAAAACAGTATGCTGTGTTATGCTGGCAGCAGCCTTATCCATCTCATGTTTACTGCATATCTTGATTGAATCATATTGTCTTCCACTTGATTCAGTCTTGTGTCATTTTTTGCAGTAACATGCTGTGCAGCCTTGTAGCTTGGGAGCAATAGGCTATATCATATAACATAGGTGTCTAGTAGGCTATATCATCTAGGTTTGTGTAAGGGCACTCTGCAATATTCATATAATGATGAAATTGCCTAAAGATGCATTTCTCAGAACATGTCCCTATCGTTAAGTGGCACGTGATTGAAGTGTATTTCTTTTTTTATGGCTGAATACAGGAGGAGAATCCTCTTAGCAGGTGCAGTACCAGCCCTCCATGCCACATTTTAAATAAAGGCCCCAACAAAAATTGGTTGCTTAATAGTTGGTTAAGGCAGATGTTCATGTAAGTACCAAGATTTTGATATAAGTACCTTCTTCATAGCTAATGGATCCTTAATTTTCTTTGAAGCAGCGGGATCACAACTGCACTAAGCCAACCATAACAAACCTGTTCCTTGTTTTCCCAGCCTCTCTTGCAGCCAGAGGTGGCCACTTAAGCTCTGGGCAATGAGACCCAAGTCTGCTGGGCCCCAGGGCAATAAATCTGGAAAAGCTTTTGCTTTCTTGATAAAAAGTGAGCAGCTGCAAAAAGAAAAAATTATAAATTAAAATACTAACAAAGTAAAAATAAGGAGGAGGGATAGAAGTTGCAGGGGCCCTTCCCTCATCTTTCTGCTCTGAAACCAGACCTGATGGTTGGAGCTATAATATGTTTCTCTCAATCATAAAGGTTCAGCTACATGGAGATGGGGGCCTTATATCACTGAACCTGTACTATGGAGAGAATATCTGTTATATGAGCTAAATAGACTCCTATTTGTTTCAGCCATTGAGAGACAGGTTTTCTGCTACTTCTAGCAAAAGTATTTTTAATAAACCTGCCAAATTCCTTTTAAGTGATTGGTTCTCCCATACATGTCAGAGGCAGAAGTTTACAGCTGCCATGCAAAGAAAGATATCTGTGGAAAGGAATCCTAAGCTATATTGTGGCGAACCTCTGGCTAGAGTCTAAGGCTGTACTTTTCTAACATGGCAACTGAATCATTAAACATATAGTCTGCGTTGGTTTGTACAGGCATTAAAAGCACCAGCACCTGGGTCATCCTATGTCTTTTTGCCTCTCTTGCATTAAGAAAAAGATCATTTATTTACACTTGTGGTAGTCAATACAGCCATGAGGGTTCCCCAGGGGCCATTCAACCTTAGCTGTCACCAACTTATAGAACAGTGCACTGCAGTGGGAGCCCTGGATGAAAGCCCAAATTTAGATGATGCTAAAAGAAGCTAAAAAATATAATACCTACATTTTGCTTAATGTAGCGAGATGGAAGCATGCATATAGAAGGGTCAAACCTAAATTATTAGTAAAGGCTTTATGGACTCTCTTGAGCTCTTAATAAGCTCTTTTTGATTTTAAAACACCTTGCTAATAAGAGCATTCTCTCCAGCATTTGCTTAAATATTTTCAGATTACTTTAAGATAATTAAAAAATAATCTGGAGGTTTCCAAAAGCTTAGCTTAAATGACTCACATTTTAGAAGAATCTCAATGTATATAATGAGAAGCATAAAACAAAACTATCAGTGCCTAGAAATGACTTTGCTTTAGTTCTAGAGAATCTGAACTGAGACTATGTTTTGAAATTGAATCTGGAGGGATTTTTGTTCTTTGGAAATAGAATAAAGAATAAAGTGCTCTGATTTGGGGATGATAAAATAGCTGAAAATACCAACTTTTTAATATTTAGAAGTAACTTTAATTTAGAATACATTACAAGGGTATGATAGCATTAAATATATAAAAAATATTTTAAACCCTTCAGTTTCCCAGGACTGCACTGAATTTTAGCTACACATTCACCAACACAGATCAACTAAGTGGATATTTCCAGCTGATATTCCAGAGAAAGAGAGCAACAAAAGTAAGAAGGGGGCTGAAAATATATTAGGCAAAAGCAAATGATAACTAAAAAGATATGAATACTAAACAAAGTAGATGGTCAAGAATCTACATGAGGTACCTTGGGAAAATACAGAATTAACAAAATTCACAAAATGATTTCCAATTAAATTGCATTATATATATATATATATACACACATATACATATACACATATATATACACATATATACACACATATCCTCTGCTTTATTTATATATATTTAATTATTTACTCAACAAATATTTTTTGAACATCTACTACGTACCTGGCATTGTGCTCAATACATTGTTTAACTAGAGCTAAGTACAAAAAAGAAACAATAAAACCCACAAGAACAATAACAAAAAAAACTCAATCCCTGCCTACAAAAAGCTTAATGTAAAGTGAGAATGTCAAAAAATAATCAGATAATGCGATATGACATGGAAGGGGTCATATTACAAGTAAATATGGAGTATTAAGGGAAAATATAGGAAACAGACCTAACCCAGATTAAGGAGGCTTCCAGAAGTAGGTAGTGTCTGAACTGGGCTTTCAACAACTAGCAGCAGGTGCAAGGTCAAAATGATTGATAAGGCAAACAGAGAGACATATACAACAACTCAGAGGTATAAGATTTTTTTTTTAATTCAAGTATAGTTGACATACAATATTATATTAGTTTCAGATGTACAACATTTATGTTTTATGATGTGATTACCACACTAAGTCTAGTAACCATCTGTCTCTGTGCAGTTTTTACACTATTATAGACTATATTCCCTTTCACCTTTTCACCCATCCCTCTGCCCCCTCCCCTTTGGCGACCGCTAGTTTGTTTTTTGTTTCTATAAGTCTGTTTTGTTTTGTTTATTTGTTTTGATTTTTAAAAAACTCCACATATAAGTGAAATCATATGATATTTGTCTTTCTCTGTCTGACTTATTTCATTTAGGACAATACCCTCTAGGTCCACCCATGTTGCCGCCAATGGCAGGATTTCATTCTTTTTTATTGCTGAGTAATAGTCCATTGTATATACCACATTTTCTTTATCCATCTATCGATATGCACCTAGGTTGCTTCCATATCTTGGCTATTGTAAATAATGCTGCAGTGAACATAGCCATGCATATATCTTTTTGAATTAGTGTTTTCATTTGATGCACTTAGGGAAGAATGAGATAGTAGGAGTGTGGCTAGAGATGAATCTGGAGAGGTAGGCAGGAGACAAAGCACAAATTTATTACTGAGGATAGTCTAGGTTTTACCGTGATAACAACCCCTCCACCAAGAAAAAGCCCACCTCCAGACTATATGTCGTACACGGCTTTCCCAGCTTATAATACTCCCATCTCAACCTGAGGTTTCAGGATTCCCTACTACGGAGGAGGAGAGCACAGATAATTATGCACCTGTTCTTAAAAACATCTGCCCAGAAGTGACACTCATCGCTTCTGAACTCATTTTGTTGCTCAAAGTGTGTCATAAAGCTACCAGAAACTTCGAGGAGGTGAAAGCCACATCTTCTCCATGTTCAAAAAGAGGAAGGAATTAGACATACTAGAGATAACCAACCAGCTAAGTCCACCACAGGCTTTATGTACTATGTAGGAATTTTGATTTTATTCTCAAATGTAGGCACAGTTTCAAGCAAAGACCAAAGAAACATGAGGAACTCAGGATCACCCAAGTTCCTCTGACTTTGATTACCCTCTGATTTTGACTGCCCTCTGATTTTATACGGCAAGTCTCCATAGAGTGGTTTTAGGGTCTAGTCAAGAAAACAGAACCAGTAGCTGTTTTAACAGGGGAGGTGTAATACAGGGAATGGGCTACATTCGTGTTGGAGACCTGGGAGAGCAAAAAAGCAACTTTGATAGCAGCCACCGTCCCCAGCGTTGGGAGCACAGCAAGGAAGAGGTGGGGTTGCCAGAACCTGGGGATTCACAAGAGAGGTCCTACAGAATTCATATTTGGACCTCTTAGGAGGCCTGGTTGCTGCTGCTGAGGCTGGTTCTGGAAGCTCTGAAGGAAGATGGAGACTGCAGCAAACTACTGCTGCTGGGGCAAAGCAGTCAGGAATAGCAGGAACCAAGAAGGAAGTCCTCTTCCCCTCTTGCTGCCTTCCACTCTCCATCTAGGTCCTCCCTAACTGGACAGACTGCCATGACTCAAACTTCTCTCACATGCGACCCCTAGTCATCTTTCAAACTCTCTCTTGGTTTTCTTTTATTTTACTAGTATTTAAAAAAATTGAGCTATAATTGACATATAACATTATATTAGTTTCAAGTATACAACATACGATTCAATATTTGTGTATATTGTGAAATGATCACCACAGTAAGTCTAGTTAACATCTATTACTGCATAGTTGTAATATTTTTCTTTTGATAAGGATTTTTAAGACATATTCTCTTAGCAACTAGTATTTATGTAAAAAAAAAATGAAGCTATGTTCATGAAATCTTGGATTTGCCTGTTTTACATCTTTTTAAAAAATTGACTTAGGATTTTGTTATGCTATCTCCGTCTTTTGGGTCATCAATTTAATTTGTATATTAATTATCATTCTTGTACTTTGGACTTAATTTTCTAGGCTTTCTGTAATTTTTTTTTGAACTGAACATATTTTCTTTTTCCCCCACTGTGATTCATTTTAATTAACCAATTAAAGTATAGCTGACATACAGTATTATATTAGTTTCAGGTGTACAACATAATGATTCGACCTTTATATTCTTCATTTTGTCTCTCCAGCCTGGGATCTTCCACTTGCTACTCTGTAGGGGTACATCATGTTTCCTAGTTGGTGTCCCAGCTCTTCTATCACCTCCTGTATTACCAATTATCTGCATTAAATATCCTCTGTTGTAAGTACTTAAAGTGGTTTTTGTTTTTCTCATTAAATCTGAAGTAAATTAGTAACTTTCCAGTTTATTTGTGAAAACCGATAACAGAGCTAATTTTGGACACCTGATTTTCAATTCTAGAAAAACAGGCCTCTAACCATGATGCTAAGATTTATGCCCATAGACTTCGTAGTATTCTGTGGGTATAGTGTGGATGTGCCTGAACTTAAGGTTTCAGCTTTCCTTTTCAGCCACATTCTGCCACATTTCAGGGTAACTGAACTCAGGAGATAGCTCTAGGGGACCTCTTGAGATCTTAACCACCTCCTTAAACCAACATAAAATTGGAGAATGTCCAAGGATAACCAAAGGGTTTGTTAACACATGACAAGGAGGAATTATTAATTAACATATTGTAAAATATATTTTTACTGTACAGTTGTATGAATTTAACATGGGTACAGCTTCATATAACCATCACCACAATCAGGATACAGAACAGTTCCATCACCCCCAAAACCTCCCCTGTGCTGTCCCTTTATAGTTATACTCTCCTTCTCCCACTAACCCTTGGTAACTACTGATCTGTTCTCCATAACTAGTTTTGTTTTTTTGAGAATGTCATAGAAATGGAATCATATAGTATACAACCTTTGAGATTGACTTCCACTCAACAAATGGCTTTGAGATTCATTCAAGTTTTTAGGTATATCAATTGTTTATTCTTTTTTATTGTTGAGTGTTATTCCATTATATGGATATACTAGGATCTGTTTATTCTTTCACTTACCGAGGGACATTTGGGTTGTTTTCAGTTTTTGGCTATTATAAACAAACCTTTTATTAACATTCATATACAGGTTTTTGTATGAATATATTTTCATTTCTCTTGGATATATACCTAGGAGTGGGACTGCTTGCTGTTTTGGGTAAATGCGTGTTAATGTTAATAAGGAACTGGCTGTTTTCCAGAGTGGCTGCACCAGTCTGCGTTCTCACCTTCACTTGGTATTGTCAGTATCTTTTATTTAAGCCATTATGATAAGTGGTAATCGTGGCATTAATTTTCATTTCCCTAATGGCTAATGATGTTAAACATCCTTTCACATCATTATTTATCATTAACATATCCTTTTTGGTGAAGCACCTGTAAATTCTTTTGCCCATTTTTCAATTTAGTTTTTTTCACATGAATGTCTAATTATTCGGAACCATTTGTTGAAAAGAATGTACTTTGCCCAGTGAATTGCTTTTATATTTTTGTCAAAAATTAATTAACCATATTTGTGTGCAGTCTTATTTCTGGACTATTCTGTTACATCGATCTGTATATCTATTCCTTAGCCAATACCACCTCGCTTGATTGCTTTATACTTTATATAGTAGCTTTATAATAAGTCTTATATTGGGTAGTATGAGGTCTCCAATTTTATTTTTCTTTTAAAAAGTTGTTTTGGCTATTCAGTTACTTTGACTTTCTTATTAATTTTAAATTTCCCTTGTATAGATTTACAAAGGTTTCTGCTGGGATTTTGATAGGAATTGCATTCAGTCTGTACATCGATTAGAGAGAATTAAGATATTGCTAGGTTTAGTCTCCAATCCATGAACACAGTATGTCTCTCTATTCATTTAGGCCTTCTATGCTTTCTTTCAGCAATATTTTGTAGTTTTCACCATATAGATTTTGAACATATTTTGTTAAATGTGTATCTAAGTTTCTATGAGTCTGTTTCTATTGCCAGAGGGGAGGAGGATGGGTGGATGGGTAAAAAAGATGAAGGGGAATACAGTCAATAATATTGTCATTACTTTGCATGGTGACAGATGATTACTTGAATTAGTGGGGTGATCACATTGTAAGGTATAAAAATGTCGAATCACTATATTGCGCACCTGAAATTAATATAACTAATATAATATTGTATACCAACTATACTTAAATAAAAAATAAAAAATAGAAAAAATGTATATATTTCTTTTTTTGTCTACTAATCAAGTAATATATTTAAAAAATTTACATCTCAAATTGCACATTGCTAGTATATAGAAATATTATTGATTTTTGTGTGTTGACCTTGTATCCTGAGACCTTGCTTAACTCAGTTATTTAATTCTAGGATTTTATAGATTCCTTGACATTTTCTAAGTAGATGATCACGTCATCTGTGAATAGGAGAAATTTTCTAATATCCTTTGAGAACCCCTCTCTTTTCCTTCTGTTTTTTTGTACCTTCTAGAGTTTTTATTCCTCTCCTTCCTCAGTATTCCATTTAAGTCTACATATTATGATTTTTGCTATATCTGTATGCTTTTGATTTTTTCGTGCCTTTTGTCTTGTCTAGGCATTCCACTACAATGTTGAATAGGAATGGTCGATAGTAGACTTTCTTGCTTTTTTCCTCAACTTAGGGGGAAAAATCAGACTTGAACATTAAAAATGTTGTTAGCTATATTGGTTTTTTTGGACATGCTCTTTATCTGGTTGAGGAAGTTCACTTTTATTCTTATTTTGTTGAAAGTTATTCTTTGTCAAATGCTTTCTCTGCATCAATATGATCATGTGGTTTTTCTTCTTCGGAAAGTTAATACAGTGGATCTCATGTCGAACCAGGCTTGTAATATCTGGGATTACAAGGTTGGTTCAACATGAGATCCACTGTATTAACTTGGTTATGGTGTATACTTATGTTTGTACATAGTTAAATTCATTTTGCTAATATTTTGTTGATAATTTTTATATCTAGGTTCATGAGAGATATTGGTTTGTAGCTTTTTTTCTTGAACTGTCTGTCTGGTTTTGGTATCATGGTAATGACCTCATAAAGTAAGAAGAGAAGTGTTCACTCCTCTTATATTTTCTGGAAGGATTGTGTTGTATTGGTGTTATTCCTCTTAAAATGTTTGATGGGATTCACCAGTGAAACCACCTGGGCCTGTAGAATTCTTTTTTGAATATTTTTCACAATAAATTCAATTTCTTCAGTAAGTATATTTGATATGCAGAATTATGGCCTCCAAAAAAATGTCTATGTTCTAATTTCCAGAAACTGAATATATTACCTTACTGGTGAAAGGGACTTTGCAAAGGTGATTAAGTTAAGGATGTTGAGATGGTGAGATTACCTGGATTGTCTGAGTTGGTACTAAATGTAATCATAAGAGTCCTTAAAATGGGAGGTAAGAAGGTCAAAGGAGGAAATAGGAGATATGACAATGGAAGCAAGATACTACACTGCTGGCTTTGAAGATGGAGGAAGGGGCCATGATGCAAGTAATATAGATCCATAAAGTGGTAAAGGCAAGGAGATGGATTCTCCTTCAGAGCCTACCAAAGGAACCAGCCCTGCTGACACCTTGATTTTAACCCAGTGGAATTGATTTCAGACTCTTGTTACATGCTAACTTAAAGACAATGCATATTCTGCTGTTGTTGGATGGAGCATTCTATAAATGTTAATTAGATTTAGTTGGTTGATGGTGTTGTTCAGGTCTTCTATATCCTTGTTGATTTTCTGTCTATGAGTCTATTATGGAGAGAGGGGTATTAAAGTCTTCAGCTCTAATTATGGACATTTTAATTTCTCCTTTCAATTCTGTCAGCTTTTGCTTCAAGTATTTTAAAACTCTGGTATTAAATGCATGCATCTCTAAAACTGTGGTGGGCAGTCCCTAAGGAGGCAAATCCCAATGAACTGACCTCTCGATAGTCATGTTTTTGTGTAATCCCCTCCCACTGAATGGGGGCAGGACCTGAGACTTGCTTCTATTCAGTAGAATATGACAAAGGTGATGGGATGTCACTCTCTTGATCAAATTATGTTATATGGCAAAGAGGATAAAATGTCACTCCCATAATTATGTCATATTATGTAAGACTTCATTTTAACAGTTTGTTGGATTGATAAAGTAAGCAGCCACGTTGAGGAAACTCATGTGGCAAGGAACTTCAGCCAGCTTCTAGGAGCAGCAGGTGAACTCTCATGCCTGAGAGTGGCTGCCAATGGACAGCCAGAAAAAATTAGGGCTTTTAGTCATACTGCTACACGGAAACTAATTATGCCCAAAACCTGAATGAGTTTGGAAGTGGATCTTTCCCCAGTCAAGCTTATGATGAGACTGCAGCCTTAGCAGACACCTGGATTGCAGATACCCTGAAGCAGAGAACAAAATTAAGCTGTGCCCTGACTTCTGCCCTACAGAAACTGTGAGATAATAAATGTACATTTTTTAAGTCACTCAGTTTGTGGTAATTTGTTATGGAGCAATAGAAAACTAATACAGATTGTAATGTTTACTTGGTGGATATATCAGTTATTATGATGTAATGTCCCTCTTCATTCTTCATAATTTTCTTTTCTGGGAAGTCTAATCTATCTGATGTTAATAGAGCCACTCCAGCTCTTTATTATTAATATTTACATGATATACATGTTTACATCATTTTACTTCAATCCACATATATCAAGATATTTGAAGTAAGTTTCTCATAGGCACTAATTTTGGGGTCCTGTTTTTTATTCATTATGACAAACTCTCTTTTAATTAATTTGCTTAGATCATTTACATTTAATGTAGTTATTGATATGTTTGGATTTAGGTATACCATTTTATTATTTGTTTTCTGATTTGTCCCTCTGGTTTTTGTTCCTTCATTTCCCCTTTACTTCCTCTTTTTGGGATTCTCTGAGCATTTTTTAGTATTCCCTTTAATTTATCTATAGTGTGTGTGTGTTTTTTTTTTAACTTTATCTCTGTATATTATAGGGAATATAGTATACACACCCAAGTTTTTACAATCTACCTAGAATCAATATTTTACCAAATCAAGTGGAATATAGAAACCATACTAACATATAGGTCCCTCTATCCTCCTCCCTTTATGTTGCATATTATATCTACATACATTGAAAATCTCATTAGACCATGTTATACATTTTTTGGGGGTGGGATTGCTTTTTCTGGCTTTATTGAAATATAGTAGACAATTAGTTGCTTGTAGTTACATTGTGCAATTCAATGAATTTTTTCAATTATAGTTGGCATACAATACTATACCAGTTCCAGTTGTATAGCATAGTGATCAGAGATCCACATAGCTCACAACAAAGTGATCACCCCTAATTTAGTACCTTTCTTCCCCCTTATATATTTATTACAGCATTATTAACCATCTCCCCTATGCTACACTCTATATCTCCATGGCTATTCTGCAACTATCCATTTGTACCTCTTAATCCCTTTGCCTTTTTTTTGCCCTCCCAACCCCCTCCCATCTAATAGCCCTCAAAATATTCTATGTATCTATGAGTTTATTTCCATTTTTGTTGTTGTTGTTTATTTTGTTCTTTAGATTCCACATATACGTAAAATCATGTGATATTTGTCTTTATCTGACCCATTTCATTCAGTGCAATACTCTCTAGGTCCATCAAGACAATATCTTTTTCCATCCCCTTCCTTTTAGTCTGTGTGTATCTTAATCTGAAGTGAGTCTCTTGTAGACAGCATATGTAGGGGTTTTGTTTTCTTATCCATTCAGCCACTCTATCTTTTGGTTGGAGCATTTAATTATTTTCCATTTGAGGTACTTGTTGATAGGAAGGTGGTTATTACCATTCGTTATTTCTGTTTTTGATACATGTTTTTTCTTCTTAAAGAAGTCTCTCCAACATTTCCTGTAATACTGGCTCAGTGTTGATAAATTCCTTTAGCTTATTTTTGTCTGGGAAGCTCTTTATCTATCCTTCAACTCTAAATGATAGCTTTGCTGGATAGAGTATTCTTGGTCGTAGATCCTGGGTTTTCATCATGTTGAATATTTTGTGCCAAGCTCTTCTGTTCTGCATAGTTTCTTTTGAGAAATGAGCTGCCAGTCTTATGGGTGCTCCCTTGTAAGTAACTAACTGCTTTTTTCTTGCTGCTCTTAAGATTCTCTCTTTGTGTTTAACTTTGGCATTTTAATTATGTGTCGTGGTGTGGTCCTCTTTCGGTTCCTCTTTCTTGGGACTCTCTGAGCTTCTTGGGGTTATATGTCTCTTTCCTTCACCAGGTTAGAGAAGTTGTCTATCATTATTTCTTCAAATAGCTCTTCAACGTCTTTTTTTTTCCCCAGTACCCCTATGACACAAATATTTTTACATATAATAGTATCCCATAAGTCCTCGAATTATTATTATATTCTTGGCTTCTTTTTTCTTGCCATTCTGATTGAGTGTCCTTGGATTCCCCATCCTTTGTATAGGTCATTTGATCCTCTTCTTTAATCACTCTATTTATTCACACTTAATATACTTTTCACCTCAGATAATGTGTTCTTCATTTCCGACTGGTTCCCTTTTATAATTTCCATTTCCATTTTTATGTTTTTTATCTCTTTGTTAAAGTTCTCACTGAATTCATCTACACTTCCCCTAAGTTCATTGAACATTTTTATAACCAGTGTCATAAACTCTGCATCTGTTAGATTACCTTGACTCCATTATTCCTGGATCTCTGTTCTGTTCTCTCATATGGTTTCTGCTTCTTTGTCTTCCCATTTTGGCTGCCTTTCTGTGTTTCTATGTACTAAGCAAAGCTCCTAAGTCTCCCGGTCTTATTAGTGCGGCTTTGTGTGGTAGGTGTCCAATGGCACAGTCCTGAGTGGAGTTCAGCTGCAGGCCAAATTTAGCCCCAGCTGTGCTCCTTCAGGGCCATCTGTTAAAATTCAGCAAGCAGTCCACAGATGCTGTGCTTATAGTTTCCTTAAGAGGTCACGCCAGAAATTCATGTCAGCTTCCACCAGTGTAAGTCTAGGTGCAGCTCAGCAAGGGGCACCTGACTTGCTGAGGACACCTCTGGACGTAGCTTGGGTGGAGCCATGAGGTGGGGGAGGCGAAGTTTCAGGGAATCCTCTGGGAAGAGCAACCTCTGTTATCCAGTTTGATGAGTCTCAGCTATGGTGTTGCTGAGTCTGTGCACTGGGAAGGGGTAGGGCTCAACAGAGGAATAATAGATACCACTGGCACTTCTGTACAGAGCGAATCTCACCTTGGCCCTCACTTCGACAACTCAGTGTCCTCCTGTAAGTCCCTGGTGCCCCCCGAGCAGCTGACCCAGCGCTGGTGCTCAGAGCGAGCAGGTCTGTCACCACAAAAATCCGCTCATGGACATGGTCCTTTTAAGAGGCATCTGCAGCTGCTGGCTGCCACTGCCGCAGCCTCTGTCCCACTTAGCTGCTCAGGACCGGGCAACCTCGCGTCTTGCCCAGTCCTATCTTCTCCTGTTGCAGGGTGATTTCTTATTTCTCTCTCTAGTTATAAGGTTTATTCATCTAGATCCCAGGTGATTTCCCTTGCTGTTTGCTCCTTGTTTCTGTCACAACTTTGATTTGGTTGCCAGAGGGATGAACAGAGCCTCTATCATCTATGCCATTTTTTTTTGTCTCTATACTTTTTGTTTTTAATCAAAGAGCATATTTTAAAAAACTGGTGAAGAGAAGAACTTCTCTCAGCCATCCTTTTATAGAGGTCTGCTGGCAATAGATTCTCTCAGTCTTCCTTCTTTGCACAATGATTTTATTTCACTGTCTGCTGAATGCTATTTTTGCTGGACATATTATCTTGGGTTGACTGTTCTTTCATCACTTTAAAAATATTGCATACTTCTTTATGACCTCCTTGGTTTCTGATGAGAAATTCAGTCATTTGGATTCTTACCCTAAGGGCAATGTATCATTTTTCTCTATCTGCTTTAGATATATTTTCTTTGTCTTTCTTTTCACTAGTTTAATACAATATGTCTGGGGGCATTGATTCATATGAGTTTATCCTATTTGGAATTTGCTGAAGTTCTTGAATCTGCGGGTTTTTTTCTGTTGCTAAATTTGGAATGTTTTCAGTTATTATATCTTCATATATTTTTTTCCTGCATCACACTCTTTCTCCTGTCATGAGATTCCAAAGGTATGAATGTTAGATCTTTTGTTATTATCCTACAGGTCCTTGTGGCTATGTTCATTTATCTCTCAATTTTTCCTCTGTTGTTCAGACTAGATAACTTCTATTAATATATCTTCACATTTACTGACTCTTTCATCTTCATTCTTCTATTAAGCCCACATAATCACCTTTAAAATTTCAGTTATTATATTTTTCAGTTATATCATTTCAATTTGGTTCTTCTTCTTCTATCTTACTCCTTTGCTGAGACTTTCTATCTTTCTATTCATTTCAAGATTGTTTGCTCTCACTGAAACATTTTTATAACACCTACTTTAAAGTTTTTTTTAGATAGTTCAAACATCTGTGTCATGTGTCATCTCAGCATTGGTGTTTATTGATTGCCTCTTCAATGGACAATCAACAGTTGAGATTTTCATGCTGAATAATTTTGGTTTGTATCCTGGACATGTTTAATATTATGCTATTGGATCTTAAATCTTGTTTTAATTCCACAGAGTAATGTTTATATATTTGTGTTAGCTTGTAGTCGACATGGTGGGGTCCAGATCACAAGTTCTGACCTGCCTTTTGTGAATCCTGGCTCCAAAGTCAATTAAGTTCTCAAAACTTTTGCAGTGCTATTTATATCTGTCTTACATGTGTGTTATCCATGGCTAGTCTAGGACCTGGGTTGTGTCTGCTATTTAGTTCAGTTATCTCAGTCTTTGTGATGTTGTTTAAGATCAGATCCAAATGCAGGTCAAGGTGAACCTAGGAGTTCATAAACAACTTCTCCACAATTTCCTTGATACTTTGCAGTTCCTTGGAGTTCCCATTTTTGGTCGTTTGGCAAGAAACATGAGTCTTTACTTGCTCCTCTCTGCCAAGCACTTTCTGCAACTTTATCCATGTCTGGGGCCAAGCTGCAAGAGGACAGGTAGAGAATAAAATATATCAATGGGGCTTTGCCCCACTGTCTTGAGACCACAGCTACTCCAACAAAGAGGAGAGTTCCCCTCTTCCTTAGCATTTTAAACACTTGAGTCACTGTTCCATCCCTTGTCACTGTTGACTTAGCTGTCATAGGGGGATTGTTTATTGGCTAGAGTATGAGAGAATGGAAAAAAGAAAAAATGGAGTACTTTTCTACCTTCTCGGAACATTAGATCAATTTCCTGCACTTCTTGTTGCTCTCTGTCCATGTTGATGCCCCCTTCTGGGTTTTGGGCTACCTTAAGTCCAGTCCAGTGTCTACTGGAGGAAAAAAATGGTAAGCTCACTGCCAGTTGTTATACTTCAAATTATTGTGTTTGTTTTCAATTTACCTGGTACAATTTATGTTTAAGAGTCCCCAAATAGTTGCTCCATACATTCTGTTCAGATTTTGTAGCTGCATTCAGTGGGAGAGAATGGGTTGAGTGTGATTATTCTGTGGTAACTGGAATCAGAATCCTTGTACTGTATAGGTTAGTTTTCACATATAAATATGTATAGATAATGGAGTTTATTCTTTGGTGTATATTTGTGAATAGTTGGGACTAATCTTTTCACACTCTACCTGAGGGAACCACTTTATAATATAAATATTCTTCTGGTTACCTGTTGTTATGGAAGAAATGACCCTCAAATTTAGTAGCTTAAAATGATGTAAATCATTTTATTATTATCTCATAGATTTAAGTGTTGATTATGCTCAGATAGGTGGTTCTTCCTGCGGGGAGGGGTCTCTCATATGTTTATAGTAAGATGGTGGCTGGGAATGAAATAATCTGAAGGCTCACTCATATGTGTGGCATTTGGACTGGGAACACTAAAAAATCTGGGGCTCCTGTGGTGTCTCTCTCTATTGTTATGTGGCCTCTCCATGGTATCTCAAGTATGGCAGCTTCAAGGTAGATAGAGTTTTTAAAAAAAATTTCCAGCTTTATTGAGATATAATTGACATATAACATGGTATAAGTTTAAGGTGTACAACATGTTGATTTGATACATTTATATATTGCAATATGATTACCACCGTAGTGTTAGCTAACACATCCATCATGTCACATAATTACCATTTCATTTTTGTGGTGCAAACATTTAAGATCTACTCTTATAGCAACTTTCAGGTATATAGTACAGTATTGTTATCTGTAATCACCATGCTGTGCGTTAGATACCTAGAACTTATTTATCTTATTACTGCAAGTTTGTACTCTTTGACCAACAGCTCCCCATTTCCTCCATCCATCCTCTAGTCCCTGGTAACCACTTTTCTACTCTGTTTCTATGAGTTTGGCTTTTTAGTTAGGTTATACAGTATTTGTCTTTGTCTTATTTCATTTAGCATAAAGCTCTCAAGGTCCATCCATGCTGTCATAAATGGCAGGATTTCCTTCTTTCTCATGGCTGAATATTCCATTGTGTGTGTTTTTTGTGTATCACATTTTCTTTATCCATTCATCCATTGACAGACACTTAGGTTGTTTCCATATTTTGGCTATTGTGAATAATCCTGCAATAAACATGGGAGTACAGATATCTCTTCAAGACACTGTTTTCATTTCCTTTGGCTATATACCCAGAAGAGGACTGCTGGATCATATGGCAATTCTAATTTTAATTTTTGGGGGAACCTCCATACTATTTTTTTACATTTACAATTTACATTCCCACCAACAGTGCACAAGGGTTCCTTTTTCTCCACATCCTTGTCAACATTTGTTATTTCTTGTCTTTTTGTTGATAACCATTCTAACAGGTGTGAGGTGATAAGTCACTGTGGTCTAGATTTCTTACATGGAAGCTCAAGGCTCCAAAGTGAGTGGAGAGCAAGAGTGTGCAAGTGAGCCACGTAGGGACTAGGTTGCCTTTTATGTCTTAGCTTCACAAGTTATGCAGTCTCCATTGGCATATTCTATTATTTGAGGCAGTTGAAAGGGTCCACTGAGGTTCAAGGGGGAGGGAACATAGATGCCTCTTAATGGGAGAGTGGCAAGTTTCTGGAAGAGCATGTGGAAATGGAAACATGGTTTTGGGCATTTTTGGAAAATATAACCTGCCACAAGTACTAAGAAGTCTGTACTTTTAATGTAGCTCCTGAGCTGTCCTCAGTGTGAGCTATAGAGAGAAATTCTGTTTTTGACTTTTGGGAACCCAAGAAGGTATAATATTAAATATTATGATCAATATGGCCAGTTTTCAGCATACATGGATTTTAGTGAGTCTCCAGAAATTACATCAAGTTTTTCCACTGTTGTATAATTTTCTCTGTGACTATTCAAGCTTTTAGTGTTTGAAATTTCATCGTGAACCTGCAGGAACTTCAAGATATATGGATTTTTGAAGAGGCTGGTTGACAGTCTAGAGGAATGGGAAAGGCGCTAGCTAAAATCTAGATGAAGAGATTCTCCTATTAAAGAAGGTCCTAAGCAGGCTTGGCAGAGTGTTAACCTAGAGAGGAACCAAGAAGGCTGCAGTGCTCCAAATACCTTTCCTATCTAATTCTACCTCTATCTTATTATTATTCCTTTTAATTAAGCATTTCTTTCTTCAATGATTCCTCTTAAAAATGCAAACACCTCTAGGAGAGAAACATGGGCAGTTGTCATGGATTTCAGAGTGGTTCAATGAACACTTATGAGCACAGTGCAAGCCGCTGGGAATTCAGTGATCAATACTTTGATCTCCTTTTCTTCCTTGACCAGAGTAACAAAGTGGATTGAAAAGTCTAGTTCCTTTGATTCTGTTTGAAGAGGCTTTATCCTGCAGAGTCCACTTTGTAATTTTTTCCAGAGCTGGGCTTGGTTTTAAGAATCATCCAAAGACTTCCATGGCTACCAGAAAGTCAACATAAAAGGGATACCAGGGTAATCTCCGCCTCCTGCCCCCCGCCCCACCCCCCGCCCCCACGCCGGCAACCTGCTGCTTACCAACATGGAGTGGCAAGTGGTCACTTCCTTTTGGTTCAACTCTCTTCCCAGAGTAAGAAGTCTACTGCCCAAGTGGTGAAGGAGCTATTTTAACTCTCCTCACCTGCTTCTGACCCTTTATCAGTCCTCACTTTTGGACAGTCTAGACAAGAGGTTTGAATGAAGACCGGCAGATTCTGGAAAGGACCGAAAGCTGGCAGGCACTGTGAGAGATGTTGAAAGAAATGTGTAGGGGGTAACGTGGCCTCGTGGCTCCTCGCTTCCCTCAAAGCCCCCATTTTACTGGGCCCAGAGGGGCTACACAGTGGCCTGAGATCAAACACTTCGCAGTGGCCCCAGAAAGGACTCCAGACCTCACAGCGCGGGAATTTAAGCTGATGCTGCCGCCAGGCACGGGCGACCTCTGGCGACCGGTTTAGAAAGCGTGGCGGCAAGGACCTGAGAACCGGCCCCGTGACCCCAGACGGCCTGGCCAGGTACACCAGGACTGGGGGAATATCGTAGAGAGCCCAGAGGCTGGCGGCCCGGCCCATGGGTCGGAGAGCGACAACCGAACTTGCTGCGGTGGCCGGGCCTGCCGGGGGCGCAGCGCGGGTGGGGGCGAACAGGTGCGCGGGCGGGGGCGGTGCTTGGGGATCCTGCGCACTGCGCGCGCCCCTCCCCCGCCCGGGCGCCAGCAGGAGGAGGAACTGCGGCGGCCTCAGCTACTCGCGCAGGTCTGCATCGCGAAGCCACCGACGGCGTGGGCTGCTGGTCCCGGTGCGCAGGAGGCGCGGACGGCTCTGGGGCCATGGAGCCTGGTGGTGACGCGGCGCGCTTTGGCCCAGGGTGGGCGGCCAGGGCGCTGCCACAGCGACTGATGTTGCTGCTGCTGACGCTGCTGTCGGGTCGGGGGCTGCATGTCGCGGCCGCGGCCTCCTCCTCCTCTGGGGCGGCGGCCGAGGACAGCAGCGCCATGGAGGAGCTCGCCACTGAGAAGGAGGCGGAGGAGAGCCACCGCCAAGACAGCGTGAGCCTACTCACCTTCATTCTGCTGCTCACTCTCACCATCCTCACCATCTGGCTCTTCAAGCACCGCCGAGTGCGCTTCCTGCACGAGACCGGGCTGGCCATGATCTATGGTGAGCACCACACCCGCGCCCACCACCCTGACACTCCTCAGGCAGCCCGGCCGCTGCACTTCCCCTTCGCGCTGCGCTGTGCTCCTCCTTCACTTGCCAACGTGTTTCGTCCCTTTTCCTTTTCCCGCTGAGACTGTGTTAGTTTCCAAGGTCAACTGTCTGCATTTTCTGGTTTTCTATTACTGTTAAAAAGAATTCTATCCCATTTTGACGTTTCTTCATTGGGGAACCAGGAAAATGAAAGACAGAGGTGGCCCGGTTCTGTCCGACCGGTTCTGTCTCATCCCGCATCGCGCCTCCGGACCCCTACCCCCGCCCCAGTTCAGCTCAATAGGGTGTGTGTGCCGTGATGGGAGGTGGGTGACTTCGCAAGGGACCGAGCCACCCCAGGAGGCAGGCCACAGTGAGGGTTGGGGCTTCGGGCTTCGGGCTTCTTGTCTTGCGTATGGGCTGGCGGGGCCTGGTGGATGCTGTATCTATCCATGGTCAACCTGACTGGGCGTCTACTTCTGAGATCTATGTTTCTGGATCTCTGGTTAATAAAGTAGGAGCGTGAAGCACTGTGAAAGGTGATCGTGGCCCAGGACCCAGGATGGTGCTCAGCCATGTCGGGCCTAGTCAGGAAGACAGCGCCTCCCACCCTTGTACCCAGGTGGGAAGCTATACCCAGTTACTTGCCTTCTCCAAGGGAAAAGGAGCTTTTGTATTCTTCACATTGTAACATGGACGCGACTTAGAAGTTACATTTGTGAGTGTATGGAGAGGAAAAAGTAGTGGTTTTAATTCTGGAGTCAGCTTTCTTTTGTTGTGAAGAGTGGATTGATGCCACCATCCTTTTCTGGATTTAATGGCACATGCAGAGTGGTCAGTACAAATTTTCTGTCATTACATAGGTGTTATTTAGCCATAATCTGAATCATCCCTCTTCTCCCACTATGTTCCCTGCCTCCTGCAATGACTCCAAACTGGAACCAAGTACTCTCTTTTTGAATTTAATTCAGTAGTGTTAGGCTCATGTTGGCATCCTCATGTGAAATAGATGAGCCTACTTCATTACTGTTCCTGATAGGGAGAATTTATTTCCTCACTTTGCTAGAGGGATCTCTGCATTGAATTTCCATGCAGCATTCCCTGATAGAGAATGGAAAGCAGACACCTTAATCTTTAATGTGAAAATTACCCTTGGCCCTGGGCCTTGCTTCTCATGGTTCTTGATTGGTCATTGATAGCCTAGGCTCATGGCCACCACGGTTACAAAGTGCTATTGGGAGACCTCGAGTTTCCAAGAGGTAGTGGCCTCAACAGATCTTGAAACAGGACCAGGTCCAAAATAGAGTTTGGTTATTGCAAATTACAGGTATGAACACAAACTTTGGCCTGGGCACCTGGTCATTCTTGAGCTCTGTGATTTGTGTCAGTTGGTGACTGATGCCAGGGCTACAGGTAAGATAGGTTTCCTGAGCAGAGAGCAGAGTTGGGAGTTGAAGCACATTGTCATTTTTGGTGATTGACTCTGAATCATAATGCAAATGATGATTGCCCTTATATGTGTATAGTCTTGAAAATATTTTTTATAGTCCCTAGATCCAATTCATTAAAGTACAATGTGAAATACTTTTAGAAGGTACCTTTCTATGCTCAAGTGCATAGAAAATAAATGGGGATTTAAAAATACATTTTCCAAGGAGTACTTTATGTTCTTAGGAGCTCAGACACCTTTATCTTAAAGCTTAAAAACAGCAGTGGAATTTTCTTTTGCTGATATGTACTTTTTAAATTCCTATCAAGCTTTTAGTCATTGGGGCCATGTTACAGTGTACTGTTTCATTTTGTGTTACTGAAATCTGGCTTAATTGATGATTGTTCAGAAAAGGCAACATCATTTCATAGCATTTTGTGTAATTTTATTCTATGTCTTTGGGTTTTAGTGTTACTTTGAAATGTATTAAGACATTTAGTTTGTCAATATGTGATGTCCACACCAAATATTAATATTTTGATGTGGATTGCCTGTAGTGAGAAACATTTCTTTCAGAGATATTTACTCTTCTGTTTTAAGCCCCTGCCAATCTGAATTGTAATGTCATTTGATTAGCTAATTATACCTAAGACTATTGGGATTCTGACAAAAAAAAATCAGTATGAAAATCTTTGAACACTTAAGTGAACACAATACAGGTTTTCAGGACTTCCTTTTAATAGTGAGAAATCAGATTGCATTTGTCGAGATCAGTAGAGGAAGTGAGTAATTGTCCTGTTGCCTCTGAGTAATAAAGGACAAAATGACCTAAGGAAACATTTAAGTATCTGCTGCATACTGGGTGCCCAACTTCATTTCTGGAGATAAACAATTTAACTTTTCAATGTTGGCAAATTTTTATGAGTGAAGGAATTCAACTGTGAATTCCAAACTCTTTACTTTGAAATTAAAAAAAATCCAATTTCTGCCACTTTAATAATATTTAAGTGGCACTTTAACCTGAGAGGGAAGGCTTTAATATTTAAAATAAATTGTGATATATATTACTATATATACTGATGTATAATATGTAGCAATATATAATATATAGTAATATATAATGTATAATAATATATTAAAATAAATCGTGGCAATATCTATATTTGCTAGTATAATCACAAAATATCTCTAGTAGGACATGCAGTATCATTGGTTTCCTTGCTGGGGAGAAGAACTAGGTGGCTATGATATAGGGGTAGGAAGGAGACATCACTCTCTACCCTTTTGTGCTTTTGGGTTTTTGAACCATGGAAGTGTGTCCATGCCTCCATTCTGTGGCATTTGTAATGGTATTTTAAGATGCTCCTCAGATCATTTAATTTGATGCCCAAGTCTCCCTATTTAAATCACAATCACCTTATGTTGTCAATTTTCTGTGACCTTTCAATTGTTATCTGTACTCACAGAACTTCTGGAGCCTTGTGCCTGGAATTTAGACAAAATGGGGATAGGGGAAGAGACTTTCTTTCCCCTCCCTCACACCTTTTTATCCCATTATCCCCAAAGAATAGTTGATGTTACATTAGGAGTGATGTGCACAAATAGATCCCATAATAAGAACTTACTTGGGTGTAAAGTACCTAAGGACAAGAAGAGGCAGCTTGTTAATGCTTAACATTTAAATGGAAAGAAACTTCCCCACCCACCAAGGGAGAGTTATAAGCACTCCTCCCTGACAGCAGCCCCAGGCAGCTACAAGGGAAGGTGACCACAGACTAGACTCTTCAGGGAAGTTGAAAGCAGCGCCCCAGACCCTGTGATGGGAGCTGCATGGTTGCACAGCCACTAGTCTAACCTGTTTTGTCAGGGCAGGGAGCTCCCAGCTGTCTGAGTCTGTATGTGATTAAGTTACTGGGCCCAGCATATTTGTACAGCAGAAATAGCAAGTGTTCGAGGCAGGGAAGGGTGGTATAAACAGACTGTCCGTTAATTGTGGTTCTCTCTCATGTGTACAGTAGTTCCACTTCCTCCATAATGTTTTTGTGACAACTGATACGGGTCCAAAATATCTTAACTTGGCCATGCTAGCCTACCACTTGCTTCACATTTTCCCCTGCTCCTGGCCTATCAACTTTCCAAGTCCATGTTGGTCAGCCCCTCCAGGTTCTGTGGCCCATGTGCTCATTGTTCCTTTGTTGGAGCTGGATTGCTAAGGACAGCCTGAGAGTTCATAGGAAAAGTCTGAAAGGGGAAAGTATGACTTTTTGCAGTAGCATGAAATTAACATTTGAGCCTGTGAGCAAACATTTAGGAACCACACTTTTCCTGGTTAATTGGGAGCCCCCATTTTTTTTGAGAACTCCATCACTTTGGCCCCAGTTTGGGGCAGTTCCATGTGGTCTCACTCTGGTACTAGATCCTTCGGATTCAAATGCTGGCCCTATTACTTATAAAGCTGTATATAATGTTGGGTAGCTTTCTGAGCCTTAGTTTCCTCTTTTCAAAAATGGAGACAATAGCACTTACCTCACACGATTATTGTATTATTGAGATCCTCTAAAGGTCAAGTGCGGTTTCTGGTACTTAAACACTTGGTAAATATTGGTTCTCATTCTCACTTTAGACTTTGTGATTCTTTGGCCAGTGTTGCTGCTTGAGGTTCCTTTAGTAGAGGCCTGCTATAATTTGACAGTGCATTAGGATACAGTTAGTGGAGATGAAGAAAATTGTAATTTTTTTGGTGGGCTATTCCTTAATACCTAGAAGCAATGTACAATGTATCTATCCTGATCTTTTATCCTGCAGTTTCAATTCTTTGACTTTATTCCTCAGAAATACTTGCACTAGCATGTTACATTTTATAGACAGCAATATTTGTTGCAGCAGAAACAAGTTACAATACTGATCAAGAAAAGACTAGTTAAATTACAGCACATTTCTGCTAAGGAATACATGCTGGTAAAAAGAGATATTTTCAGATGTCCTTTAAGGCAGGTGTCCATACATACTGTTGTGGAAAAAACAAGGCACAGAACAGTATATATACTATTATCTCATTTATTCTTTAAAACTTATGTAATTTATGTACATAAACATGATGTATATACATTTCTGCATGACATGTGTGCTCCTCTGGAGAGATACACAATCTCTGCAGTGTTTATTCTTTGGCAGTGGGACCAGTCGTTGGGAGAGAGGGAGGGAAGATACTACTTTATACTTTCCTGAATAGCCTGAAATTTCTGTAAAACTGACAAACTTTTGCAATTGAAACACTTTTAAAATAAAGCAAGTGACTTTTATGTAGCAAAAAGTGCATTAGAAATAGATTATAGTTATGTGGTTAGGTGTCATTAGTTATTTAAAAGTTATAAACGGAAGTAAAATGAGACTTAAAATTAGAAAAACGATGTTTCCTGACAGTATTTCTTGCAACTTGCAGAAGTTAACCTTTCTGAAATGATGTAATTAGAAAATCACCATTTCACAACTCCTGATGATAATTGATTTAGACAAGGATTTTCAATGAATTCCAGAACCATAGGTGAGAGGTTGTTGGGGAACATGATAGTTGTGTGGTGCTGAATATTACCCCACAAATTACTTGCCTATTGCAAAAGAAAGAAGGTACCTTTACAGTGGAGAGGTCTCGCAGTCACCATCTTATAACCAAGTCCTTGAATTTATCCTTTCTCCTCGTGGAACTCTTTGGTATTGTCACTACTGATGTGATGCAATAGGAAGCATATGGCTTTACCTATGTAGTATTCATCCTTTAAATGTTTCATCTGAATCTAATAGAGGTTTTAGGCACATCTTCCAGTTTATAGGAAACATAGGGGACAGAGAAACAAATTATAAAATGCCATGTGAAAATTATTAGACATATCCAAATCTGTGACAATCTACAAGACAATTATTCCAGTTTCTTCAAAAAGTCTTTGTTGAGGGAAATGAAAAGGCAGCTTAAGTGTTTGGTATGGACTGAATTATGAGTCTCTCTCCATCCCAGATTCATGTGTTGAAGCCCTAATCTCCAATGTGTTGCTGGTACTTGCAGGTGGGGCCTTTGGGAAGTGATTAGGGTTTGATGAAGTCACAAAGGTGGGGCCTCCATGATGAGATTAGTGCCCTTATAAGAAGAGGAAGAGACCAAAGCTCCCTCTTTCTCTCTGCCACGTTAGGATGCAGCAAGAAAACAGCCATCTACAAGTGAGGAAGAGGGCCCTAACCAGACATTGAATATGCTGGCACCTTGATCTTGAACTTCTTAGCCTCCAGAACTGTAAGAAATAAATGCTTGCTCTTTAAGCTACCCAGTCTGTGGTATTTTGTTCTAGCAGCCTGAGTAGACTAAGACAGTTAATGGAGACCAAAGAGACAACCAAATGTGGGACAGGAAACTTGACTGGCTTCTGGTTCAAGAAAAAGCTGTAAAAATGTTTTGGGAATAATCAATGATATTTGAATGTGGACTTGGTACTAGATGATATTAGGGAATTACCACTATTTTTCTTAGGTTTGCTAACTGAAGTTATATAGGAGAATGTACTTATTCTTTGGAGATATAGGCTGAAGTATTTAGGGGTGAAGTGTATGAGTCCTAATGTATGCAACTCATTTGCAAAAAGTTCAGTAAAAAAACAGATACCACATATAGAGAGAAAACAAATATGGCAAAACGCTAGCAATTGCTAAATCTAGGTGATGGGTGAAAGGGTGTGCTTTACACTCTTCTTTCAAATTTTCGGTATGTTCTGACATTTTCATTAAAATAGAAGATTGGGGACAATGTTAACTTCCCTGTTAACCTGTTAGCTGGTAACCTGTTAACCTTACTGCCTGAAGGTTGTTTGGGTGAGGCTGGTTACATCCTGTCTGTTACTCTCATTAAACTTTTCCTGACAGAGTAATGCTATTTGCCATTAGTTTACATGCTATGATGTTAGGCTTACATGACTTGATTATCAGTAACTTCTTTTAAATTTTATTGTTTTTGTTTGATTTTTAAAGTTCATATGTCTTTTGAAAAGTTGCTTCTGTTCCACTTACAGCAGGATCAGCAAGGGAAAAAGATGTAATGGGTGGAGTCTAGAATAGTCTAAATGTGGGTTTCTAAAGTTCTCCCTTAGGGGACTAAGGGAGGAGTTTCACAAAACAAGCTCCTTCCGCCAGCAGTTAAATACAGCAACATATTCACAGTGTTTCTGCCTAGGAAAGCTTGTTTAAGACTCAGACTTTTTTTTTTTCTTTGCTGGGGGTCGATCAGGCACTCTTAATGAAATTTCTGACTCCCAGAAGGAAAGCAGATGTTCACTATAAATCATATTTGCATAAACAATCTATCTAGGCTGGTATGGCAGAATTTAGTGTTCCAGGCACACAAAACAACCTTATCAATTAGTAGCATAGAGAATATTTTTTAAGCCAACTTCCCAGAAGCTTTTGCAAGGATCAGTCATGCAAATAGGCCCTCTTAGAGATAGCAAGGGTCAGGCCTATCATGTTAATTTTTTCCTGCAGAGTAACATGTGATGTCGAATGACTGTAAACTTTTTGTGTTTCTGAGGCTTCTTCAGTTTCATCATACTTTGTTTTTTTAAGTTATTATATTTTACATTTATTAATTTTATTTTTAAAATTATCACAAGTAAAATTGACTTTTGTTGTACAATTTTTTGAACTTTAACATTTGTATAGATATATGTAACCACTACCATGATCAAGATGAACCACTAGTTCCATCCTAAAAAACTCTCATGCTTCCATTCCACTCTTATCAACCACTGATCTGTTCTCCATCATGATAGTTTTGTCTTTTTCAAATATGTTGTATAAATGGAAACTTTCAGTATGTAACCTTTTGGAATTAACTTTTTCACTCAGCATAATGCTTTTAAGATTCACCCATGTGGATACATGTATCTATAGTTAGCTCATTTTTATTGCCGAGTTGGATTCCATTTTTTTGATGTACCATAGTTTGTTATTCTTTGCCAGCCGAAAGACATTTGAGTTGTTCCCAGTTTTTTTTTTATGATTATGAATAGAGCTGCTATAAATATTAGTGTACAGGTTTTTGCATGAATGTAAACTTTCATTTTTCTATGGTAACTAACTAGGAATAAGATTGCTGAGTCATAGGATAAACATATGTTTAACTTTGTAGGGAAACTGCCAAACTTTTCTAGAGTGGCTGTACATTCCGACTAGCAATGTTTTCTTCAGCACTTCGTATTGTTAATATTTCCTATTTTCACCATTCTAATAGATGTGTAGTAGTTTCTCATCGTGGTTTTAATTTGCATTTCTCTAATGTTGAACATCTATTCATATGCTTATTTGAAAATTTATATATCCTTTTTGGTGAAGTGACTGTTCAAGTCTTTTGCCTGTTTTCTAATTCTATTGTTTGTTTTCTTACTTGGAATTTTGAGAGTTCTTTATATACACTAGATGCAACTCTGTTGTTAGATATGTAATTTGCAAATAAATATTCTCTCCCAGTTTGTAGTATGACCCCAGGTCAAGAAGGTTTTCTCCTATGTTCTAAAAGTTTTATGGTTTTGTGTTTCACATTTAGATCTGTGACTTATTTTTAGTTTTTGTATAAGGTATGAGGTTTAGATTGAGGTTCATTATATATATATATATATATGTGTGTGTGTGTGTGTGTGTGTGTGTGTGTTTAATTTTTCCAACCCTTTTGTTGAAAAGGTGATCTTTCCTTCATTAAATTACTTTTGCAACTTTCTCCAAAATTAATTGCCCATATTTGTGTGAATATATTTCTGGACTTTATATCATGTTCCACTTATCTCTGTATATAGCTTTTTGCCAATATCACACCATCTTGCTTATTGCGGCTTTATGGTGGGTCTTAAATATGAGCCCTCCAACTTAATTATTCTTTTTAAAAATTGTTTTAGCTGTTCCCTCATTAAGCATAATGTTTTTAAGGTTTATTCACATTGTAGCATGGATTAGTACTTCATTTTATTTTATAGCTGAATACTATTCCACAGTATGGGTATACTGTATTTTTTTTATCCCTTCAAGTGATATTCTTATAGGCAGCATGTAATTGGGTCTTGCTTTAAAAAAGTCTAATGTGATAATCTCTGCCTTTTATTGGGGTGTTTTGTCCATTTACATTTGATGTGATTATTGATATAGTTATTTTGAATTTGTGATCTTGCTATTTGCTTTCAATTTGTCCCATTTGTTTTTTGTTCTTGTTTTTTTTTTCTGCCTTCTTTTTATTACTCAAGTATTTTAAAATTCCATTTTGTTTCCTTGTAGCTTATTAACCATAACTTTTGTATTTTAGTTACTTCAAGATTTATAGTATACATCTTTAACTTATCACGATCTACCTTGAAGTGATATTATACCACTTCAAATTTAGTGTAAGGATGTTACAATAGTATAGTTTCATTATTTCCCTCTAAATCGTTGTTATTATTCCTCTGCATTTTACTTTCACATGATATAAACCCCACAGTCCATTGTTTTGTTTAAACAGTTATGTTTTAAAGATATTTAAATTATAAGACAAAAAACAATTCTTTCACCAATATTAGGGTCAAACAGTAAGGGTCGAAATAAAAACCCGATTATGCTGAATAAATTATAAAATTATTAGCTGCCTATACTTTGGTATTTGCAAGGTAAATATTTAAAGTTAAAAAGAAATCCTTTCAAGTCATCGAAAGTTCCTAGTGGAAATATAACATGATATGAGAATTCTGATTACCAGTTAAATTTGAAGAACTTTATCCGTTATGGTGACAAAGGTCATTTCGCAGGTATCATTATATTCCTTTAAAATTCCAAAGTACTTTGGGTCCTTCCAAGATGAATGTCCTTTCTTCCTTGCCTCTCATTCTTTATTTTATGAAGATAGCAATGTTTACCACAAGAGAAAAAAATTAGATAGAGCTAAAAAGTAAATAATAGATAACTTATAAATTTACATTACAAGAGTAATATATATATATACATGTATGTGTATGTGTGTGTGTGTGTATATATAACTCATATGTTTACATTATAAGAGTAGTATATACACATATATGTGCATGTATATGTGTATATACACACACACACACACACACACACACACACACACACACACACACACACACACACACACATACCATTTCCAGTGCTCTTCATTCCAGTGCTTCTTATTTCCATCTGGTATCATTTTCCTTCTGCCTGGAGGATACAGTTTAACATTTCTTGCAGTGTGGGTTTCTGATGATAAATTCTTTCAGCTTTTGTATGTGTGAATATGTCCTCATTTCGACTTCATTTTGGAAGATGTTTTTGCTTGGCTAGAATTCTAGGCTAATGTTTTCCTCTTTCTTCAGTTCTTGCTCCATCATCTTTTTGCTTATTTTGTTTCTGACAAGAAATAGGATGTCACCTTCTTTTTGTTCTTCTGTCTGTAACATGTCTTTCTCCTATGCATGCTTTTAAGAATGCCTGTTTATTATTGGTTTTGAGCAATTTGATTATAATTTATCTTAGTGTAGTTTTCTTCATGTTTCTTTTGGGATTCATTTGGTTTTCTGGGTCTGTGGTTTTATAGTTTTCATTAATTTAGGAAAAATTTTGGCCATTATTTCTTCAAATATTCTTTCTATCTTTTCCTTTCTGTATTTATGGGCTCCAGTTACCTGTACATTAGACCACTTCAAGTTGTTTCACAGCTCATTGGTGCCTTTTCATATTTTTTCTCTGTGTGTTTCATTTTGGATTTTTTTATTGTGCCCTTAAGTTAACCTACTTTTTCTTCCATAATATCTAATCTGTCATTAATCCTACCTAGTGTATTTTTCATCTCAGACATTGTAGTCTTTATGCTCACAAGTTCCGTTTGGGTCTTTTTTTCCCCCCTACAGTTTTCATGTCTCTGCTCAACTTTTTGAACATATATATATATATATTATTATAATTGTTTTAACACCTTTCTCTGATTCTTTTAAAATTTGGGTCAGTTTCCCTCAATCGATTGATTATCCTCCTTATTATTGGTTGCATGTTCCTGCCTCTTTGAATTCCTGCTAATCTTTGGTTGGATGCCAGACTGTTAGGAGTGCTAGATGTTTTCATATTCCTAATTCATCTTGAGCTTTGTTTCTAGATGCAGGTAATTTACATGGAAATAGTTTGATTCTTTGGGGTCTTGATTTTATGATTAGCTAGGTAGGTCTGGAGCAGCAGTACTCATTCTAGGGCAAATTATTCCCACTACTGAGGCAAGACTATCCTACTCAATGTCCTATAAATTGTGAATTTTTCCAGTCTGGCTGGTGGAGACAGGTACAATCCCAGTAGCCAGGTATTGTTTTCCATAATCTTTTCAGATTATTCTTTTCCCTCATATGCATATGCTAATCTCTCCCAAATACCCGAGGGAGAGACCCTCTATGAATCTCCAGGATTCTCTCTCTGTTCAGTTCTCCTTTCTGGTACTTTGTCCTATGAATTTTAGCTGTCTTTATATCAGCTGACAGAGCTGTCAGCTCTGTCAATTTAGGGAGTCTGCTAGACTTTATCTTAGTTTCCTTGCCATAATTTGTTTGGAAACTCTCTTAAGGCAGTAAGCTGGAGGAATCATACGGTTCACCTCATTTCCCCCATCCCTGAATCTCTAAGGGATTATTGTTCTTCATTGCCTGATGTCCGGTAACTTGAAAACCATTATCTCATGTATTTTTTTTTACAAGTTTGGCTTTTATTTTTCTGGCTTTATCGAAATATAATAGACAATTACTTGCTCGTATTTACATTGTACAAGTCAATGAGTTTTTAATTAGAGTTGGCACACAATAATATATTAGTTTCAGTTGTACAGCATAGTGAATAGAGATCTGTGTAACTTACAAAGTGATCACCCCACTAAATCTAGTACTCCTCTTCCTCCTTACATATTTATTACAACATTGTTAACTATTTTCCTTATACTGCATTTTGTATTTCCATGTCTATTCTGCAACTATCCATTTATACTTCTTAATCCCTTTGCCCTTTTTCACCATCCCCCAACCCCCCTACCATTTAGTAGCCCTCAAAATATTCTGTATATTTATGAGTTTATTTCCATTTTTGTTGTTGTTGTTATTTTGTTCTTTAGATTCCACATGTATGTGAAATCATGTATTTGTCTTTCTTTATATGACTTCATTCAGCACAACACTCTCTAGGTCTATCAAGGCAATATCTTTTTCCATCCCCTTCCTTTTAGTCTGTGTGTGTCTTTTAATCTGAAATGAGTCTCTTGTAGACAGCATATGTAGGGGTCTTGATTTATCCATTCAGCCACTCTATCTTTTGGTTGGAGCATTTAATTCTTTTCCATTTGAGGTACTTTTTGATAGGAATGTGGTTATTACCATTCTTTATTCCTGTTTTTGATACATGTTTTTTCTTCTTAAAGAAGTTCCTCCAACATTTCCTGTAATACTGGCTCGGTGTTGATAAATTCCTTTAGCTTATTTTTGTCTGGATAGTTCTTTATCTGTCCTTCGACTCTAAATGATAGCTTTGCTGGATAAAGTATTCTTGGTTGTAGATCCTAGGTTTTCATTACTTTGAATATTTTGTGCCAAGCCCTTCTGTTCTGCAGTTTCTTTCGAGAAACAAGCTGCCAGTCTTATGGGTGCTCCCTTGTAGGTAACTAACTGCTTTTCTCCTGTTGCTTTTAAGATTCTCTCTGTATTTAACCTTTGGCATTTTAATTATGATGTGTCTTGGTGTGGGCCTCTTTGGGTTTCTGGTTTTGGGGACTCTCTGAGCTTCCTGGGGTTGTATGTCTATTTCCTTCAGCAAGTTAGGAAAGTTTTCCATTATTATTTGTTTAAATAGCTCTTCAACGTCTTGTTTTCCTTCAGGTACCCTTATTACACAGATAGTTTTACATTAATTGTGTCCCATATGCTCCTTAAATTATTATTATATTCTTGGCTTCATTTTTCTTGCCATTCTGATTCGATGTCCTTGGCTTCCCCATTCTTTCCCGTCCTCTATATCAGTGGTTCAATCCTCTTTTTCTTCTGCACTGATTCCCTCTAATATACTCTTCATCTCAGATAATGAGTTCTTCATTTCTGACTGGTTCCCTTTTCTTTTGTTGTAAATTAGATTTATTTAATTAAAATTTTTTTTGTGACATTGGTTAACTAAATCCAGTATGTTTCAGGTGTACAATTTAGCAGTAAAGCATATATATGCTTTTAGGTTTACATACCACGTATATGTCATATCACGTGGTTTTCAACTTTTTCTGTCTGGCTTATTTCACTTAGCATGATTATCTCAAGGTCTAGCCATATATATGATGGAATATTACTCAGACATAAGAAGAGATGAAATACTGTCATTGCGACAACATGGATAGACCTTGTGATTGGTTCCCTTTTATAATTTCCATTTCTATTTTTTTATCTCTTTGTGAAAGTTCTCACTAAATTCATCTACACTTCCCCGAAGTTCATTGAGCATCTTTAACCAGTGTTTTGAACTCTGCATTTGTTAGATTGCTTGACTCCATTATTTCTGGATCTCTGTTCTGCTCTCTCATATGGTTTCTGCTTCTTTGTCTTCCCATTTTGGCTGCCTTCCTGTGTTTCTGTGTACTAAGCAAAGCTCCTAAGTCTCCTGGTCTTATTAGTGCAGCTTTGTGTGGTAGGTATCCAATAGCACAGTCCTGAGTGGGCTTCAGCTGCAGGCGTAGTTTAGCCCCAGCCTGTACCCCTTCGGGGCCACCTGTTAAGATTCAACAAGCACAGATGCTGTGCTTATAGTTGCCTCAAGAGGCCATGCCAGAAACTGGGGTCAGCTGCCACCAGTGTGAGTCTAGGCGTTGCTCAGCAAGGAACACCTGACTTGCTGATGACACAACTGGGTGTTGCTTAGGTGGGGCCATGAGTTAGGGGAGGTGGAGTTTCAGGGAATCTTCTGGGCAGAGCGACCTCTGTTATCCAGTTTGACATGTCTCAGCTATGGAGGAGCTGAGTCCGCAGACTGGGAGTGGGGGAGGGCTCAAAAGAGGAATAATGTATATCACCAGCACTTCTGCCAGGGAGAAAGCCTTGCCTCTGGCCCTTGCTCTGAGAACTCAGTGTCTCCCTGTAAGTCCCTGGTGCCCCCCCTCCCCCGCCCCATGCAGCCAACCTGGCGCTTGTGCTCAGGGTGAGCAGGTCCATCGTTGGGAAAGTCCACTAGTGGACACGGCCCCTTTAAGTGGCTTCTGTAGCTGCCACAGCCTCTGTCCCACTCAGCCGCTTGCCTTTGCCTCCTCCTACCTTTTACTATTGCAGGGTGATTTCTTATTTCTCTCCCTAGTTGTAGTGCTTCTGTTCATATTCATCCCAGGTGACTTTGCTTGCTGTTTGCTGTGTGTTTCTATCACAACTTTGATTTGGTCTCAAGTAAAATGAACAAAGTCTCTGTCATCTATGCCATTTTCCCCCTCTCATGTATTTTTGTTTGTTTATTTCTGTCATAAAGATAAATCCAGTCCCTGTTTCTGTCTTGCCTGAAAGTGGAAGCCTTAATTCTATAAATGAGTTTTGGTCTTTTTTTCTTTTTTTGGCATTATAACAGCCACACACACACATTCTGTCTTTTGGTATTTTTTTTCTTGAACTGTGGTATTTATTTTTCTTGAACTGTATGTGTGTGTGTGTGTCTATGTGTTTATGAAGTTACGCATGTTTATGTACACACAGACACACATCTTTGAACAAACCTACCATGGACTAGTCTAGGAATTAATCTCGTCTAGGAATCTGTTGGCTACTGTACATTTTTGCTGCTGAGAGAACAGGGGAAAGAAACAATTGCATTCATTAACAGAGTAGCCTATGAATGAGCCAGAGTGATTCTCTTCAGTGGTAAGAATGAGAGAATTGTCTGTTTTCAGTGGCGGTGTTGTGCAGAGTGTTTACGATGGCACTGAAGAGAGATGCAGACAAGGTGGTAATACTGTAGTGATTTTTATCTGTCGTGGAAAAATGTTGTAAAAAGTGGAGCTCTGATGTGGCAAATGAAGTCCTCCCAGTCCACTCAGGAGAAAAGAGGCAAGTAGTTCTGTAGCAACTGTGAACCAAGGTGTTGGAAGTGCTAAGAAGCCAAACAGGGTACACTGAAGCAACCTAGAGATAAGCAATAGCAGGAAGCCACTGTCACCCCTAGGGATGACATAGAAGAAGGTGGTACTACCAGAGCCCAGGAATAAGGTCACCAGGCAGGAACTGGAATCACTGTGGGGGCTACCTAGTGAGACGTAAGACCTGGAGAGAGGGCAGTCTGGTGGGAGTTTTAGCCACGAAGATCACATAGCCATTGCCTGAGAGAGAGTGAGGGACAGAGGGACAGAAGGAGAATGGGAAAAGGGGAGAGAGCATGCGTATGTGAATGCAAAGCTGAGTACCTATGTTTTCTTCTATGCAATTTATTGTTTCGGGTCTTATATTCAAGTCTTTAATCCATTTTGAGTTAATTTTGGTGTGTAGTGATATACAACAGTCTAGTTTCATTCTTTTGCAAGAGGCTTTCCAGTTTTCCCAGCACCATTTATTGAAGAGGCTTTCCTTTCTCCACTGTATGTTTTTGGCTTTTTTTTTTTTTTGTCGAAAATTATTTGCCCATATAAACATGGGTTTACTTCTGGACTCTCGATTCTGTTCCATTGGTCCAGGTGTCTGTTTTTCTGCCAATACCATGCTGTTTTGATTATTATCACTTTGTAGTATAATTTGAAGTTGGGCAGAGTGATGCCTCCGGCCTCGTTCTTTTTTTTCAGGATGGCTTTGGCAATTCAGGGTCATTTGTGCTTCCATACAAATCTGATGATATTTTGTTCTATTTCTTTAAAAAAAAAATGCCAATGGGATTTTGATGGGGATTGCATTAAATCTGTATAGTGCTTTAGGTAATAGGTCATTTTAACTATATTGATTCTTCCAATCCAAGAACACGGAATATCTTTCCATTTCTTTGTGAATTTTTCAATTTCTTTCAAAAATTTTTATTTTATTAGTTTCAAGTATATAGTGCATTGGTTAGACATTTATATAGTTTATAAAAACAACTCCCCTAATTGCTTTTTCTCTCCTCTGACTGTCCACCTAGCTAATACATTAATGCTAACTGCATTTCCTATTCTGTGCTCCCCATCCCTGTGATCATCTCTCAACTACTAATTTGTACTTCTTTAACCCTTCATCCCACTCTCCCAGCACCCCAGCTTCCTTCCTGTCCTTTCCAGAACAATCACCAGATTTTCCTCTATATTTGTGAATCTGTTTTTGATTAGTTTGTTCTTTTTATTACTTAGATTTCATATATAAGTGAAATCATATGGTACTTATCTTTCTGTCTGACTTATTTCATTCAGCATAATAACCTCTAGAGCCACACATGTCATTGCAAATGGTAGGATTTCATTTTTTAATGGCTGAGTAATATTCCATTGTGTGTATGAACCATAACTTCTTTATCCAATTATCTGTTAATGGGCATTTAGGTTGCTCCCATAGTGTCTTATAGTTTTTATTGTGTACATCTTTCACATGTTTCATTAGGTTTAGTCCTAGATATTTTATTCTTTTTGTTGCAGTTGCAAAAAGGATTGTTTTTTCATTTCTTTTTTTCTGAAAATTTGTTATTAGAGTATAAGAATGCTATGCATTTTTGAACATTGATTTCGTATCCTTTACTGTATTTGTTTATTATTTCTAGTAGTGTTTTAGTTGAGTCTTTAGGGTTTTCTATATAGAGAATCATGTCATCCACAAACAGTGACAGTTCGACTTCTTCATTTCCTATCTGGATGCCTTTTAGTTCTTTCTCTTGCCTGACTGCACTCGCTAGGATTTCCAATGTTATACTGAATAATAGTGGTGAAAGTAGACAGCTTAGATCTCTTATAATAAAAAACATTCTATTTTTCTCCTCTTTTATTTTTTATTTTCTTTTTAAATTCAAATATATAAGTGTAATTGGTATACAATCTTATATTGGTTATGTTAGTTTCAGAAGTACAATATAGTGACTTGACATTTTTAAACCTTACAATGTGATTACCCCACTAATTCTAGTAAACACCTGTCACTGTGCAAACCTATCACAATTTTATTTACTATATTCCCCTTACCCTTTTCACCCATCTCTCCACCCCTTCCCTTCTGGTTATCATCCCTTTGCTCTCTGTTTCTATGAGTCTGCTTTTGTTTTGTTTTGTTTTCTTTAGATTTTACATACAAGTGAGACCATATGGTATTTGTCTTTCTTTGCCAGACTTATTTTACTTAGCATAATACTCTCTAGATCCATCCATGGTGTTGCAAATGGCAAGATTTCATTCTTTTTTATTATTGCATAACATTCCATTGTGTGTATGTATAAATATACATACACATATATATACACATATACACACACATATATATATATATACATATATGTGTGTGTATATATATTTCAAATCTTCTTTATCCATTCATCTATTAATGGACACCTTTCATGAGGAGACTCAGTCTTGCATTTTTAGCCTTTGCATTAATCTGAGATGGTAACCTTCCAGATGTGTGGTAGCCTAGAAAGTGGATGTCAGGAGGTCTGGATATGTGAAAATTCTTTTCTAAGTTCTTCAGAGGGTTATCTATAGAATATATCTATATCTCCAGGTATTGATGCTTAACTGGAAGGTTCAAAAGTTTAAGTCCTCAGGCTAAAGTAAAATAAAATCTATTCCTCATGCATTAGTCCATTTAGTCTATATAGACTCCATTTTAAGTTAGCTTAGTTATACTGACGTTATATTGTTTTCTTCACTCATTCTCAGTACACTTGAAAAACTAATAAACAATCTTCTGGTTTTATCTCAGAGATGTAGATGTAGACTGTAGAGGTCTCATCCTTACAATGAGAAAAAATCTGGACAAATTGCAAATTAATGATTTTTCTCGAATCCAACAGAAAACTGAGATTTCAGGGCAAACAGCTAGCCCCAAATCAGGAGAGATATGGGTGCCACTGCAGGGAGAAATAGGACCTGAGCATTTGCTTATCTGAAATAGACACTGACGAATGTCATATAAGCCAGTAAGATTAAAGTAGAAAATTTTAATGAATTGCTAAAGGTTGGGGGCCACAGATATAAGATGTTCTCACTCTCTTGTAGGTTTTTCCTTCAGGACCCCAAAAGATGCTCACAGGAAAGATCAGGGACAGTCCTGAGAAAGTTTCTTCCATGTGCCGGCTGGGATAGGGGGACAACAGCTACTGCCAAAATCTGCCCAGAAATATCTCCCCACCTCCCTAGGGAACAAAAGTCGTAATCTTCAGGAAGAAGGATACCAAAAACTGAGGACACTTGTAGAAAAACTGAGGGCACTAGCATTGCAGCTGGGGAAGGAAAGCAGGAACACAAAAAAGTACTACTCTTGGAGAGGAAACAAATATTTGCAGGTCCCAGAATTATATTTGGAGGAGAATCAGGAATGCTTATGAAGGCCACAGCCCAGCATCACAGGGCTTACCTAATATTGAGGATTAATTGGAACATAAGAGAGTGCCCCCATATTCCACCTCCCCCACTATAAAGCTAATAAGCATGAAATAAAAATAAAAGTGATGAAAGGAAATAATAAAAAATGTTCAATAAAACCTAGGAAAAGCAGAAAAAGAAAAACAACAAATAGAACAAATAAAAAGTAGCTAACAAGATAGATTTTAATCCCACTATATCAGTAATCACTTTAAATGTGGAAGTGTGAATGGTCTAAAAAACAAGATTGTTAGATTAGATTAAAAAAAGAAGATACAACAGCATACTATTTGTGAGAAACTCAAATAGATTAAAACATAGATTAAAAGTAAAAGGATCAGGATTCATAATGAAAACACTAAACAAAAGAATGCTTGAGTAGCTATATTAATTTCAAATGAAGTAGACTTCATAACAAGGAAAATTAAGGACTTTAATTATATCTGTAAAGTCATTTCATCTTTGCCTATAATGTAACATAATTACACAAATGATATCCCATCACTTCTGCCATATTCTTTTAGTTAAAAGCAAGTTAGAAGTCACACCCATCTAAAATATAGGTAGTCTTCAGAGATTTGATTAAACATGACAGAGTGAGAGATGTCCCTGGATCTCTCCCCTTGAAACAATAAGCTGAACATCTAAAACACAACAAAAAACACCCAAGCTGCTCACCAGCACATCTGAGCATGGGATCTGCACATAAGAGCTATCACAGGTCAGAACCCCGGGTGTTGGGCGGTGGACTGAGAGAAATAAAGAAGCTGCCTCTCGCAGCTGCCAGGGCTCCCTGTAGGAGGAGGGGGAGAGGGGAAGGTGGGCAACTTCCCTGAACAGCCCTGCCTGGGAGAGCTGTGAGCTCCATGCAGCCGGCGGCAGTGCCCAGTCATCAGGGCAGAAGGCAGAGAAATGGGGATTGCAGAGAAGCAGGGATGACAGAGAAACAACAGTTGATTTTTACCAGCCATGCTTGCAAAACCGAGGCTGAGCCACAGCCCCCATCCCCCAACACAGAGGGCCACTACCCCCACACCCTCTGAGACCAATCACCACGGAGCCCCAGGGAAATCTGAGAAAACGCTACCAAAACTGTTGCTAATACTGACAGGAACTGAGACTGAGGGTAGCGAGCGTGATTAAACATCTATACGGGGAAAAAAAATCAAAGACATTATTAAGACTTTATATAAAGCAGAGATCCGAGAGGCTTAGATGCCACCTACTGGAAACCAAGAGAAAAATACCTTCTTTGAAACAGGCTAGGGACCATTATATAATATATCTTCTTTGTGTAAAAAAAAAAAAAGAAAAGAAAAGAAAAAGAAAAAGAAAGCAGAACACACATCCATTAATGCCCAGGCGGAGAAATAGTTCATTAAACACCATGAACAACCAAGGTGACAAGGCATCTCATAAAGAAAGAGAATAATCTCCAGAAAATAAGCTTACAGACAGAGAAATATGTGACTTAAATAACAGAGAATTCAGGATGGGACTTCAGAAAAAAACCAATGAGATCCAAAATGAATCATATCAACAATTTCAGGAATTGAAAAAACAACTAGATGAGTAGAATGAGTTTTTTAGCAAGGGGATTGAAACTCTCAAAAAGAACCAAATTGAATTTCTGGAGATGAAGAACACACTGCAAGAGATGAAAAATTAAATAGCAAGCTTGGGAAATAGAGTCGACCAAATGGAGGAAAAGATCAGTGATATCAAAGACAGAAATCTAGAAATAAATCAGAAGTAAGAAGAGAGAAACCGAAGAATGAAAAAGAATGAAATAGAAATACAAGAACTAGCTGATATTATCAGGAGAGGAAACATAAGATTAATGGGCACTCTCAAAGAGGAGGAAAAGGAGCAGGGATTAGAAAACATTTTCAGGCAAATAGTTGATGAGAATTTCCCAAATCTAAGGAATGAGCTGGAACTTGGAATTCAAGAAGTCAACAGAACACTCAACTATCTCAAGCCAAAAAGGCCTTCACCAAGATATATTGTATTAAAATTATCAAAAATCAATGACAAAGAAAGAATTCTCAGGGCAGCCAGGGAATAAAAGAGGGTAACCTATAAAGGAAAACTCATTAGATTATCGTTGGACTTAGCACAAACCTTACAAGCCAGAAAGGAGTGTAATCAAATATTCAAACTATTAAATAAAAGGAACTAAAACCAGCCAAGAATAATGTATCCAGCTAAGCTCTCCTTTAGATATGAAGGAGAAATCGAGAACTTTTCAGACATACAAAAATTGAGGGAATTCTCCACTGTGAGGCCTGCACTACAGGAAATACTGAAAGAGGTTAGCTCACCTGAAACGAAATGACAAAAAAAAAATGCATAATTAGGAGTAAGGTGACTAGCAGGCTGATAAAAGCAGAGTAGTGCAACCCTTACCAAGAACAGGGCATTATAAGCTTAAAATAAGAAGAGATTTGCTATCGCAAGATAGTAATGAACATTTAGCATACATAGGGACAAACTGCGATAACAGTAACTGAAAAGGGGAGGATTCAAAGATCCAAATTTGCAAAGAGGAATGGAGATAAGGTATGTGCAGAAGAAAATGGATGACTATATATAACTATCTTTTACATATTTGTAATGGTAACCACATGTCAAGGATTCAGAAACAAAGTATATAACATAAAAAAGAAGGTCAAGATGGAAAACCCAAAAAAGCCAACCAAAATAAAGAAAACAAACACCAGGACAAGGAAGCAATGGAAACAGCGAGCTACCAGAAAGTAAAAGATAAAATGGCTATAAGAAGACCTCATATTTCAATAATCGCCCTAAATGTAAATGGACTGAACTCACCAACAAAAAGGCATAGAGTTGCAGATTGGATCAAAAACCAAAACCCAACCACATACTGTCTCCAGGAGACACATCTCAGCTCCAAAGACAAATATAGACTCAAAGTGAAAGGGTGGAAAATAGTATCTCAAGCAAATGGCATTCAGAGAAAAGCAGGAGTAGTGGTACTAATATCGGATGAAATAGACTTCAAAAAAAAAAAAGTAACGAAAGATACGGAGGGACCCTTCATAAAGATAAAGAGAATATGCACCAAGAATACAAAACACTTATTAATATCTATGCTCCCAATCAGGGAGCCCCGAAATATGTTATGCAATTACTAACAGAACTAAAGGGAGAAACAGGCCAAAACACTATCATAGTAGGGGATCTAAATACCCTACTGTCGGATATGGGCAGACCATCCAAACAGAAAATCACTAAGGAAATAACATCCTTAAATGACACATTAGACCAACTGGACATAATTGATATTTACAGAGCCTTCCATCCCAAAACAGCTGCTTATACATTCTTCTCTAGTGTACATGGAACATTCTCAAGGATTGACCATGTACTGGGACACAGAGATAGCCTCAACAAATATAAGAGGGTTGAAATCATATCAAGTATATTCTCTGATCATAATGCTTTGAAACTAGAGATCAACTGTAAAAAGAAATCGGAAAGAACTGCAAATACATGGAGATTAAACAACATACTAATGAAGGATAACTGGGTCAGAGAAGAAACAAAAAGAGATCAAGAAACACATAAAAACAAATGATAATGATAGTACAACATATCAAAAGTATTTGGACATGGCAAAAGTGGTCATAAGAGGAAAGTTCATATCATTACCGGCCTATCTCCAAAAATAAGAACGAGATCAAATAACCTAACGTGTCATCTTAAAATACTAGAAAAGGAAGAACAAATGAAGCCTAATGTCAGCAGAAGAAAAGAAATAATCAAAATTAGAGCAGAAATAAATGAAAACAACAACAACAGCAACAAAAAACAATAGAAAAATTAAATGCAACAAAGAGCTGTTTCTTTGAGAAGGTTAATAAAACTGAGAAACCCCTGGCTAGACTCACTAAAGAAAAAAGAGAAAGGACACAAACAAAATCAGGGATGAAAGAGGGGAAATTACGACAGACACTGCAGAAATACAAAGGATCATACAAGAATACTATGAAAAAGTATATAACACCAAATTTAATAACCTAGAAGAAATGGACCAGTACTTAGAGAAATACAACCTTCGTAGACTGAATCAAGAAGAACTAGAAAATCTAAATAGACCGATCAGCAGTATGGAAATTGAAACAATCATCATACCCTACCAAAAAGTAAAAGTCCAGGACCAGATGGCTTTACCAGTGAATTCTATCAAACATTCAAAGAAGATTTAATACCTATTCTCCTCAAAATATTCCAAAAAATTGAAGAGGAGGCAATACTTCCCAACTCATTTTATGAGGCCAATATTACCCTAGTACCAAAACCTGGTAAGGATAACACACACACACACAAAACTATAGATCAGTATCTCTCATGAATACAGATGCAATAATCTTAAATAAGATACTAGCGAACCAAATACAGCAACATATTAAAAAGATTATACACCACGATCAAGTGGGCTTCATCCCAGAGGCACAGGGATGGTTCAACATATACAAATCAATTAATATGATACACCACATAAACAAATTAAAAATTAAGAATCATATGATCATCTCAATAGATGCAGAAAAAGCCTTTGACAAGATACAGCATTCATTTATGATCAAAACACTTAACAAAATCAGCATAGAAGGAAAATACCTTAATATAATAAAGGCCATCTATGACAAGCCCTCAGCCAATGTTATATTTAATGGTAAAATACTAAAAAATCCTTCTCTCTAAGATCAGGAATAAGGCAAGGCTGTCCACTATCATCACTCTTATTCAATATAACGTTGGAGGTCCTAGCGAGTGCAGTCAGGCAAGAGAAAGATATAAAAGGCATCCAAATAGGAAACAAAGAAGTCAAACTGTCACTATTTGTGGATGACATGATTCTCTATATAGAAAATCCTAAAGACTCCACAAGAACACTACTAGAAACAATAAGCAAATACAGTAAAGTTTCTGGATGCAAAATCAATGTTCAAAAATCCATAGCGTTCCTATTCTCTAATAACAAAGTGTCAGAAAAAGAAGTCGAAAAAATGATTCATTTTGTAATTGCAATAAAAAATAAAATACCTAGGAATATATCTAATGAAACATGTGAAGGACCTATATAATGAAAACTACAAGGCCCTATTAAAAGAAATCGAAGCAGATACAAAGAAATGGAAAGATGTTCCATGTTCTTGGATTGGAAGAATCAACATAGTTAAGATGACCTTATTACCTAAAGCATTATACAGATTTAATGCAATCCCTATCAAAATCTCATCAGCATTTTTTAAAGAAATAGAATGAAAAATCATCAGATATGTATGGAAGCACAAAAGATCCTAATTGCCAAAGCCATCCTGAGAAAAAGAAAACGAGGCTGGAGACATCACTCTGCCTGACTTCAAATTATACTACAAAGCAACATTAATCAAAACGGCATGGTTTTGGCAGGACAACAGACACATGGACCAGTGGAACAGAATCGAGAGTCCAGAAGTAAACCCATGTTTATATGGGCAAATAATTTTTGACAAAAAAGCCAAAAACATACAGTGGAGAAAGGAAAGCCTCTACAATAAATGGTGCTGGGAAAACTGGAAAGCCACCTGCAAAAGAATGAAACTAGACTGTTGTCTATTACCACACACCAAAATTAACTCAAAATGGATTAAGGAACTGAATATAAGACCTGAAACACTAAAATGCATAGAAGAAAACATAGGAACTAAACTCAAGGATCTTGAACTTAAGGACATTTTTATGAATTTGGCCTCAAAGGCAATGAAAGTAAACGCAAAAATAAACGAATGGGACTACATCAACTAAGACACTTCTGCTCAGGAAAAGAAACCATGGACAAGGGAAAGAGACAACCATCTGAATGGGAAAATATATTTGCAAGCAATGCCTTTAATAAGGGCCTAATATCCAAAATATGCAAAGAACTCATGACTCAATAACAAGAAAACAAACGATCGAATCAAAACGTGGACAGTGTACCTGAACAGACACTTCTCCCTAGAGGACATACAAATGGTCAACAAATTTATGAAAAGATTCTCAACATTGCTAGCTGTTAGAGAAATGCAAATCAAAACCACAATGAGATATCATCTCTCACCTGTTAGAATGGCTGTAATCAACAGGACAACTAATAACAAATGTTGGAGAGGATGTGAAGAAATAGGAACCTTCCTACACTGCTGATGTGACTGCAAATTGGTACAGCCACTATGGAAAACAGTATGGGGGTTCCTCCAAAAACTAAGAATTGATCTACCATATGATCCAGCAATCCTTCTATTGGGTAATTTACACCAAAGACTTGAAAAGTCGTATCCAAAAATATGTTTGCACATTGATATTTATAGCAGCAGTATTCACAGTGGCCAGAACATGGAAGCAACAGAAGTATCCTATGATAGATGATTGGCTAAAGAAGCTGTGGTACATATATACAGTGGAATATTTTTCAGCCATGAGAAGGGATGAAATACTGCCATTTACAACAAAATGGATGGCCTTTGAAATAATCATGCTAAGTGAAATAAGCCAGACAGAAAAGGCTGAAAATCACATGATATCACTTATGTGGGATGTAAACTTAAAAGCAACAAATGAACAGGACAAACAAACAGAGATTCAGGGACATGGACAATGGACTAGTGGTTACCAGAGGGAATGGGGGAGGGGGGAAAGAAATAAAATGTTAAAAAAATAAAAAAATGAAAAAAATAATAAAATATCGGTAGTCCTCACTTTGCATTACTCATATATGTACTAATTTCCGTTAACATGGTTTTGTTGAATAACACTAGCCTCCCAACAACATGGTTCAAATTTCTGGTACCCTGTGAGTAATCGTACAAAGTACCATCTTTACTACTAGCTCTTTGTTCCAGAAATCACTCCATAAATAACAAATACATATCAAGATCAAAGACCAATCATGTTATTTCTTTCAAAACCTGTTTGTTGTAGGTTACTGTCTGTCTGTTATTCAGTGTACGCACAGACAGCAAGGAATGTAGTTGTGTTGTCTTCTTGTAGTCCAGTGATAAACCCATGTGATATTTTACAAAAATGGATAACTGGAAGAGAAAATTGGCAAGTAAAGATGAAAAGTGCAGCAAAGAAATGAAAAATGATAACACTGGAAGAGAAATTTGTATCGAGCATATATGGAATTATATAAGAAATTGCTGAAGCAAAAATGTTGACACTGTTGCCATTTGAAAAACTCCTAGATATACAGCTAGGAGAACTTAGTGAAGAGGAACTTATTGATTTAAATGAGCAAAGTGGTTGTGATTAAAAGAATGAAGATACCCGAGAGGATGTTATGCCAGACAAAAAAAAAAAAAAAAAGAAAACAAACAAAACAAAAAACAAAAAACAAACCAAAAAACCCCCTTCAGATCGAAGGAACTCTTTGAGATATTTCAAGAAACACCTTGAAATATCTTGAAAGTGCTAAGAATATAATGTGGAATGTGATCCTAACCTGGAATGGAATGTGACAGTTTGCCAAAGCATAGAAAAATGCTTGTTCTGTATTGTAAGTTACACAATAAGAAAAAGAAAGCAAGTGCTGTTCAAACTACTCCTAATAAGCTTTTTACAAAGAAATAAAAAACTTTAATTCTCAATATTTCCAATGTTTTGAATTACAGTGTACTAAAACTAACTAAATTAGTTTTACTATCTTTTCATTTCCTTTTACATTTATAGTGATGAGTAAGAGTAATGTTTCGACAAAGTTTTTTAAAGGTCATGGAGCAATTATATTTTTTCTATTGATTATTAAGATTGCTTTTCATACTTTCAGCTTGCACAGTCATTTTTACAGTTCCCACTACCATGCAGGATTGTCTATACTATTCGGTAATTAAAAAGAATGCTGTTGTTTGAGACAACATGGATGGACCTCGAGATAATCATGCTAAGCTAAATAAGCCAGATAGAAAAAGTTGAAAACCACATGATATCACTTATATGTGAGATGTAAACCTAAAAGCAACAAATGAACAGGACAAAGAAACAGAGACTTATGGACATGAACAATAGACTAGGAATTACCAGAGGGTAGGGGGGGGAGGGTGGAGGAGGGAGGTAGATAGGGTAAAAGGGGTCATATATGTAGTGACAGAAAGAAATCTAATATGTGAGGTGAACACACAATGTAAATATATATATGCCTTACTGTTAAATTGTACACTTGAAACTTCGTTAACCAATGTCACCAAAAAATAAATAAATAAATAAATAAATAAAAATAAAAATAAAAGTCCCAACCAAAAAAA
>NW_011889168.1:3205376-3219474 GCF_000151845.1 Pteropus vampyrus | reverse complement strand
AAGAGAGAGAGAGTGTGTGAGTATGTATGTTCATAGACAGGAGGCAGTGAAAAAGTAAAGAACCAAAATTACATGAAACATATGGAAAATAAATAGCAAATATGGCAGTCATAAATCCAACCATTAAATGTGACTGGACTAAACACTGCAATCAAATTGTCACACTAGGAGAAAAAATCCTTAGATATGCTGTCTAAAAGATATACTTTAGATAAAGTTTTCTTGACCTTGGTACCATTAAAATCTTGGACTCAATAATTATTTGTTGTGGGGGCTATCCTGTGCCTTGTAGGGTATTTAGTAGCATCACTGGCCTTTATCCATTATATGTCAGTGGTAGCCATGTAGTTGTTATAATCAAAAATCTCTCTACCTATTGCCAAATGTCACATGGGGGCCAAAAGTGCTCCTGGCTGAGAACCACTGCATTAGCTTAAAACACAAAATCAATCTCTCTCTCTCTCTCTCTCTCTCTCTCTCTCTCTCTCTCTCTCTCTCTCCGCCCTCCCCACTTCCCATCCCTTTCCCTCTCCCCCCACCACCTCTCCCTCTCTCTTTCTCACTCTCTCACTGTCACTGTCATTCTCTCACTCTCACATAAGTTGAAAGTAAAAATATGGAAAAGCACATGCTGGGTAACACTAATTGTAAAAGCACTGTAGTCACTATGTTAATATCAGACAAGATAGACATCAAGACAAGAAATATAGACAAAGAGGGACACTTCATAATGCCATCAAGAAGATATAAAAATGATGAATGTGTACACATCTGCAAGCAGAGCCCCAAAACACATGAAGCAAAAACTGACAGAGTCGAAAAGAGAGAAATGTAATTTAAAAACAATGGTAGGGATGTCGATACCCATCACTCAATAATTGAAAGAACAACTAGATAAAAAGTAGGCAAGTTTATAGATTTGAATACCATCAACCAACTTAACTGGCATTTATAGAACATTCTACCCAACAATAACAATACAGTAAAATACAATAACATAATAACATTTTGGTTAATGAGAGACTGCATATATGATGGTGGTCTCATAAGATTATAATAGATTATAAAAGTTTGCTTGCAATATTGAAAGAAAAGGCTAGACCCAATCACGATGGTGAATTTACTACTAGCTCTCTCTATGTGGTTTAAATAGATGAGGATGCTAAGTGCACTGTCCATTGGCTATGTGTCCACTGCTCATGGCTGGGGCATGGAGTTGGCGAGGAGCAAGGGGAGTGAGGGGAGTGGGCTGGTGAGGAGGTGAGCCTGGAGGCCCCTATACCTCTCCCCCTACATGTTCATGCCAGCTTCTTCACAGACTTGCACATGCATGCACACTTGTGTGTACAAACTCACTTATCCATTCCTCTCTCTCTCTTTCCACCAAATCCTGTCCCTCTTTCCCTCCCCTCCCTCTCTCTCTTTTTCACCTACCTCACTCTTCCTCTTCCTCTCTCTCTCACTCACTTCCTCCTCTCCCTTTTATTGTTTCTTGTCTCAAGCTTTAACTCTCTGAGTTTCTTTAGATCTCTGCTCTCCTTTTCTCTTACTTCCCTCTCTTCCTCTCTCCCTCCCTCCCTCCTGATGTCTACTTCTCCTCAAATGGCACCTTCCTCCAAAGCCCTCCCGTGTACCCCAAACATGTGTCTGCACATACATGCACACATGAACTTTATCTTTTAGATTATATATTCTATACCTTTTCTATGTTTAGATTCATAAATACTATTGTGTTACAGTTGCCTACAGTATTCAGTACAGGAACATGCTACACAGGTTTGTAGCATAGGAGCAATAGGCTGTACCATACAGCCTAGGTGAGTGGTAGGCTGTACCATCAAGGTATGTGTAAGTGCACTCTCTGATGTTTGCACAATGGCAGAATTGCCTAATGATGAATTTCTCAGAATGTGTCCCCATTGTTAAGTGACGCATCCTTTTTAAGCACATATGGAACATTCTACATAATAGATCATACGCTTAGCCACAAAACAAGTTTAATTAAATTTTAAAAGATTGGAATCACACAGAGAGAATGTTCTCTTACCAAAAAGGAATTAGAGTTGCATTCAACAACAACAAAAGAAATTCAGTAGATGTCCAAATAGTCTTTATAGTTTTATAACATGTATATGTCATCCTTCATAATATATTGTGTAGTCTTGCCTGTTTTTGCTCTTTCTGAGTCGTTTTTGCATTTTTTATGTTTTGAATGGGTAATACATCTACATGGTGCAAATATAAAAGCAAATTTGAAAGAGACACATTGGAAAAGGTACACCTTATCCTCTTCTATTCATTTCTCCTTGGTATTGTAGTAACCACTTTTGTTAGTTGTTTGTACTTCCTGTGCTTCTTTTCTTAAATACAAGCAAATACAAATATATGAGCTAATTTCCACCTTTTTCTGCACAAGGTACTATACCATGTGTCCTGTACTGCACTTTGTATTTTTCATTTAAGTTATCCTAGAGATGTTTGTTCTATCCATATTAGAACAAAGAGGTCTTCATCACTTTCTTCTTTTATAGCTGCAAGGTATTCCATTGTGTGAATGTACCATAATTTACTCCTTTGTTGATGGGCTCTAGGGTTGTTTCCAGTTTTACTGTAATCAAACAATACTGCACTGGATAAACTTGAACATCTTATACATGTGTGGTTGGATCTGTGGGATAGATTCCTAGAAGTCGCATTGCTGGATTAAAAGGTAAATGCATTTGTAATTTTGGGTGACATTGCCAGATACTTCTCATTAGAAGTTGTACCATTTTTCACTCTCAGCAGCAATGTATAAAAATGCTTGTTTTCCCACAGTCTTACCAACAGGATGTGTTGTCAAACTTGAGAGATTTTTGTCAACTTTAGAGATAAGAACGGTGTCTCCGTGTCGTTTTAATTTGCATTTCTCATATAAGAAATGATGAATATATTTTAAAAACTTTCAGAGCCATTTGTATTTTTTCCTGTGAATTGCCTATTTATATTCTTTGCCAATTTTTTCTATGGACTTGTCTTTTTTCTTAATTATAGGAGCTTTCACATGTTAGGGAGATTACCCCTTTATTTGTAAAAGTTGCAAATATTTTTTTCAGTTTGTCTTTTTTTAACTTTGATTATGTGTTTCCCCCTCTTAGAAATTTGTTGTTGTTATCAAGTAGTTGAAGTTTTCAGGTTTTTTTTTCTTTTAAGATGTTTAGACTTTATCATTAGACAAGTCCTCCCCAAATGTCTACCCAGTTGTGCCAGCAGCAGTTCTAAAAAAGTCCACATTGATCCTGCTGATTTGATACACCTTCTCTGTTGCTTACTAAATACCTGTATGTATTTCTGGACTTTATATTCTGGTACATTGGCATGTCTCCATTCATGAATTAATGCCACCAATATTAATATTATGCCAATATTAATACCAAAGTTGAGGCCCTTAGAGTATATAAAATTCTGGTAGGGCTAATACCCACTCATTACCTATTTTCCCCCTGAGTTTTCATAGTTCTTCTTGTCTGTTTATCTTTGCATATGACACTAGAATCAGCTTGTCTAGTTCTTGTCCAAATGCCTATTGGTATTTTTATTGGGATAGCATTGAATTTATGAAAAAATGTGGGAAAATCATTTTTACAATGTTGATTCTTCTTATTCAAGGACCTCCTATGCCTTTTCATTTTTTCAAGACTTGTGTTCTTCACAAGTATTTTTGAGTTTTCCTTTTAACTTTAGTACATTTTTTATTAATCTTATTCCTAGATATTTTGTATTTTTGTTATCCTTATAAGTGAGGCCTTCTTGTCCATTATATCTTTAAACTGTTTTATTGTTCTGGATTTCTTTTAATTTGCTTAGTCACATTATTTTTCATTTCCTTTGCTCTCATTTTAATAGCCCAGGATATTTCCTAAAAATGGTCAATTGCTTTTTACTGTATTTCTGTCTTGTAATCAAGTATCTTGAACATTAATATAAAAAAAATCAAAGTACCGAAAATGGATTAGGGTTTCTAGTGTAATATTGGTATTGGTGGATTTATCATAAGTGCTGGAAGGCAGAGAAGGCTGAACCTAGAGTGTATTTTGATATTGGTTTGATGGGGGCTGGCTGATCATGAACCAAAATTTGAAACCCTGAAAGTTAACAGATTAGTCACATGTATTAGGGATACACTGAATAACTATTTTAGCTAGTTATTTGTTTAATGGCCAGTGTTAAAAATCAATATTTGGCGAAGACTAAACCAAAATATCACCAACTTAGAATGAACATCTGAGTTAAATAAATCTGAAATTCTATTCAGGAATACATAATTATTGCAATTTTATTAAAAATGTTTGAAGTCATATTTTTAAAGTCTAACATTACAAAGTGTAATTTCTCAACACTGCCAGCTGCTAGATTGCATGGGAGTTCATTAGATTGTATGTGTGTTATACAAAAGAGATAATTAGAAATTAAACGCAACTGTAAAAGTTTGTTTTGTAATGAATGCTAATGCATCAAATAATTCTACAAAGATTAGAATTAAGTTATAATCTAATATCTGTTCTATTGTGTATTGTTACTTAAAATTTTAGATATTTGTTGACTTAACCAGATATATTGTTTTTAAAGTTATTTAGCAATTTCATTCTTTATTCATTCAACAAATAGTCTGTGTACCCTTTTATTTTTTTAAATTTTTAAATTTTTATTTTTTTCAATCACAGTTGACATGTGATTTTATTACATGGGGAATATAGTCAATAGTAATTATGTATGGTGACAAATGGTTACTGGATTTATCGGGGTAATCGCTTCATAAGTTATATAAATGTCTAATCACTGTGATGTACACCTGAAACTAATATTACCCCGATAAATCCAGTAACCATTTGTCACCATACATAATTACTATTGACTATATTCCCCATGCTATACTCTACATCTCCATGATGACTTTGTAACTACCAATTTGTACCTCTTAATCTCTTCCCCACTTCACCCAACCCTCCCCACTCCCAACTGGCAACCATCAAAATGTTCTCTGTATTTATGAGTTTGTTTCTGTTTTGTTTGTTTTGTGAGTGAAATCGTATAGCATTTGTCTTTACCTGTCTGACGACTTACTGTCTGACTTACTCCACTTAGTACAGTATCCTCTGGGTCCATCCATGTTGTTGCAGATGGCAAGATTTCATTCTTTTTTATGGCTGAGTAATATGCCATTGCATATATATACCGCCTCTTCTTTACCCATTCATACATTGGTGGACACTCTGGATGCTTCCATATCTTGGCTACTGTAAATAAGGCTGCAATGAACATATGGATTCACATGTCCCTTAAAAGTAGTGTTTTGGGTTTCTTCAGGTAAATACCCAGAAGTATGATAACTGGGCCCTTCTTTGGCTCTTGTTATAGCCTTTGTTTTAAAGTCTATTTTGTCTGGTTTAAGTATTGCTACCCTAGCTTTGTTTGTTTGTTTGTTTCCATTTTCATGAAACATCTTTTTTCATCCCTTTACTTTCAGTCTGTGTGTGCCTTTTGATATGAAGTGCGCCTCTTGTGGGCAGCATATGTAAGAGTCTTGTTTTCTTATCCATTCAGCCACCTTATCTTTTGATTGGAGCATTTAATTATTTTTCATTTGAGGTACTTGTTGATAGATATGTAGTTATTGTCATTTTATTATTTATATTTTTGATCTTGTTTTCTTTTCTCTTCTGCTTCTTAAAGAAGTCCCTCTAACATTTCCTATAGTATAGGCTTGGTGATGATGAACTCCTTTAGCTTTTTCTTGTCTGGGAAGCTCTTTATCTGTCTTTTGATTCTAAATGATAGGTTGCTGGGTAGAGTAATCTTGTTTTGTCACTTTGAATATTTCATGCCAATCCCTTTTGGCTTGTAAAGTTTCTGTTGAGAAATCGGCTGACAGTCGTATGGGAGCTCCCTTGTAGGTAAACTAACTGCTTTTCTCTTGCTGCTTTTAAGATTCTGTCCGTCTTTAATCTTTGGCATTTTAATAATGATGTGTCTTGGTGTGGACCTCTTTGGTTCATCTTGTTTGGGACTCTCTCTGCTTTCTGAGGTTGTATATCTATTTCCTTCACCAGTTTAGGAAGTTTTCAGTCATTATTTCTTGAAATAGGTTTTCAATTCCTTGTTCTCTCTCTTCTTTTGGTATCCCTATGATGAGAATACTGGTGGACATGATGTCGCAGAGGCCCCTTAAACTATTCTAATTTTTTTTTGGATTCTTTGTTCTTGTTGCTATTCCGATTGGGTGTTTTCTGCTATCTTATCTTCTAAATAGCTGATTCTGTCCTCTGCTTCATCTAATCTACTATTAATTCCTCCTTAGGTAGTCTTCATTTCAGTTATTTTAGTATTCATTTCTGACTGGTTCTTTTTTATGTTTTCTCTCTCCACTTTTGTGTTTCCTATCTCCTTGTTAAAGTTCTCACTGAATTCCTCTACTTTTCTCCTAAGTTCATTGAGCATTCTTATAACAAGTGTTTTGAACTCTACATCTGGTAGATCTCTTGTCTCCATTTTGTTGAGTTTTTTTTCTGGAGCTTTGTCCTGTTCTTTCGTTTAGGATATGTTCCTTTGTCTTCCCATTTTGGCTGCCTACTTGTGTTTGTTTCTATGTATTAAGTAGGGCTGCTATGTCTCCAGGTCTTAGTAAAGTGGCCTTATGCAGTAGGTGTGCTGTGGGTCCCAGTGGCACATTCTTCCCTGGTCACCTGAGCCAGATGCTCCAGGTGTGTTACTTGTGTGGGTTATGTGTGCCCTCCTGTTGTAGTTGAACCTTGGTTGCTGTTTTCCCATCAATGGGAGGGATTGGTCCTTGGGCTTTTTGATTGTGATGACTGGCCATGACCAGTGGAGGAGCTGTAGTTCAGGGGCTGACCCTACAGAGCAGGATTTGCTTTATCAGGGTTCTGGTTCCTGCCCTGTTTGCCTTTGGGTGTATCATCCTCAGGTGTGACCCCAGGTGGTGCTCTGGCTCAAACCAAAACCCACCTGGGAGGGCCCCTGCTGCAGGCCAAGTTCACTTGCAGCTTGCACCCTGCCTGGGGCCACCTGGTGTGAGCCACCAATCATTCTGCAGATGGTTGCCACCCATGCTGGGCTTAGAAGTTCCTCAATAGGACAAGCTACAAACCAAGTCCGGCTACCACTAGTGCTGGGCTTGGGTCTGCTCAGCGAGAGATATATGGCATGCCAAGGCCAGATGCTGCTTGTTTAGGTTTTGTAAACCTTTGAGAGATTTTAGGAAAGTCTGCAACATGAGCCGAGACAGGCAGTTTGTGTGGAAAATCCATTGGAAGCGGCTTGGGTAGGACTGCATGTTGGGAGGAATGAAGTCTCAAGGAGTCACCAAGACAGGGTCACCAGTGTTAGCCATGTTGATGGAAACTCAGATATGGTGCCTGCCTGGGTCTGCAAGCTGGGCTGGGGAGGGCTCAATAAAGGAGCAATGCTGTCTTCTTGCACTTCTGTCTGGGAGAAAGCTGCTCCTCCAGCCCTTGCCCTGAAGCCAGACAACACAGTTTTTCCCTGTAGGTTCCAGGCATCTTTTGAGCTGCTGCCCCAGTGCTGGAGCTGGGAGTGAGTGAGTCCGTCAGTAAGTCCATGCACATGCCCCTTAAGAGGAAATTCTGGGACTCTCTCAGCCCTCTGCCTCACTCAGCTACAGTCTCTGCCAGTTTTCACAGCCAGAAGTTGTGGGGACTACGCTTCTTGGCACTGGAACCCTGGGCTGGGGAGTCTAGTGTGAAGCCGGGACCTCTTGTTCTTCTATGGAGGGGGAACCTTCATAGTGAAGATATCTCTCTCAGTTCTCAACTGCCACACACGGGTGTGAGAATAGCCTGTTTTATATCTCCACCCCTCCTACCAGTCTCAAGGCAGCCTCTTCTGTGTGTCACCAGTTGTAGGATTTCTGTTCAGCTAGAGTTCAGGTGACTCTCAATGATGGCTATTTTGTAATTTAGTTGTAAATTTTATGTGGTTGTGAGAGAAGGTAAGCACAACATTTTCCTACTCTGCCATCTTGACTGGAAGCCTCTTTTTTATTTCTTAATATATTTCTTTTTTAAATGCCAAGTTTATTGAGGTACGATTTACATATTATAAAATTCATTCCTTTGAAGTATACAGTTCGATGAGTTTGACATATGTATACACTTGTGCAACTACCACCAAAATCAAGATATAGAACATGTTTGTCCCCCTCAAAAATCCTCGTTTACCTTTGTTGACCATGCCCATCTCCTACTCCAGCCCTTAGTAACTACTGATCTGTTTTTTTGTCCCTACACTTTTGCCTTTTCTAGAACTTCATATGAATGAAGTCATACATTAGGTAACCTTTGTGTCCAGCTTTTCTCACTTAGCATAATACTTTTGTGATTCACCCATGTTGTTGTATCAATAGTTTCTTTTTTTTTATTGCTGAGCAGTATTCCATTGTATGGATGTATCACAATTTACTTACACATTAACCATTCCTTGAACATTGGGTTGTTTTCAGTTTTGGATATTATAAATAAAGCTGCTGTGAACATGCCTACATGTGTTTGTGTAGGCATGTGTTTTCATTTCTGTTGGATAAATACCCAAGAGTGAGATTTCTGGGTTGAATTGTAAGTATATGTTTAACTTCATAAAAACCTGGCAACTTTTTTCAAAAGGACTGAACATTTTGCATTCCCAGCAACAACATGTAATATTTCCAATTCTTTTACATCCTTACCAACTTTTGTTATTTAGGAATTTTTAATTTTAGACATTCTAGTGCAAAATACTATCTTGTAGTTTTAATTTGGATTTCTCTAATGACTAATGATGTGCAGCATCTCTTCTTATGCTTATTTCCAATCCTACAACTTATTTGGTGCTCTGTTCATATTTTTGGCCCATTTTAAGTCTTTTTTTTTGTCTTATCAAGTTTTGTTTTTTAAAAATATTTTCTTGGTACAAATACATTATCGGATAAGTGGTTTGCAATATTTTCTCCCTGTCTGTTGCTTGTCTTTTAATTTCTGTAATAGTATATTTTGAAGGGTAGAACTTTTAGATTGTGATAAAATCCAATTTATCAGTTTTTTCCTTCGTGCTTTATACCTTTTGTGTCCATCTTAATACATTTTTAATAAGTCAACTGTTTTGTATATAAATTTAACAGTTCTCACAGTCATTAATAAGCATTTTATTCTTACAATAGTAAAGATGAATATGTCACTAAGGAGACTGATAGAATTTTTACATGTAAAACACATAAAGTGATCTATACCCTGAGTCACAAATAGACTTAATAACTAATACAAATGGCATGCTTTGTTTATGTCACTCGTGTTGTTATGCTGGTCACATGTGATGACAAGTTATGCTATCACATGGTCATTGGTCACTAACCATTAAGGAGTACCAAAAATCACAATGTGGGAGACATTCAGTTACTTCTGAAGAGCAAAGCTGATTTTTGCCTAAGTAAAACTGGGACATTTCTAATTTATATTAATTGATTTCTTGTGTTTATTTTGGTATTGTCTGTTAATTACAAATTTCTTTCCATAAAGTGACTCAAGTGAGTCCAATCAGGATTTTCACAAAATTAAGTAACATGTTGAATACCTAAGCATTTGTAACTATTTATGGTACAGGGACACAGACCCTACTCTATGGGAACACTTTGTGGAGGGGATAATTAATAGATTAGCTTTATGATCCCTCTGGGGCTGCTTCTTCCTCTTCTGGGAATCTAGAGAGTGGTTTAGATGAGGCTTGTGGTCTTTAACATTTTGAGTGTGTCCTCACTGTCATCCAGACATCGAGACTTTTAAAATTACATAACTTTCCTTTACTGTAGCAGATTAATTGTGACCCAGATTTATTAGTTTCTTAAACACAGCTAATGTTTTGCTGAGTTTGTGTGTGTGTGTGTGCATGCTCGTGCGTGTGTGTTTAAGAGACTATGCTGGGGTGTCAAGTGGTGGCAAGAGGAAATTAAGAAAAGGTTTCTTCCCCTAATGAGTTGACATGCTGAGTGGAACACAACTGTGTACAGTGCACCAAAAGCCAGGTCAGATCGTGTGTCTGAGGTTAGGGCATGTGGGGATCAATTGTAGAGATAATATAGGAAACATATTCAGGGAACAGATTGTGGGCCTTAATTGCCCTTTTGGAGCTCTGAGGCTTCATTCTATTAAAAAATGGATTGGCATTTGTGAGTGAAGGCTTGGGTTGATTTAGGTCTGCCTGAGAATGACCTTGGTCTCCCATAGTCTGTGTCTTTGGAAACAGTTGAGTGAAGATAATTGGAGGATGTAGTGTCTGCCTCAGTTGTTGTATGAAGCTGCACCTGTCTTGGGGAACTGTGAATTGGTGTGTGTATTATTGACCTGTATGAGGGTGGTATAAAAGATTGGTGGCAAAAGGGCCTGTGGCTTCTCTGTATCAGCAAGACTCACAAACATCTTGGCTCTCACTGTAGCAGTCATACACCACCCGTGTGGGTGAGGGGACAGAAGAAGCTGTGTACTTGAGTGGCTACTGGGCCTTCCATGGAGATGGAGCTTCTGTCCGTGATGTATTTCCTGTCCTGTATCATTCTCTAAAGCTAAGTAAATGTATTAACTGAAAACCTGCTTGGTTCTTGGGAGTCCGATTGCTGGCTTGAACCTATCACTGCAGCTGTGCTGCTGCACTGATGCCTTGGAATGAAAGGTTAGTAGTACAAGCTGTGGAGATGCCTTTAGAGTGGTTGTGTTGGGGATGAGGGGGACCCGAATTGATGTTATAGCAATGAGAAGGGGAGAATAGTGAACAGCTGCACCCATGACAAGCACCGAGATTCCTATTAGCAGTTCAGGCAGATGGTATGGGACAGAAGGGAGAACAGAATTCAGCTCTGGTGGGAGGTCTGAATGAGGCCAGGGGCTCTTCCTAGTTGTGTAAACATTTTTATTTTATTATTTTATTTTATTTTAAATTTAATGAACAGAGCCTGATATGTGCCAATCACTATTCTGGACACTTTCTTAATATTGACTCATTTAATTCCTAACAACTCAATACTATTTACAGTTTATTGATGAGAAAATTGAGGCACAAAGAAATGAAGTAAGTTGCCTGAGGTCATCTAGCTTAGCAAATGGTGAAGCTGAGACTTGAACCCAGGCAGGTGGCTCCAGAATCCCTGCCCTGAACCTTTTCAATTCCTCTAGCTTCTCTTCTACATTCTTCCTCACAGGAAATGAGTGAAATTAATAGGTTTTTGAAATGTCATTGTTGGTGACTGAGTCAGAATGCTTATGTAGGTTACAGCTTCACAGGGTTACGTCATCAAGCAGTTTCCAGAGAGCATGGGATTCCTTACACAGTGCATAGGTGAGGATGGCACCTACCCTTTGGCTTGTACCCCTGTTCTCCTATTAGGAAAGGCCTGTGCTACAGTTGTAGGGCCTCACTGCACATCTGTTGACCCTGTTTGCTACTGAGACAGCCCCTTCCTCAAAATTCTTGGGATCAGAAGGTGTAGTTTCTCCTCTTGGTATCCTTTGCAGGACTTGCAGCTTTGATGCTCCTTCAGTCTCCCGTTTTGCCTCTTTATAAGGAAGTGAATGAGTTTGCTTTGGGAGGGAACCCAGGCAAAGTCTGAGCAATCGGTGTGCACTCGGAGCTTGCTCAGGGGGTCCAGACATTGCTTTGTTGTAATTTTTTGCCTTTTCTTGGAAGAAATCTCATTGCTGAGACATGGGGTTGCCCACCCAGGCCCTTTAGTCATAGCGAAGAAAGGAAATTGTTCCTTTTCCAAAATGAGCCTTATAATATATGCATTATTATAATACCTCTTACATCAAATCTACAAGTTACGTGTGGTGGTGATTTATGTGTTATACTCATCTTTCTTTTGCTAGGTGGGTAAAACAAATGTCGCCTTTTCATCATGATTTTTATTCTTTGCTACAAAGCAGTATTTTGTTTCTAGGTCTACATTGTAAGCAGCCTGATGTTTTATCACAGCATTCCAGCTTCCTTACACTGCTTGGCTGAGCAGAGGCTTCTGAAATATATTGATCAAGTTGTTGGTATTTTCATTGCCATATTTTGTACCAAATGAAGCAAGACCTGTCTCACTGTGTGACTGAAGCTGTGAGGGATAGTTGTTTCCATGCGGTGGCCTAACATGACAGAGGGTTACCTGCTTACTAAGGAAGAATTTTCTTGAGGTTTCCACTACACCTCTGCTTTAAGCCCACAGCAGAACTTATGTGTGACATCTAGTAAATCATAGCCCCATTGTTATGATGACTCACAGGCACAAAGAAGGAATAACTTTGTCATATAAAGTTTTAGAGCTCTCAAATCACCTATTTAATGTTGTTTTTAATGGTTTCATTGGTATATGTGCCTGTGAAAAGACTTTGTGATCAGTATTCATCTCTTATTTACTTTCTTTAATACTGCAATTCTTAATGTGTAATATGTAAACATCAAAAATGGGGTTGATAAAACTTTTCTCTTACCTCACTGAAGTTTAGATTTTTATAAATAATCTTAGAATAATTCAAGTAACTCTGGTTTGAGGAGGAAACAGTTCTTGTACATGAAAAACTCTCTATGACTCTTTATTGTGCCCCATTTTTCTGGAAATAACTCTTTTAGCTAGATTAACAAATATTGTCACAGAAACTGTGTGTTTTTAAAGCCATAGATCACTGTATTTATATTCACAAAAGCTATTAGGAAGACTTAAACAGATGTTTAAACATTAAGGCAATGATAATTCTAAAACATAATGAAACTCTTAAGGCTTTATGTTTATTTGGAAACCCATATTCATAGGCTACTTATGTGTGGAACACCTTTGCATTTTGGGAAAAGTAAAATTAAGGCCCATTGTTGTCCCTACTATCCAGACTCCCCCCACCCCACCCCAAACAAAAAACCAGAGGCAAATTTTTCTTAAACACAGGATCATCAAAATAGATTTTGGGTTTATCAATGCTTAGATTAGAATAGGAAACCCATATTTATTCTAGTCGTTGTGCAATTAGTAGTTCAAACCACAAAGTTATATGTTGATTGAAGATGTGGAAAGCGAAATGAAAAAATGCCTCTTGCTGGTGAATATCACCAACTGCCTTCATTAACTGCATTTACCGCAACACATGATCATCTCTTCTTTTTCTTTACATATTTACAGGCTACTCTTCTCTACCTGCACTAGACTATAAGGTCCATAAATGCAAGACCCTTGATTGCTTTGTTCATAATTGTTCAAAGATTGGTTACATAAGAGCCTTCATAGTGTTTGGTTTGGTGGTGGATTGTGGAGGGGAGGGTCTTTTCGTAGTCCCGGGCCTTTACTTCAAAAGCCAGGCTGTGTTGTGATAATTATAATAATTTAAAACTGTGCGGCATCTGAAGATGACTCTACAGGAAATGAATTTTGAAGCAAACATTTATTTCTTGGAAGCTTAATAGATGAATTTTAAAAAAGAGAATCGTTTGCTCCTAGATTTGGAAGCCAGAAAAATCAGAGACTGAGGGGTGTACTGTTTCCTTCAGTCTCTAATTCTTTTGGAGCTCTGATTTCTGTCCAGGGTAACATGATCAAGAGGAATTATTTGCATCCTTGAAAATTCCCCTCTTCTCCTGGATGATTAGATTGGTAAAGTGAAGACACATCTTCTGTGTTCTCTACCATTCTGGGGAATTATTAATAAAGTCTCTTTCTGGCAATTCTCATTAATGACTTAATTTTAGAAGTGAAAATAGCCTTATCTATTAGAGCAGTTGAATCTAAGCAGAATATTATATTAAACTCTATGAAGAATAAAAAATTGTTTCCTGGAATTTTATGAGACCAACTCAAAGTTAAATCAACTTGTATCTTCAAATAGGATTACAAAGATAATCAACATGGAAAAAATATTTTAAAACCATTATCATTCACATAACAAATCATAAGGGCAATGCAAATCAAAACCACAATGAAATATTGTGTCAGAATGGCTATTAGCAAAAAGACAAGAAATAAGTGTTGGTGAGGATGTAGACAAAAGGGAAACCTTGTACATTGTTGGTGGGAATGTAAACTGGTACAGCT
>NW_011889168.1:2999690-3204066 GCF_000151845.1 Pteropus vampyrus | reverse complement strand
GAAATTGGAGAGGTGGCAGATGCCATGTCTTTGTGGGCCTTGAATACCATGCTAAGGGGCGCTTGGATTTCTTTTTCCATGGGTGATGAAGTCACTGAAGAATTTTAAGCAGGGTGGTGGCATGACTAACCTTATTTGTGATTCAGAGAAATTAGTCTGGTGATTGTTGGAGAATGGATAATTAGGGAACCAGGTGAGTGCAGGGAGGAAAGTGAAGAAATTTTTGTGCAAAGTCCACGCAGAAGATTTGAACCAGAGTAGTAAGTTGAATTAGGGATGAGCAAGAAGAATGCTTGAAAAGTAGGGTTGGCAGGACTGGGAAAGGACAGGATGTGGGGGTGATGCGAGGTGCTACGCAGTGGTACTACGTTTTTGTGCTTGAATTAAGCAATTGCTTAAGTGCTTTCTGAAGAAAATCTTGTTTGTGATTTTATAATCTCTCTTGAGCAGGCAAGAATATACAAATCAAGATCTTTGATATTTAAATAACAAATATCTTTACAGCTGACATACCTGAAAACTAGCTTATAGAGTGTTTAACCCATTTCCTGTTTAGAAAAAAAAGTGCAGCTCGCTGCCAGTGTTAATTTTACATAAACATGCTCTTTGAGGCTGAAGCAAATCTGACTGGTTTTCCAGATGAAAATAAAATATAACAACTGTTCTTAGAGTTATTTCTAAGTAGAACTTGTCTCTAACCCTAACGTAACAGAAATGTATACATAAATCAGATTCATCAAATGAATCTTCGGCTAACAATAATTCAAGAAAGATGTTAACATCATGTGTAGGAATGCTACATTTTCTAGGATTTGACATTTTCAGTGATTGAGAATTACTATATTTTGTAAATAGAAATACCATTACTAAAAACAGAATGCTCTAAGTAGAACGTCATTTGTTTCCAAAGACTGCTGATATACTAGAGTGATATGAAAATAAAAAAGTGAGTTATTTTGTGGCAGACTTTGGAGTTGAGGTTAGGACTGTAATTCACCAGTTATCTCAAAGTAAACGCTGCAGCCCTAAGCGCTGCCAGTGAGTATTCTCAGGGCAAACGGGAAATGGGTTAAATTACCAGCTATTGAAGTCCTTTAATAATGACCCTTAGTCATGTTGGTCATTCATCTGGCTCCTGTCAGAAGCCTGATAGAAGTATTGGTATTTGAAAAAGAAATGTTCTTAAAGAATATATTACTTATTAATTCTTCGGGAAAAAAAATCAAACTAACAATTTCAGTCAAAAACATCAGGAAATGACAGATTGACCATATATTCTACCCCCAGAATTAGAACCACACTAACATTATGTCTTTAGTTTTCTCTGAGGGCTACTTATATGTGGAATGGCTTGGCATTTTGAAGAAAAATGTTAAGATTATTGTTGATCCAAGTGTTGATCCCAATTTCCACACACACACACAAAAACCCTAAGACATTATTTTTAGATCACAGGACCAACAAAATAAGATTTTGATTAATCAAGCCTTAGGCTGGAACAGGACACTCATATTTAATCTAGTGTTTTCCATTTTGCTTTTGTCAGCCAAAAGCACAGTTTTAAGGTTATTTTCTATGATTTTCTTTAGATGACTTTTTTTGTTGTTGATCATGTTTCTTTTGTCCTTTTCTTTATTGTGTTCATTGATATTCTAAGTGGACATGTTTTTACTTTAACTCATTTTAATCAGTTAGATATTTAAAGTATGTTTCTAAGGAGAATGAAGATTTTGGATGACCCTATGCCAGTATTTATTAGGATATTCAAGAAGAGGACTGCTTAGACTTCCTTGAACAGCATTTTTTAAAAATGACTTTAAAGTAACACTTTATTACCCCCAAATAATAGAATTTAACAAAAATATTAGGGCAATTTTTGTGGTATGAAGTGGGATTTCTATTCACTTGACCCCTTGTATAATTAATGTCTAAAACATATATGTCCATTTATAAGACTTGGAGCACCATTTGAGTATAATGAGCACCAGAGATATAGACTGCAGCTGCAACTTTGCTTTTTATGACATAGCTCCTGTCTGCAATGCTCAAGAATGTGATACCCCCCCTTCCCAATTATTTCATTATTTCTTTGAGAAAATGCAATTAGATTATTCTGATAACTGCATTTTGGCATAACTCATGTGACCAGATGTCCAAGATGAAGGAGCAGGCCTAAGGTTTTTGTTTTGATTTGTCCTGGGCAGCCCTTATCCTTTTAGTCAGACTTCTGGCTTTATCTGGAAGCCAGCTGACTTCAGAACAAGGTGGTTCCCCTTTCACAAAACAGCAAGGAATTGAAATCAAACAGAAAAAAAGAAAAAATAAATTAAGACTAAATTATGATCAAAATAGCTCCATATAGGGTTTTAAAGACACTTGGGAATTATTTGCACATTGATTATGAGAATCATCTCTTTCTGTTTGGGTGTGAATCGATTAGACCTCCAGTTTGCTGCTGCTGCTGGATATTTTGAACCAGGAGAGTTAATGCCTTTACAATAGGTAGGCTTAAATTCCACGCAGTTGTATATTTTGTGATTTTTTTGATGAGTCAGTGGGGAGTTTTAAAGCATATTTGGGCAACGTAATTACTTCCCCTCCTCTGTGCTTTTTTAGCACTTGCCTCTACTGCAGCACCCCTGCTCTGTGGTAGAGCTTCTTATCTTACTGAGTAGGATCCTGCCTTAGTCATCTCAGGGCTCTCAGCATCTAGTAGCTGAGTAATACAGGCAACAGAGAGTCTTTTCTTGGTTGGTTTTCATTTGTTATAAGCTTAGATACTCTAAAAATAAGCATATCTTTACCAAATGTTACTGAAAGGCAGAGCCCTCTAATGCCCTGCAGACGTTCACTTCACCAGTTAGCCACTTGAAGATGTATTGTGCATTCAGTTCTATACATTTGAACTCTGTTTTAGGAGTCAGAAGTCTTGGGTCTTTGTCACTGCTTCACTCTTCAGTAACTATCTATACTTGAGCAGACCACTTACTATCTCTAGATTCCAGCATCTTGATTTACAAAAGAAGAGTAATATGTGCACTGCCTATCTCAGAGGACTTTTGCCAGGAAGAAAATTAAGTATAATTTTACACATAATAATGTATGTGTAAAGTCTTCTCAAGACTATATGTAACATTTGTCATTCTTAACTAACCAAGGATGGTGGCACCTTCACAAAAATCTGATTAGATCCAGAATTTAACCTTATATCACTGGACTCATATTTTAATTTTAGGAGAAATGAATAATAACATAGTTATTAACAATATTGTGACCATTTCCAGGAGTTAACTGCACTTGAGCCGTTTCAGAGAAAAAACTTCTCACTCAGGTTGTTTTTTGTTGTTGTTGCTGTTATTATTGTATCCTCACATGGCAGAAGGGGCTAGGGATCTCTCTGGAATCTCTTTTATAAAGCACTAATCTGATTCATCAGGGTTCCATTTTTCTGACTTAAGTACCTTCCAAAGGCCTTATCTCCTATACCATCAGCTTTGGCAGTTAGGATTTCAACATATGAATTTGCGGGGGGTACATAAACATTCAGACCATAGAAATCAGTATTTTAAAATCTAACAGCAATTTTTTTCAGTGTTCTTTCTTCCATTGACTATATATACTGGTTTCTCCTTTCCTCCTTGAAACCAGCTTTTTGTCATTCTGCTTGTTCCCCAATTAATCAGTTAAATATATTTGAAATTTTTCACTATTTATTTTTATGAGAATTTTGTTAACGCTTTGAAATTCATACTTTGACAAAAATGAGAACCTAGAAATAATATATACTGTGGTTAATCTCTGCCCATCCCCCAAATAAATTTAGTCCATAATGGACCTGGAATAATATACAACTCAGCTTTAGAAAGTTAGACTGTTGTTAATGACAACAATTTTAAGATAATATTAAAGAATTTTATCTTAATTAACTTTTTGGTAAAAGGTAGGTTTGATTAGAGGATAAGAAAGTAGATTAAACCTGGGAATATAATCCAAGTGAAAAGAAATTTTGTGAAGGTACAATGGTGGAGTAATTGCATCTAGGACAATGTTTGATATATATAGTAGATGCTCAATTAATAATTTACTTGATGAATGAATCTCTTTCAACAAATTTATCTTCCAGTTTGGCAGTTCTCTCTTCTACTGTCTAGTATGCTGTTGAATTTGAAATGAAATAAAATTCTAAGATCATGTTTTTCTGTTCTACAGTTTTATTGGTTCTTTCTAAAATCACAAACTTCCACCCCAAATTACTCTCCTTGACCCTTTCTCTGCATTATTTTGCCATAGCACTTACCATGGTCTTTATATGTGTAATTTACTTATTTCGTTTCTTGTATTTCTCCACCTACTAGAATGTAAAGAAGTTCCATGAGAGCAGGAATATCTTTTATTTTTGGCATTGTAATATTTTTAATAATAATTTTTGTTTATTTATTATGGTGATATTGATTAACAAAATCCAATAAGTTTCAAGTGTACAATTCGACAGTAGGTCATATATATGTGTGTGTATATATGTATACTGCATTGTGTGTTCACTGCCCACAGTTAGATTTCTGGAGAGTATGAATTTCTACTTGTTTTGTTCACTGATATATATCCCTAAAGACAAGACCAGCCTGGGATATAGTAAGAGCTCAAAAAACATTTGTTGAACAAATGTGTGGTCTATAAGTGTGAAGGCAATGATGAAACCTGTCAGATCAGATTGAGGAGGGAGGTCCTTGTAGAGCATATTATGAAATAAGATTGGGGGCATTCATTATGTCAAGATCATAGAGAGAGTAGCCTATGTTGAGGGGAGTTTTAGGAGTTCAGTACAATAGGCACATGCCTTATTTATAAAGCTAAGCAAAATTTTACCTTGTCATCTAGAAGGCATCAAGAAATAGCAGAAAGAACCCTGGCTTTAGAATTGAACTATATGACTTCGAATCCTAGTTCTACAAATTATGTGACTAGACTAGTTTTGTGACGTTGGGCAAGTCATTTACTCTTGAAGATCTAGCTTTCTTAGCTATAGTGTTAATGATCCCTATCTCATAAAGTTACTGTGAAAATTAAGAGATAATGTTGTAAGTAAAACTCTTAGTACAAAGTGGGTATTCAATAAGTATCCCTTGTCCTGAACTGATTGATTTGAAACTATCTTTTATCATACTAAAATGTACTTTTTCTTTTTGGGGCAAATTACTGAGAATGATAATAGTAAGTATACAATATTGGGGTAGTGTTCATAACTGTGATTTAGAAAAATACTGAATACAAGTATAAACGAAAAGGAAAATACTATATTTGGATGTTTTACAGTCATGAAAAAAAACTCCACAGAAATAACCAGTATCTTTTCACTTCTCCAAAATGGTTTAAAACCTTTAGTTAATTATAGGAAGAGGAAAGTCCCCTAATTATACCAGAGTCACTAATAATATGACCTCCAAAAGTACCAAACCTAAGAGAAGCCACCAGACTCTGGGGGAGAATTGGCCTTTCTTAAGTAGTCAAGTCTTTATGGATGTTTTCTTCTGGGTAGGAATCCCACATTGATATGAACCTGGAACATTAACCTGACCTGCAGAAAAACATTTTACTGTTAAGTCTTATGCTTGTTAAGGATCAACCAAGGAAACATTCTACTGAAGATTCCTTGTGTTTTATCCATACAACTGTCTGCTAAAGATGTTATCTTTTCTTGCTAATTAAGCCTTGGATAAGGGCTCATGTGACAGATTTGTTTTAGAATTAGGATTAAGCAAACATTTCTTCTCTTAACTGGTTTACTTCCTTTTATCAGATGATGCAAATCAAATGGAACACAATGTTTCCTTTTTGTTTCAGTTGTCATGAAACCCAAAATACCATGTGGTGCTTGACTACAATAACAGAAAGTCAAGAAGAACCATTTAATTCCTCTTCTATATCATTCAGTATTATCAGTTTCTATTTTAATTGGCTTGCTGTAGGGTACCGTAAAGGCTTTATAAAACAACAAGACTGTACTTGAGACAGATCTATATAGTTTAATATTTACTAATTTCACATTTCCAAACACTTTGTAAATATAGTGTGTTTAAAAGATTCAGACATTTATCTAGCAGTGAGGGAATGGTTTAGTAAATGTGGTGTATAAATGCACCACATTTAAAATTTAGGTCCAAAATACTAAAGCAAATTTGTCATATGAGCCCTCATAAGATATACAACATACAACTGAACAGTTCATAAGTTCATAAACATGGATGAACTTATATGTTTTGAACATGAGTAACTCTCAAAAATATAACATTGAATGAAAAAAGGGAGCTGCAGCAAAATTCATCCAGTAAATATGGAGGAAAATGCCACTTGTCCCCCAGTATCTGCTTTCTATTTCTTCAATGGTAATGAAATTTTAGTAGGAAAATGGTTTCCTAGAAAGAAGGCTTTCTTTTCTAGACTTTCTTGCAGCCAGATACAACCATGTGACCAGATCCTGACCAGTGGAGTATGAGTGGAAGGAAATAGTATGTGCAGTTTAGAGACCGTTCCCATAAAGGAGACAAGAGAGCCTATCCTTGACTGGTTCTCAATTTTCTCTCCCTGAAATGTGGGCCTGATGGTGAGGTCAACACCCTGTGGATGGTAGAGCAGTAAGACACGGGGCCAACATTTCGTCTGTCACAGGAATATTTATGCTCTTTGACAGGAGAGAAATAGAAACTCCTCTCTTGTTTAAGCTACTGTTATTTTGGTCTTTGTTCCAACAGCTGTACCTGTTTCCTAATTCTATATGATACTCTTTATATAAGTTTAAAGAAGCAAAAGAATATTATATTTTTATGGATTTGTATATTTAGTAAACCTTGGACTGGATATAGACTAAAATGAATGATGGTTGCCTTAGAGGCAGAAGGGAGGGAATGGCAGGGAGAGAATACAGCCTGCTCTCTCTATATACACTAAGCCATAAGAGCTTCTTTCTTCTGTGTGTATTGCTCAGTCAGCCACATCTGAGTAGGACAGTTAATTCAGTAATGAATGACGAAGAGTCTGCATGTTTGAGATTTTTGTGATTACTTTATGCCAAGCTATTTCTGATTGCTTTTAACAATGACTTTTACCCCTGTTTGAAGTTACTGGATTAGCAGAAAATATTGGAATTATCCAGTCACCCTTAAAACAGATATGGAGGACACAGCCATAGTTGTCATTATAGGAGTAAGCTGTGAAATAGAACTAGGAAAACAAACGCTTTTGCAGTTTGATGCTAAGGCCTGTGGCACAGATGTTGCCAGAAGGCTGGCAGGCTGCAAGAGGCCACACAGGTAGCACATATCTTGACCCAGACTCTAGACAATGACATTGCCAGCCCATAAGCTGAAATTGTCAGCAACCTGAGTGACTCTTTCAGGGCTAGGCTCATGTTAAGCAGGCTCAGAGAACCCAAACATAAACCAGAGTGCCAGTTTATTCACTTAGGATGAGAGAGTTGACTGTTAAGCCTAGCAGAATGTATGTTTAGGCAGAGCAGAGCATTTTCTCTGGGTAGACAAGCAGCATGGAATCCTGGGTTATTATAAAAAGGTTGCTTAGAGAGGTCAGAATAAGAACAGAGGCAATTGGTTATGATGTGCTCCTGTAGGGACTGGAAAAAGCTGATGGGTCCACCTCCTTGGTAGGAGTAGCCTTGTCCCATCCCCACTGTTGGCCCAGGTAAGGCACTCTGTCCTTTCTATCAGCCAGTGGCTGCATGGATGGTCTCACTATCTGACTTTTGGAGGTTTGCTTTTTTTCCCTCTTTCTCACAGTATTTTTCCAAACTGGATGCCACACAATTGACTGGATTTCCCCCAAATGAATCTCAGGTGCATTCCAGGTGGGTCATCTTGTAGTTTAGGGATTCCCAGGCTCTTTAAGGCTAATCTCCTGGTTTACCCCCACAACTTGGCAATTACATCCAATGTATGGCAATTTTGCTGGCTAACTCTGAAGAAAACTTTCATTCTCTTACCTTTAAATCTATGGGGGCCCTTATTTCCCCCCTATTCCAAGTGCATTCCATGATACTTTTAGTATTTTTGAATGAGGTTCTTCCTATCACATAGGAGGTTTTTCTGTCTGCCAGTCATCCCTGCTTTCACACAGCTTGTTTAAACCGAAGATGCCTAAGGGCCAGTCCTTGTTCCAATAGCTTTCTTTTACTCTCTGATCTGTGACTTCAGATATTGTTTTTGTGTAGCCGGATTACAGGTCTTTATATTCAGTCCTCTATATAATTCCTACAATATAATCCTGAAACGCAGTACTTTCGAAAATTATTTTTTGGTAAGATAATACATACCACAGTACAGAATTCAAAAGTTCCAGAAGAAGACAACTGAAAAATAGGCTTCCCTTTGTCCCTGGACAGAAATGTCTCCCATTCTCTTCCTTGGAAGCAAATGCTATCATCATTTGGGCCATTTTTCCCTGAAGGTGCCGTACTCTGAAGTCAGTGTATGTGATGACATAGTTAGCACCTTCCATTTTTAATACCAGCTTTCCCACTGGACATTCTCACTTCCATATATGGTATCCACATCTTACCAACCACTTAAACTCAAAGCCTTGGTGTTTTCTTTTACTTCTCTTTGTCCTTTTGCCTCATTCATATCTTCTTAATCACCATATTCTATGGACTTATTCACGGTGTGTTTTGCAGCAGACCTTTTCTTTCTGTTACACTAGTCTGCTATCAGCACCCTGCTAGATGGTGAGATGGTATCCCTGCCCACACAGCATTTGACTGCCTGATGACTCCCCTGAGAACTATGAGTGCCTACTGTGTAATGCAACTAGAAGGATGGTCGATGGATTCTCTAGCCAATGCTTTTTTTCTTTTCCACAATTCACTTTCAATTGGATTTTGGACTCTCATGGGACAGTAATCACTGTGCACCATATGTGGTAAATCCCCTTTAGTGCGTATACAGTCTTATATACAGAGTGGGTTATCAATATATATTTATCAAATGATGAGATGAACACAGTTTTTTTTTTGGTATAGTAATTAAGATGTGGATGTTTTTTAAAGACATGGAAAAAAGTAACTGGTGGAAAATATAATGGCAAGAAGATGAGCAGATAACCTCCTGTATTTATAATGGTTTATCACCTTTTCTATTCGTCGAAACCTTCTTTTTCCTCTCTAATTCTGTACCACCATTTTACTCTAGGACCTTACACAACACTACCTGTGTTCCTTCCCTCCTTTATTTTCCTACTTAGTACTTATGAAGTACTATGCAATTAACTTATCTTGTTTTTAAAACATTCTTTCCCTTACTAGAATGTAAACCCTACAAGAGCAGGATTTTTGTCACTCTGTTGACTGCTGTATTCCCAGCGCCTGGCATATGGTAAACTGCTCAATAAATATTTGTTGAAAGTATAACCTGGTGGGGTATCAGTTGTGTGTGTTGTCATTAAATTGATTACTCTCACTAGTCTTAGATTACTACTCTTTGTTCTGTTCAACGTCACTTAGTATCTATCAGTTCTTTGAGGCCAGGGGGACATTTTTCATCTCTCTGCAAACAAAAACTATAGTTTGGGACTAAGTGACTGAGGGGCATGTAGAAGGAAATAGACAACATAGTCAGTGACACTGGAAAGGACATCTTGGGCTCTGCTCTCCAGTGGCTGGAATACTCTCCAAACACTCTCCACTTGTATTTTACTAACCTGTTTTGAGTACTTTTAATAAAGGTGATTTATATTGCTATTTGTTATTCTTAACAGAAAGTATGTCCTTTTTCGTGGCTTAATTTCTCCACCTTTCATGGTTAATAGTATCTGTTTGGACTCCTTTGCTTAGGTGCTGTCACTCTGTTATAAAGAAGGAGACCAGTTGGTTGGGTTTTAATTTGAGCTTTAAATACATTAGTTAGGTGATGCCCTGAGGGAGGGACTTCTATGAGGGTGCCAGGGAGGTGGGAGGTCTCTTGGGAGTATTGGCTGTGGAGAGGAGTAGGCTGCACCCAAGATGGCCTGCAGGCATCTGCATTAAACAAAACCACCCACATGTATTTCAGGAGCCTGGGAAGTTCAAGATCAAGGCACCAGCAGATTTGGTATCTGGATCTCAGAGTCATCTAAAACTGGAGCTTTTTTTTTATCCCACCATCCAGCTAACACCAACTCAATAGAGATGTAGTTATTCACTTTTAAATTCAGCAAATTAGGAGAGTGACATCAGAAGCATGGCAGAGTGAAAGATGTCCCCAGATCTCTTCCCTTGAAACAACAATAAGCTGAACATCTAAAACTCAACAAAAAACAAACTGCACACTGAGACGTCTAAGCGTGGGATCTGCGCATAAGAGCTTCTTACTGGAAAATAAGCAGAATACACTTCTATTAATGCCAGCGTCAAGAAATAGTCCATTAAATACCATGAACAACTAAGGTGACAAGGCATCTCAGAAAGAAAGAGAAAAATCTCCAGAAAATAGCTTACGGACATAGAAATATGTGACTTAAATGACAGAGGATTCAGGATGGTACTCCTGAAAAAACTCAATGAGATCCAAAATGAATCATATCAACAATTTAACTGAAAAAAACAACTAGATAAGCAGAATGAGTTCTTTAGCAAGGAGGTTGAAACCCTCAAAAGAACCAAATTGAATTTCTGGAGATGAAGAACGCACTGCAAGAGATGAAAAATGAAATAGCAAACTTGGGAAATAGAGTTGACCAAATGGAGGAAAGGATCAGTTGACCAAATGGAGGAAAGGATCAAAGACAGAAATCTAGAAATAAATCTAGAAATAAATAAAGTAAGAAGAGAGAAACCGAAGAATGAAAAAGAATGAAAGAGAAATACAAGAACTAGCTGATATTATCAGGAGAGGAAACATAAGATTAATGGGCACTCTCAAAGGGGAGGAAAAGGAGCAGGGATTAGAAAACATTTTCAGGCAAATAGTTGACGAGAATTTCCCACATCTAAGGAATGAGCTGGAACTTGGAATTCAAGAAGTCAACAGAACACTCAATTATCTCAAGCCAAAAAGACCTTCACCAAGACACATTGTATTAAAATCAATGACTAAGAAAGAATTCTCACAGCAACCAGGGAAAAGAAGATGGTAACCTATAAAGGAAAACCTATTAGATTATCGTCAGACTTCTCAGCTCAAACTTTGCAAGCCAGAAAGAGTGGAATCAAATATTCAAATTATTAAATGAAGGGAATTACCAGCCAAGAATAATGTATCCAGCAGAGGTCTCCTTTAGATATGAAGAGGAATAAAAACGTTTCCAGACATACAGAAATAGAGGGAATTCTCCACTATGCGGCCTGCATTACAGGAAATACTGAAAGGGGTCACCTAAAACAAAAGGACCAAAAAAGGTACATAACTGTGAGTAAAGTGACTAGCAGGCAGATAGAAGCAGAGGAGTGTAACCCTTACTAAGAACAGGGCATTATAAGCTTAAACAATAAGAAGAGATTTTCTATAGCAAGATAGTAATGAACATTCAGCATATATAAGGACAAATTGAGACAACAATGACTGAAAAGGGGAGGATTCAAAGATCCAAATTCACAAAGGGGAATGGAGATAAGGCACATGCAGAAGAAAATGGACAACTATGTATATATAAATACCCTTTACATATTCATAATGGTAACCAAATGCCAAAGATTCAGAACTGAAGTATATAACATAAAACAAGAAGGACCAGAGGGAAAACCCACAAAACCCAGCCAAAATTAAAACGAACAAACAAACAAACAAACAAAACCAGACATACAAGGACAAGGAAGCAAGAGAAACACCGAGCTACCAGAAAGCAAGAGATAAAATGGCTATAAGAAGACCTCATGTTTCAATAATCGCCCTAAATGTAAATAGACTGAACTCACAAATAAAAAGCCCCAGAGTTGCGGATTGGATCAAAAAACAAAACTCAACCATATGCTGCCTCCAGGAGACACATCTCAGCTCCAAAGACAAATATAGACTTAAAGTGATAGGATGGAAAATGATATTTCAAGCAAATGGCATTCAGAGAAAAGCGGGAGTAGCGGTACTAATATAGGACGAAATAGACTTCAAAATAAAAAAGGTAAAGAAAGATACTGAGAGACACTTTGTAATGATAAAGGGAATCATGCACCAAGAAGACATAACACTTATTAATATCTATGCTCCCAATCAGGGAGTCTCGAAATATGTAAAGCATTTACTAACAGAACTAAATGGAGAATCAGATCAAAACGCTATCATAGTAGGAGATCTGAATACTCCACTGTTGGATATAGATAGATTATTCAAACAAAAAATCAATAAGGAAATAACATCCTTAAATGACACATTAGACCAACTGGACATTTAGAGCTTTTCATCTCAAAACAGCTGCTTATACATTCTTCTCTAGTGTACATGGAACATTCTCGAGGATTGACCACATAGTGGGACACAGAGATAGCCTCAACAAATATAAGAAGGTTGAAATCCTTCCAACCATATTCTCTGATCATAATGCTTGGAAGTTAGAAATCAACTGTAACAAGAAATTGGAAAGAACCACGGATAAATGGAGATTAAACAACATGCTACTGATGAATAACTGGAACAGGGAAGAAATAAAATGAGAGATCAAGAGATACATAGAAATGAATGATAATGATAGTACAACGTATCAAAACTTTGGGACACGGCAAAAGCGGTCATAAGAGGAAAGTTCATGTCATTACAGGCCTACCTCCAAAAACAAGAACGAGCCCAAATAAACAACCTAAAGCTTCATCTTAAAAAACTAGAAAAGGAAGAACAAATGAAACCTAAAGTCAGTAAAAGAAAAGAAATAATCAAAATTAGAGCAGAAATAAATGAAATTGAAAACAAACAAACAAACAAAAAACAATAGAAAAAATAAATGCAACAAAGAACTGGTTCTTTGAGAAGGTTAATAAAATTGAGAAGCCCCTGGCTAGACTCACTAAAGAAAAAAGAGAAAGGTCACAAATAAACAAAATCAGGGATGAAAGACGGGAAATTACGACAGACGCCGCAAAAATAAACCGAATCATACAAGAATACTATGAAAAAGTATATAACACCAAATTTAATAACCTAGAAGAACTGGACCAGTACTTAGAGAAATACAAGCTTCATAGACTGAATCAAGAAGAATTAGAAAATCTAAATAGACAGATCAGCAGTATGGAAATTGAAACAATCATCAAAAACCTACCAAAAAGTAAAAAAGTACAGGACCAGATGGCTTCACCAGCGAATTCTACCAAACATTCAAAGAAGATAATACGTATTCTCCTCAAATTCTTCCAAAAAATTGAGGAGAAGGCAATACTTCCCAACTCATTTTATGAGGCCAAAACCTGGTAAAGATAACACACAAAAAAGGAACCTACAGACCAATATCTCTCATGAACACATATACAAAAATCCTAAATAAGATACTAGTGAACCGAATACAGCAACATATTAAAAAGATTATACACTACGATTAAGTGGACTTCATCCCAGGGGCACAGGGATGGCTCAACATATGCAAATCAATTAATGTGATACACCACATAAACAAATTAAAAAATAAAAATCATATGATCATATCAATAGATGCAGAAAAAGCCTTCGACAAGATACAGCATCCATTTATAATCAAAACACTTAACAAAATTGGTATAGAAGGAAAGTGCCTTAACATAATAAAGGCCACCTATGACAAACCCTCAGCCAACATTATACTTAATGGTGAAAAACTAAAAGCCTTTCCTCTAAGATCAGGAACAAGCCAAGTTTGTCCACTGTCATCATTGTTATTCAATATAACATTGAATAACGATGCAATCAGGCAAGAGAAAGACATAAAAGGCATCCAAATAGAAAACAAAGAAGTCAAACTGTCACTATTTGTGGATGACATGATTCTCTTTATAGAAAACCCTGAAGACTCCACAAGAACACTACTAGAAACTAAGCACATACAGTAAAAGTTTCTGGATACAAAATCAATGTTCAAAATTCCATAGCGTTTCTATACTCTAATAATGAATGTCAGAAAAAGAAGTGGAAAAAATAATTCCTTTTGTAATTGCAACAAAAAGCATAAAATACCTAGGAATAAATTTAATGAAACATGTGAAGGATCTATATAATGAAAACCATAAAACCCTGTTAAAAGAAATCGAAGAAGTTACAAAGAAATGGAAAGATATTCCCTGTTCTTGGATTGGAAGGGTCAACATAGTTAAAATGACCTTATTACCTAAAGCATTATACAGATTTAATGCAATCCCCATCAAAATCCCATCGGCAGTTTTTAAAGAAATAGAACGAAAAATCATCAGATTTATATGGAAGCACAAAGACCCCGAATTGCCATCCTGAGAAAAAAGAACGAGGCTGGAGGCATCACTCTGCCTAACTTCAAATTATACTAAAAAGCGACAGTAATCAAAATGACGTGGTATTGGCAGAAAAACAGACACACGGACAGTAATCAAAATGAGGTGGTATTGGCAGAAAAACAGACACACGGACAGGTGGAATAGAATATAGAGTCCAGAAGTAAATCCATGTTTATATGGGCAAATAATTTTTGACAAAAAAGCCAAAAACATACAGTGGAGAAATGAAAGCCCCATCAATAAGTGGTACTGGAAAAACTGGAGAGACCTGCAAAAGAATGAAACTAGACTGTTGTCTATCACTACACACCAAAATTAACTCAAAATGGATTAAAGACCTGAATATAAGTCCGGAATCAATAAAATGCACAGAAGAAAACATAGGAACTAAATTCAAGGACCTTGGACTGAAAGAGGATTTTATGACTTTGACCTCAAAGGCAAGGGAAGTAAAAGCAAAAATAAATGAATGGGACTGCATCAAACTAAAAATCTTCTGCACAGCAAAAGAAACCATCAACAAAGTAAAGAGACAAACATCCAAATGAGAAAATATATTTTCAAGCAATGCCTCTGATAAGGGCCTAATATCCAAAATATGCAAACAACTCATACCACTCAGTAACAACAAAAAAACAAATGAGCCAATCAAAACATGGGCAGAAGACCTGAAGAGACACTTCTCCCTAGAGGATATACAAATGGCCAACAAATATATGAAAAGATGCTCAACATCAATAGCTATTAGGGAAATGCAAATCAAAATCGCAATGAGATACCATCGCACACCTGTTAGAATAGTTGTCATCAACAGGACAAGTAATAAGAAATGTAGAGAATGCGGAGAAAAAGGAACCCTCATACACTGCTGGAGGGACTGTAAATTGGTACAGCCACTATGGAAAACAGTATGGAGGTTCCTCACAAAACTGTATGATCCAGCAATCCCTCTTCTTGGTATTTACCCTAAAGACTTGAAAACATATCAGAAAAGATACTTGCACACCGATGTTCATAGCAGCAGCATTCACAGTGGTCAGAACATGGAAGCAAATGAAGTGTCTTACGATAGATGATTGGCTAAAGAAGCTGTGATACATATATACAATGGAATATTAGTCATAAGAAGAGATGAAATACTGTCATTTGGGACAATTTGGATGGACCTCGAGCTAATCATGTTAAGCGAAAGAAGCCAGACTGAAAAAGTTGAAAATCACATGATATCACTTATATGTGAGATATAAACCTAAAAGCTACAAACAAACAGGGCAAACGAACAGAGACTAATGGACATGGACAATAGACTAGGGATTACCAGAGGGTAGGGGGTTGGGGGAGGGGGAAGGTAGATGGGATAAAAGGCATCAAATATGTGGTGACAGAGGAAATCTAATACGGGAGGTGAAGATACAATATAAATATATATATATACCTTACTGGTAAAATGTACAGCTGAAACTTACTGAATTTCATTAACCAATGTCATCATAAAAAAATTAATTAATTAAAAAATTTTAAAAAACAGTAAAATAAAATTTAAAAAAATACATTATTTAGTCTCACAGAGACAAATTCTGTTTTGTGGTTACATTTTGCCCATTCGGTCAGCTAGCCTCCATGAATATATGAGTCTTAGGTCCCTTCTCCTGTGGGGGCAGTCAGGTAGGCCTTGACATGCATATGGCATTGGGAGGTTGCTGACTGACTGGTAACTTTCCAGTACAACTATCTGGCCACTCCACCACTAGAGGTGATCCCCACTGTGACTATGTACCTCAGATGTGAACTGAGTGTGCTGCTCCTTAGTCAGATAATTAGTTTTAACTGCCTTTCATGTCTTTTGTGGGAACTGGATTCACTAAGTTGGCATCAGGAAAACCTCTGGACTTTATAAACACAAAGAAGTGAACAGATTGTGCTTTGCCGAGGAGTGGAGGCTCTTGTCCTATGGATGGTGAGGAGCATTTGGAAGACTTTCAACTAGAAAGAGATGTTTATTTTAGAATTACTGTCCTTGCAGTGGTTTTGAGGTAGACTGCTGAAGAGCATGAGATGGCTGCAGGGAAGGTAGGAGGCTGTTAAAAAAAGTTCATGTGTGAAGAATGGTTGCTTCTGTGCAGAACTAGATTACTGCCTTGTGGGTAAATGAGATAAGGATGGTTCATAGGCATCTGGTTCTCATGGGGAGAAAAAATGGGGAAGAGAAACAATATTTACAGGGAGGATTGAAAGTTACCCCTTGAACCTGTTGAGTTAGAGGTGTTAGGGAGATATTGGGCAGAAATTTGGATGTAGGGTTCTGGACCACGGGGGAGAATACTGTGCTAGACCTACAGTTGCTGGAATCACTACTTTAAAGCTTCATCTTGGGTGGATGTTTTTTTATTTTTTAATTTTTTATTATGGAAAATTTCAAAAACATAAAAGTCAAGACAATAGTATTGTGATATTGCAATTTATAATAAAAAGGGGATCAAATATATGGTGATGGAGGGAGATTTGACTTTGGGTAGTAAACATACAGTGCAATATACAGAACCGTATACTTGAAACCTATATAATTTTATTAACCAATGTCACCCCGATAAATTTAATTTAAAAAATAATATATATATATTGCATGTGTGTGTGTGTGTGTGTGTGTGTGTGTGTGTGTATTTGGTCACAGAGCTCCTAAAAGCCTTGAAATTTCCTAAATGATGAAAGTAATAAAGGTGTCTTACTATTCATAACACTCTTTCAACTACACCAGAGTTTATGTTAATGAGGTGACTTTTGGAAAGCACCTAAGGATGAAGGCTGGTTACCAGGGGAACCAACTGTGTGATTAGATGGTTGGCATTTTCGGTCCCAGCCCCCTGACCTGTAGGTTAGAGAGGCTGGAAATTCAGTTAAGTCACCAATGGCCTATGATTTAATTAACCATGCCTATGTAGTGAAGCCTCCATTATAATGAAAAATAATGAGGTTGTAGCACTTCCAGGTTGGTGAACATGTGGAGGTGTTATGAGATTGTCATGCTTTGAGAGGGACTGGAAGCTTCAGGCCCTGTCCCCACACCTTGCCCTAAGCATCTGTTGCATCTGGCTGTTCCTGAGTTATATCCTTTTATAATAAACTGGTTATCTAGTAAGTAAAATGTTTCTGATTTCTGTGAGCCACTCTAGCAAATTAATTGAATCCAAGGAGGGAGGTCGGAAACATAGGTGACAATCTGGATTTGATATTGGCATCTGAAATAGGGGGTGAGATGAGATGGACAGTCTTGTGGGACTGAGCCCTTAACCTGTAGTATTTATCACTATCTCCAGTTAGATAGTATTGGAATTTAGTTTAATTGTAGAACACCTAGTTGGTATTGGAGAATTGCTTGGTAAAGTGAAAAACACATGCAAAGAGAGGTGTAATAAACCAAACCACATGTATCCATTATCCAGCTTCATTAATTACCAGTTCATGGTCAATCTTGTTTTATCTATTCCTCCCCCAGCTACCCCTTGCCATATCATTGACAGAAAAATCCCAAATTTTATTTGAAAATATTTCAGTATTTATCTGCAGAAAATCAAGAATCTCTAAAAAATATAGCCACAATACATGATCACCCCTCACAAATAACCAATTTCATAATATTTGTCAAATATCCAGTGAGTTCACATTTACCCAATTGACTTTTTTTTTAGTTTGATTTAAGATGCAAATAAGGTTCCTACAAGTGCATTTGGTTAATATGTCATTTATTCTCATAAATGTGTCTTAATCTGTAGGTTTAGGTAGGTAACTTTTCAGAACATTCTGGGTCCTATTTGTGTAAATCTGAACAATAACTAGTGCTTGAACAAATGAAAGAGGTGGAGGAAGATATTGTCAATGTAAGAAACATCCAACTCTGTACAGGATTTTTAGAAGAATTTGAGCCAAACTAATGACAATTGCTGAGAAGCAAGATCTCAATGCTCTGAGAATGACAGTTTTGTAGTTTCTTTTAAGAGTTTAAAGTTAAGGAGGGGAGGTAAGGAAGATTACAGGAAAGTCGGAGAAAACAAGGTGGGGATCAGATTATGGAATAGTTAACAAGATTATGTACTTCTTTTTGATGGCGATTAAGTTTATTTTAAAGATGTATTAACCTAGATGTACCAAAACAACGGACAGGGCTTGCTTAAAGCAAAGATAAACCTTTTACTAAAGAAGTTATAGGCTTGAGACGGGACTACTCACTGCGACCTGCCCAATTAGAAACTTGAGATCGGATCACCCTGTGAGGTTACTTTCCATAGAAACTACCCCCCGCCCCCTTTTTTTTCATCCACAGTGAGATAATGTAGGGATCCTATTAGTTAGGGGAATAATTTTTATTTTTTTTCCCCCTCAGAGGCACAATGCTTTTAGGAAAGCTTGATAAAGTTCTTGTACTTGTAGCCTCTCTCTCCTGCAGTTAATTCTCTGTATTGCTGCTATGGTATCTTCTAAAAGTCAGGCCTGATTATGTCCCTTCTTAAACCAGAAGTCTCTGTGTCCTCTCTTTCCTGTGGGAAGTCTGCTCTCAGGAGCTTGATTTCAAGAGATGGCTCACAATCTTCCTTGTATCATCCTCACTGCTTGACAGTTGGTCTCCACCCTCCCTCTTTCTCCCATCATGGGCTATGCTCCAGGCATGCTGCTGTGGTTAATATTCACTTTCCCACCTCATGCTGACAGCTTTCTCTGAAATATAGTTTACACCCCCTCTTCTTTCATCTATAGAAGTCTGACTCATCTTGAAAGGCACAACTGAGGAGTCATCCTTTCTGTGCAGTTTTCCTCAGCTACTTTTTCACCTCAAAGAATTATACATCCTATTCTCCACTGTGCCACCTTTTTATGCCTGTTTTGTGGTACTTGTCACAGCTTGACTGGCATTATCGTTAATTATGTGTTCACTAGGTGGGCAGGAGTGTGTTGGGGAGCTCAGGAGGGCAGGTGCTGTGTCCTGGCCAGGGCCATGTTTCCTCAGCACCCAGCCCATGGCCCTCCCTTCCTGGAATGCATAGTACATGTGTTTGGTACCAATTCTTAGAAGGATGAACAACAGATTTTCTGTTATAGGTTCTCTACTGTGTGTTTTGTTTTAAAATAATTTTATCAATTAGGCTGTTAAATATGGTATAGTTTTGTTAGGTAGCTAGTCAGACATGAACAACAAGGGGAACAAAGGAATAGGGGCCCAGCCTAGAGACTGCCCAAAGAACACCCCAATGATAGTAGAATTCTGGGTAAGCACATGCACACTAGGCAAAGAATTATATAGCAGCCATGTGTTAATCAAAAAGAACTCACTTGCCAATCATCTAGGAATGCCTTTGGAACCACCCATCACGGCCCAAATATAAGGCAGACATTCCCACTTCTGGGCTCTCTTTTTGTGGCTTTTTTTGTGGCTTCTTTGTGGCCCCTTTGTGTTGGTTATTGTGATTACAGAGCTAGGACTATGTGCCTCCTTGGGGCATGATTTGTCTTTATGAAATATACTTTTAATAAATCTTTTCTAAATCTCACTGACCTGTGATTCTTCACTGTGTCAATGAGGAAGAACCAAGATAAAATGCTAACTACACGTCTGTACCGTCGTTATCTCTTTCCTTCCCCCTGCTGTTGGGGTGACACCGAACTCCGATCAGCCCCAGTGGTGACAGTTTTGAGCTGGGCTCTGTTAAAAACCAGTGAGTAATTACATTTTAGTCTGCCCTCTTAAACACATAAAGGATTTTTCTGGGTAGATAGTGTAAAGTGTTGCATCATTAATGTTGACTCTGATTGGTGACTTTAGATACTTCCCAGACACCAGTTTTATGACTCAAGAAATTGCAACAAAAACATAAAACTCTGATCTTTCCAGATAATGTTTTATTGCCTGCCAAAACCCAGACACAAATTGTATGTGTGTAAGGGGAGGCATTATGTTCATAATTTAGGGAGCTGACACTACCGTATATATGTAATCTGTTAATATGATTTGTAGTCAGATTATAGTTTTTGATTTTCATTATTTCATTCTTTCAGTAAACATTAATTGAGTGATGACCATGGTTTAGATATTGTGCTGGGTTCACTGGAGCTTACAATCTTGTGGGGAGGACAGATACACAATGAGTTATGTGGGCACTGACAACAAAGAGGAAGGTGTGATTAACCTTTTGACAAAGGTGGTGCTATTTCAGCTGAGTATTGCAGGTGAATAGGAACTGGCCAGGTAGACCACAGGGGTGGGAACAGAGACTGGGAGACAGACCTGACAGTGTGAATAGCTTGTGCCAAGAGCAGAGAGGTAGGAAATGGCTTGGCTTACTTTAGTATTTAGCTATCACTTTAATTTTTTAATAGGAGATATATTTTGTACATGGCATAAAATTCAAATACCTCAACAATGAAAATTAAGTCCTATCTTTCCTCTGACCCACCCCCCAGCCATGAAAGTCCCCTCCCTAGAGACAGCCACTGTTATGCTTTCTTGTGTATATCTTTCCAAGGAGTTTTGCTACATTTACAAACCTGAGGTGTATTTTCTTTTTATCTGCCATGCAAAAGGTAGCATGCTATACAACTTGCTCTGCATCTTGCTTTTTTTTTCTCACTTAATGTATTGGATGTAGCATTGCTGCATTCTTTTTAATATAATGGCTACAGACTCCATTATGTAAGGGTATCACAGTTCATTTAGCCAGTACCCTTTGGAAGAGACATTTAGGCCTTTTATAATTATGTGTTGTTATTCGTCCTATGAAGTACATGAGTATAAGTGAGCAGCAGTCACAGAGTGCAGAGCTGGAGTTGTAAATATATTAAACTCTTAGTTCACATTCTGTTAACAAACAAGTCAGGCATATTTGGAAAGAACCAAATAGGATTTCAAGAAATTAAAAATAGTCATAGAAATTACAAACTCAATGGACAGGGTTAAGAACTGAAGAGAGAATCAGTAAACCAAATAATGAATCTGAAGCAATTATCTAGGAAGTGGCACAGTGAAGCTGAAGGAAAATATATCCACATGCTGAAATGCAGTGGTGAGACTGCAGGAACCAACGCCACATGTCAATATAGATGATGCTCACAAGCATATTGTGGGAGTGGAAACAAACAACGTACAGAATAATTTGTACCATATGTAATTCAAAGCCATGCAAAATTAAACAACATATATCTGCAATTAAACACTAAGGTCATAATAAACACCAAATTCAGGCTAGTGGTTTTTCAGGGAGTGAGGTGGGGGGAAGTGAGGGACTTGATTGGAAAGGGTACAAATGGTGCTTGGCTCTCTTGGGAATGTGCTACTGATTAAATTGAGTGATAACCATATAGATGTCTGGTAAACCATTCTTATCATGATAAATTCTTGCAAAATATGTTAAATACCACAGGCATACCTTAGAGATATTGCAGTTTCAGTTCCAGACCACTGCAATAAAGGGAGTATCACAATAAAGTGAGTTACAATCTTTTTGCTGGTGGAGAATCTTGCCTTTAATTTGTAAAAAATGCAATATCTGAGAGGCACAATAAAGTGATGCACAATTAAACAGGGTATGCCTGTATACAAAATAAATAGTATGTACAACTTATGTACAGACAAGAAATGGAAGAAACACTTCTGTATTCACTGTTCAGCTTAAGAAACAGAAAATTACCAGTACCTTTTAAACCCTTTGTGTATTTCTTCCCAATTATGTTATTCTTTATACCTTATATGTACTATACCTCTATGTACTATATAAAACTATATTGTACCTATATGTACTATACCTATAATCTTCTTATATTTACCTTACTAGTATATGTAATAATCAATTTGAATTTAAATTTTGTCTCTCTTAGATAACCAATTGTATTGACAAAATTTGTATTGTATTGGTTATCTAAGTAAAATATTATTGTGTGTCTATGATTACATTTCTAAGCACAATACATTTTCAACATCTTCCCAAGTATGTGATGTTTTAAAAGCATTAATGAATATTAATCTTTGGTCTGGCCTCATCAAGTCTGGTCAAGGAGAATAGCGGTATGGTAGTTTCTTGGTTAGTGCCATAAGATTGGTTAGTGCCTTCTACAAAAGTAGGAGTTCATGCCACAGAAGTCAATATGGTGAAAGTCTCTTTTGGCAGATTAAGAAAACTCATTGTGATAGTGATGTGAGAAAGGAAAACAAATAAAATGGAAACATCTCTGGAATAAGAGTTAGGGACCCTGTGTTAGAGTGATGGGACTCTAACTTCTCATCTGTAAAAGAAGTGTTTACTAGTTGGGAGGTAGGATATGAGTTAACTGTAGAAATATTATTGGTAGTCTAGAGAAGCCACCTGTAGTTTCTCAAAAAGATAGTGTATTAGTCACCTTGGCTTGTCATAACAAAATACCACAGACTGGATGGCTTAAACAACAGAAATTCATTTTCTCACAGCTCTGGAGGCTGAAAATCTGAGATCAAGGTGCCAGCAGGGTTGGATTATAGTAAGAGCTCTCCTCCTGGCTTGCCAGCCAGCCACCTTCTCATTGTGTACTCACATGGCCTTTCCTCTGTGTGAGTGCATGGAGAAAAAGATCTCTGTTCCTCTTCTTTTAAGGCCACCAGTTCTATCTGATTAGGACTTCATCCTTATGACCTCATTTAACCTTAATTACCTCCTAGAAGCCCTATCTCCAAATACAGTCACATTGAGGGTTAGAGTTTCAACATATGAAGTTGGAGAGGACACAGTTCAGTACATAGAAGATAGTTTATTTTGATTGATAATCTTTGAATCCAGGTAAATTCTAGTAGGTTTTATTTTATTTAATTTAAAATATACCATCTTAAAACAGGTAATTCAAGCTGTTTTATTCATTTTTTTACCATGTTTTCTCAAAACCCTCCCTTTTTATTTCTGTGTATCTATAGATTTGCATTTATTTCCGTTTAAGATTCAATCATACCTTAGTAATTCAAATAACTAGAGCAGCAAATGTAGTTGCCATTGTGTGTTCCAGTTTCATGGGTCTTTAAGATAACCGTGATTGATGTATTTGTTTATTTGCAATGTTGCTTAACTTCAGAGCTTCTAGGGAGGTAAATTCTGTAATATGTCTCATAAAACCATTAGAAGGTTTTTAACCTGTGACAGTACTTAAGTTTTATTTATTAATTTGGGCCAAATTCTAAAGGCTGGTAAATGTGGAAATCCTTGGATTTTATAGCAGGTAAGAGCTTGAAAATATGTGGTTGCTCCCTTAGGGGTCAGAACTAAGGCTCTTTTCTTAGAACTCAAATGAGGTAATGTCTTGTTAACAGATGGCTACTGGCTAATGTCTTTATAGTCTACTGTCATTTATTGTGTGGGTATGGTGGGTCAGATGTAGAAATGGCTGGTGAGCACTTCCCTGAGGAAAATTAGCCCTGGGGATGAGGAACAGGCAATTAAAAGATAGTCATTCTCAGAGACTATGTTCTAGAGATGCATGATGAGCAGGGCTGCCACAGGGTTGCATTGGTTGTGCCCCAGAATAATTCCAGGGAGCATCTTTCATGTTGAAGTCTGTGAGGGCTGCCATAATTGTGGAGAATCCAATCCAGTCCTGAAGGATCAGGAAGGACTTCCCTGCCTAGAGGAAATGATACCTACATTGTGATTTGAAGGATGAGTAGGAGTTAACCCAATGAAGATGGTTAGAGAGGAGAGAATGGGAAGAGAGTTCCAAGAAGAGGCTTAGAGGAAATATTGATTAATTTATTCCAAAGAGTAGCTGGTATTTAGCTGAAAGTCTTGGCCTGGGCCTTTAAAGAGTGGCAAACAGGTCAAGAAAGTGTGTGATAATCCGCTCTAGTGACTTTGTAGTCTAGTCCTTTGGCAATTGTATTGAATTTGTGTTTATTTAAAGGCAATGCACAAAACAGCAATTAAAATGTGTTAAGTGATGACTTAGCCAGAGGTACACTGTCCTTAATTTTTGGGAAATGTCACAGTATGAGGCAGAAACAAATGAATCATATATCTGCTCCAAAATGGAAAACTGATGCTATAATTTGAAAGGTCCTTAGACCTAATCCAGGAATCTGCTGGCCTCCTATTAACTTCTGCTCAAGCATATCTGTGAATTTTATTTTAAAAGCATTTAAAAAAAATTTGTTTAACAGACTCACAAATATAGTGGACAATTTAGTGACAGAGTGGAGGGAGCCTGGGAGAATGGGATGAAGGGTAAAAGAAGTACAAATTAGTAGCTGATGGATGGTTATGGGGATGAGGAACACAGCATAGGGAATGTAGTTAGCATTAATATGTTGACTAGGTGGAGGGTCAGGGGAGGGTGGGAGCAATTGGGAGGATTGTTTTATGAACTATATAAATGTCTAACCAATGTATTGTATACTTGAAACTAATTAAAATAAATACATTTAAAAATATATATTTAAGAATATGAGTGGTCATCCAAATTCGGGGGTTCAAGGGGTTGAATTAGTGATACTCTCCTGTTCTGTACTAAAATTTGGAACCAATTGGGAGATAAAGGAGCCAGGGGGATAGAGGTCAAATCAGTGACAGAGCTTGGAGAGTGGTTTAGGTGTATGGAAATAGTGAGACTGTAGTTCTGCATTAGATTGAAATAATCCCTCCAGGCCCTGGAGGTGTTGAGCCAGCATAGGTCCCACCTACAATGAGGGAACAGTAGTCAGCCTACACTTGGGTACCATATTGGACCCCTCTAGTGAAAGTTTTTAGTAACTGAGCCCAAGTCTGCCTCCTTGATCCTAGTTTTCAATGAAAGACTCTTCCACTCTTCCATTCTACACTAGAATCTTCATTTTGTAAAGACTGTCAGAAAGTGTGTGGTTTATGGTTACCCATAAAGAAATGCTGTGCAGCACAGAAATGATGGGAAGTTTATCCTGGTGTCTCATCCAAGAGCTTCATGGGACAGTATAATAATTTTTCCATGTCTCATTTTCCCAAGTAGATAGCTGAGACCTAAAATCATTTTCTTCTTATTCCTAACTGTGACATTCAATATTTGGGGAAAATACTTAGAATTGATGGTGTTTTTGAATTGCATAAACTTGTTTCATGTTGGTTTTAATCAAATATTTGGAATTTCAGCTGTTGAAGCAGAGGAGCATTGCAATTGAGGTCAAACTCTTGACTGATGAGCTTGATTTTTACTATTTTAGTCTCATATACTGATAGGGGCAAGATAGAACTTTTATCTTGAAGAACTATGGACCCAGTTTATTTTTTTAATTAAAGGCACCCTTTCTCAGGACAGCATTAATCCCAGACTGGCTGTTTGATGATTCTCAGATTTCTGTTGTATTATCAAGTGTTATCAAATTTGGAACAACTGGAACTCTCACACATTTCTTGTGGTTGGGGATGTTGTTACAAAATGGTATAGCAACTCTGGGAAATGATTTGGCATATTCTTATGAAGTTAAACATACATTTGTGATATGACTTAGCAATCCTACTCTGGATATTTACCTTAAAGAATAGAAATATGTTCATATAAAACCATGTTTATGGATGTTCATAGTAGCTTTATTTGTGCTATCCAAAATCTGGAAGCAAGCAGATGAATGAATAAACAATCTTTGGTATATTCATACAATGGAGTACTACTCAACGGTAAAAAAGGAATGAAGTGTTAATTCACATATTACTTGAGTGAATCTCAAAGGCATTATGCTGAGTGAGAGAAACCAGTCTAAAACGGTCACATATTGTATGGTTCCATTTATTTAACTTTGAAAAGACAAAACTCTAGTAATGGGAAACAAATCAGTAGTTTCTGGGGTTAGAAAGGGTGAAGGTATAACTGTCAAGGGATAATACAGGGAGTTTTCTTGAGAATGATAAAACTATTCAGTACCCTGATTGTGGTGGTGCTTACATGAATCTATATGTAGTTAAAATTCATAGAACTGTACACCAAAAGAAAAAAAAATCTATTTTATTCTAAAACAATTTATATTTATAATGTAAAATTTTTTTAAAGCATCAAGAAAGTTTAAAAAAGAAGAAAAACAAGCCACAGACTGGGAGAGTGTATTTTCAAATCATGTATTTTAGTAAGGAACTTGTAACAAACTACATAAAGATCTCTTACAATTCAACGAGACAACCCGATTTAAATATGGCAGAAGATTTGAATGAATGAACATTTCACCAAAGAAGATATATGAATGGCCCTTAAGCACATAAAAAGATGCTCAACATTATTAAGCATTCAGGAAGTGCAAATTAAAGCCACCACTTAACACTCTCTAAAATAGGTATAATCAAAAGGCAATAACAAGTGTTGTTGAGCATGTAAACAAACTATAACTCTCATACATTGCTGGTGGGGATTTAATTGGTACCATTTCCCAAATGGAAAACAGTTTGGCATTTATTTAAAATAGTAAACATGGATTTGCCATATGACAAAGCAGTTCCACTCCTGGGTATCTACCCTAAAGAAATGGAAATGTATGCCCGGGAGACTTGTATACAAATGTTCATAGCAGCATTATTCGTAATAGCAAAAAAGTGGAAACAACCCAAATGCTCATCAACTGGTGAATGTATAAACAAAATATGATATATCCATACAATAGAATACTATTCAGCAACAAAAAGTAATGAAATATTGATACCTTCTTTCCACATAGATGAACATTGAAAAAATTATGCTTGGTGAAAGAGACCAGACAGAAAATACTACATATTCTATGATTCCATTTTTATATGAAAAGTTCAGAAAGGTAAATATATAGACAGAAAGTAGATCAGTAGTTGCCTGGGGCTGGGAGTAGAAAACAGGGAGTAACTGCAAATAGAAATGCTCCAAAATTAGATTATAGTAATAGTTGTGCAACTCAGTGCATATACTAAAATCATTGAATTGTACACTTAAAATTGGTGAATTTTATGATATGTAAATTGTACCTCAATAATATTCTTTTAAAGAGTGAATATATTACTACATATTCAAAACAAGTAACAAAAACATTTGAATGAATTCTCCTTGAAACTAATATATTAGTGAAATAGCACAGATACATAATAAGTAGCAGAACAAGTAGAAAAAGATATTGACAAGGCTATAACATTCATTTTTCAAAACGAGAGTCACTTAAATGACCCCCAAACCTGAAAAGTCATTGTCACTTCTGAGATTCATTGCATTCTGTTTATTCGCTGAATTAGAAAGTTATCGCCATCTTTAAACACTGTGTAACTGGGTCTAGAATCATATGCTTTCTTGTCTCAGAATTTCATATGAAGCTTTATAACTCAGAACAACCCCTACAGTGCTGTAAACAAACCCCCAGTGGTGGCCAAACCGAACTGGTGATTATCTACTAGTAGCTCATATAAGGGAATATGAAGTCTTATTAGAGGAAAACAGTGCATCCATGCACCTGTTCCCCACCTTCTTAACAAAGTCTTACTAATAGAGACATCTTAATATTACAGTTGATGGATGGTTATCTAGAATTACAGCTAACTGAGTGTCCACTTGTTCAACTGTCCTCCCAACAACCTCAGTCATAAAAGCAGAAACTAGCACTGGACTAATAGGGGCTGGTTTCTTTAATGACCTCTTGGGATTTTTGAACCACATTTTGTCCATAGTTAAATTCCTTTCTCATACCACCAATCTTGGGGGACATATACATAAACTGTATGTAGGTTTTTTTTTCTTTAAAAATTAGAAAAGTTGATAGTTGTATGCCATCAGCACAATATGCAAATACAGTTATGAAGTGAGTTTTTTTCATACCCACAAGTTGAAACAGTCTTAAATTTTTTTAATTGAAAAAGTCTTGAATATTTGCACCTTTGGAGTATACTATCTTGTTTTAAGCCACATCAAATGTCAAAGGAATTTCATCTATATCTGCTTTCTATAAAAGATCAAAACTAAATTTTTTCATGACATTAGTCATATATACCTATGAAATCAGTGATCCTCTCTTCATCAGCTGACATCTTATGTGCTATTTTTGTGGCCCACATGCATAATAAGTTATTTATCTTTGTAATACTATAATGTTGATCCAGGAAAATCATCAATGCCTCTGTTGCTCTTCATTGATTTTTTGTGAACACTGAGTATTCTGAATTTAAAAAAAAATGTAATGTGTTTTAATTCCGTATAGGAATGACCTCTTTACAGTTCCCTTTCAGAGGATATCGTTCAGATATGGCAGATGAAAATACGCCATCCACGTTTTCTTCATGTCCTTATTCTAATAATTTCTTATTCTTTATTGAAGTGGAAGACATTAAACATGAACTTCATATCATAGCAATGACTGCCCTTTTGCACCTTGGACTACAGTGGTAATAAATATGGATCTAAAATGTTTGAGGAGTTACTTAAACTCTACCTTGAATTGGCAGTATATCCTGTTGCTTGGTATATTTTTGGTTAAAAGTATCAGGACACTGTTAAATTTGTATCTGCTGTGGTGTTTTTGTTGCCGTGTTTTACTACAAAGGGCAGCATCATTACCTTCACTATTTCCATTTTATCCTTATTTATTTATTATTATTTTTATTTTTTTAAGTTTATTGGGGTAACATTGGTTAATACGATTATATAATATTTGGGTGTACATTATAATTTGACATCTATATATTCTATTGTGTGATTACCACCCAGAGTCCAGTTTCCTTCAGCTACCATATATTTGATCCCTTTTACCCACTTCATCCTCACCTAACTCCCCTATATTTGAGCCCCTTTACCCTGTCTACCTTTTCCCTCCTCCCCCACCCCCTACCCTCTGGTAACCACTAGTCCATTGTCCATGTCCCTGAGTCTCTGTTTGTCCTGTTCATTTCTTGCTTTTAGGTTTATATCCTACATATAAGTGATATCATGTGATTTTCAACTTTTTCAGTCTGGCTTATTTTGCTTAGCATGATTATCTCGAGGTCGATCCAAGTTGTCACAAATGGTAATATTTCATCTCTTCTTATGACTGAGTAACATTTCATTGTATATATGTACCACAGCTTCTTTAGCCAATCATCTATCATAGGACACTTCAGTTGCTTCTATGTCCTGGCCACTGTGAATAGTGCTGCTATGAATATCAGTGTGCAAATATCTTTTCGGATATGGGTTTTTAAGTGTTTGGGGTAAATACCCAGTAGAAGGATTGCTGGTCCATTTAATCTTTAATATAGATGCATTGGGCCCAGGTAGGGAGGGAAAAATTTTAAAAGTACTATATAAAAACAATATCCATCACCTAATAACACTTCTAGATATGATGATGATGGTTACTGGGGGAAAGTGTGAGGGCATTTCCTGTAATTGAGGAAATTTGTCTGCAAATATAAACCACTTATAGGGAAAAAAACTCCTCTGTTTCTCCTCTGCTTTCAGTACTCACACTGGACACTTCTATGACTATATGTGTGGGAGTTTTCTCACACCAATCAATTCAACTCTGCTGGATACTGACTGAGTGTCCCACAATTTTATTCAATTCTGACACTGTCTACACGGAAATAGTATCAGATTCCACAAGTTAAGAGCTCAGTACTACAAGACTGCTGCCTTTCCCACTTCAAAGGCCAGTCGCAAGTCCAGGTTGTGACTTGTACTTTGACCAACTGGCTATAAGTCAGAGATTTCCCATAAACCCCTCCTTGGACTTGATCATTTGCTAGAATAACCCAAAGAATTCAGGAAAAACCATTTACTTGTTATATTGCTGGTTTGTTATAAAAATGAATAACTCATAAACATCCACATGGAATAGATGGATAGGTATGTGGGAAGGAACACTGAGTTTCCATGCTCTCTGAGTGTGCCACTCTCCCAGTATCTCCACATGTTCACCAAGTCAGAAGCTCTCTGGACCCCTATACTTGTGAGATTTTCACAGAGGCTCCATTACATAGGCATGATTAATTAAATCATTGTCTATTGGCGATTAACTCAACCTCTAACCCCATTCGCCTGCCTGAGAGGTCAGGAGTGGGGTTGAAAGTTCCAACCCTCTAATCCTCTGGCAACCAGCTCCCATCCTGAGGCTAATCTAGGACCCTCCATCTACCATTCATTTATTTGCATACAAAAAGACTCTTATCACTTTCCAACTTTCCGAAGGTTTTAGGAGCTGTATACCAGAAAACTGGGATGAAGACCAAATATATATCTTATTATAAATCACAATATCACACCTCCTCTTTTGTTAGAGTCATAGTCATTGTGAGGAACCTGTACTACCATGGTTAAGTTTTTTAGTTAGTTCTGCTAATAATGAGACTAATACAGGTAAGAAACTGAATTATGTGAAGCAACTATTGATATGAGAGGAGAGTCTTCTGTAAATGATTTATTTTGGTTTCCTGATGAAGACATTTAAGTTAAGTTATGTGAAAGGTAGCTTTCTCCAGATTCTATAAAAAATCCTGATGAGTGTTGAAGGGCCATGGAATTACCTCTGTCATATAAAAATCTTCATCAGAAAATAACTGCCTGTTGACATAAAAACAAACCTGTACAGAACTTTTATAAGAATTTGAGCCAAACAGGGGATACATCTGCAAGCAAGATCTCAACAGACTGAGAAAAATGCTTCCAAGAAATGGAATTTGCAGCTTCTTTTATGCATGTGGAATTCATGAGGGAACTAAGGAAGTTTATTTGAAGGTGGGAAAAGCAAGGTGGGGATTGAATTAGGGGATAGCTAAGATTAAGTGCTCTCTTGAGGGTGGTCATACTTTAGAAGGAGGTGTCTGAAAAGAGACATTTCAAAGGTGAGTTAAACTAGATGCACAGAAATAATAAACAGGGCTTGCTTAAGGCAAAGATAAGCCTTTTACTAAAGAAGTTACATGCCTGGGGCGTGACTACCCACCATGACCTGCCCAGTTAGTAATTTATAATCAGATCATACTGTGAGGTAACTTTTCACAGAACCCCGTTTTCATCTACAATTCCTACTTTTGGTCATAAATCAGTCCGAAGGATACATTGGTGACCAACCTTTTGGTCCAATAGTGTGGTCTCACAGAGCTAGGAAGATTTATTCCTAGGAAGTCTCAGTAGTGACTTCATCTTGTTGAATACTGGGGATGGGGCAATATTATATCCTTGGGATGTGGGTTAAACCCAAATTTTTCCCAAAAAGGAAGGGCAGGTAAATGGAAGGCAATCAGGTCTTATTTTTCATTGCAGAAAAAGAACACTCTAAATCATTTCTATCCTGTGAACTATCATAATCCAAGTTTTGCCTTCTATCTCAATTTTCTGTATCTGGCATCTAGTATAACATTCACATAAACCATAAAAAGAGTATGGAAAGTTATCTTATACATCTTCTTTAGCTTGGCAATATTGTAAGATGTCTCCTTTCAGTGTCAGTTCATAAGTCCATCTATTTAAGTCCAGCTTAAATGCACTGTCATGCATGAAATGTTAAAACTGAAAAAAAAAAAATTGGGTTTGCCAGGGAGCTTGGGAGACCCAATTGGCTGTCTTGAGTTTCCCATAGCCTTGACTATTTGTTTAATTTGCAACTATTGTTTACCCATACAGTATCCCCTAGAATATTTTTCATCACTTATTTTACACTACAATATAACATAAAAACCTCAAATCTTTTGAGGTATTCTAGGGGCCCTTCTGGAATATTACAGAGTTAGTCCTACGTATATTTAGATTTTAACTCTTAAAACCTAAATTTCTAATGAAAACTAAGAAGTAAGCAATTAACATTATTTCGCTTGGCAAATTTATGAAGACATTTTACAACCTCTAAAAACATATTTTATAGATGTCAAAGTCAATTATTAACATGGACTTATTTTTGTAAACCTGGGTAAAATATAAATATTATATTTAATATCAATAACTTGAAAGACATATCTGTTCTACTTAAATCAGCAAACTTAAACTTTTATTTACTAAGGATTAATCTTAGATTATGTGAACTTGGAAAGCATTTAAGTTAGTTTCTATATTTCTGAGAATTTTAGAATATTCAATCTTTAAAAGTGCTTGCCTTTAAATTAATTTTAACAATACCATCATAGGTAAAAAATTATTTCACATTTACAACATACATATATAGATACACACAGACAGACACAAATGGGGACCTTTCAGCCACAAGAAAAACTCACTAGTTTATAAAAGAACAGTTGGATTCAAATTTTGTTTGAGGCATTTACAATTTACATCTGTCATTGACTTGTCAAGTTCCAAATTTTCCCTTTTAAAATAAGGACAGCCATTTTTAATACCTCAAAGAATTAGGTTGACAACTAAATGATATCATAATAGGTTGATCCATTTATCTAAATCCTCTTTTTGAAGCTTGGAGAGGTCAATTAAATATGCTTTTCATTGTTTTGCCTAATTTTATAGCTGACTTTTTTCTAATCGTGCATACAAAAGAATAATTTAGAAGTATCAAAGAGTGTTCATCTCGGTTATCTTAGTATTAATGGGAGACTGACTGTCATGGGCTTTTCCAGCCTGGGAGACATGATTTCCAATGTTAATTTTGAGATCTGTAGAGTCTGAACAAACTTATAGGAAAGACCAGCTTTTATGTACATCTTCAGACAAGCCAAAAGCCAAATGCCATGGACATCCCTATAGGACCACTTTAAACCCTAGAAGAAATTTTTCCACAGGCAACTTCACAAAGATCTCAGTCACCTAAGAATACCTGAGCGAAGGCCAATGAGAACCTACCAGATGGTGCTAGAACTTGTTTCAAAGATACTGGCCCCTCTCTTGGGCCCCTTTTTCTTGGAGTGAACTCATTCTAGGGCACCCTGCCCTTCTCAGGGCTCCCACTGGCTTCTCCAGGATTGGTTTCATTACTGCATTAGATGGCTCCTGGTGACCATCTCCACTACTCTGTAGGATTTGGGGATCCGCAACAACTGTTATGACCCCATTGGTTATTCGGGTTGGGCAAGCAAGCGTCCTTTCTCTTTTGGAGCTAAAGAGAGTTCAGTCTCTCATTTAACCTGCAAAGATTTTGTTCAGAGTCTCAGTGAGCAATCCAATAAAAAGCCAAAATTAAAAGCAGCAACTCATTGTTTTTTCTTTTTCCTGGGGTATCTCAACCCATATCCACCTTTAGGATTTTCTAAGAACAGTTCAAATAAAGTCATGGCCTGCTAGTTAAAGCAAGGAAGCCCAGGATTCTGAAAGTGAACTCACCCCAGTTCACCCGATGTGAAGTGGGTTGCCAGTGGGGCACAATGGGTACTTGCTTGTACCTAGCATCGGGTCTGAGTCCATAGAGTGGCCCTGGTGGGCTTCTTCAGAATCCTCCCGATCGTACTGAGTAAATGTCAATGTAAGAAATGTCCAAACCTGTTGAGAATTTTTATAAGAGTTTATTTGAGCCAAAACTGAGGACAGTTGCCTGGAAGCAAAATCTCAATTTCTCTGAAGAAAAATGCTTCCAAGAAATGACAGTTTGTAGCTTCTTTTATGCATGTGGAATTAAGGAGGGAACTAAGTAATATTACAAAAAGTTGGGAGACAGCAAGGTGTGGGTCTGATTACAGGATAGTTAATATTAAGTGCTCTCTAAATGATGGTCATGCTTTAGAAAGAGGGTCTAAAAGGGGCATTTAAAAAGATGTGTTAACCTAGATATGCAGAAACGATGGACAGGGCTTACTTAAGGCAAAGATAAGCTTTTTACTAAAGAAGGTACATGCTCGGGGCATGACTACCTACCATGACCTGCCTGGTAAGGAATTTATAATCAAATTACCCTGTGAGGTTACTTTTCATAGGACCCCTTTTTCATCCACATGCCTAACTAAGGAGTGAAATAAAAAAAAAACTATTAAATTTGATCTGGAGTGGAGAGCAAACTCCTGAGAGCCCTTAGCAGCTGTCTTGCTACCAGCAACAATTACCATCAGAGCTTGGAAGGAGCCATGGCTGCCACAGCCAGCCTCTGTCACCATCTCTATCACTACAACCATGAAGAGTAGGGCTGAGACCCAGTGGATTCCTGACATACTTCCGCAATGCTGTAACTACTCAATGTGGCTCCATGGGTAGAGGTGGAGGCAGTGGCAGCCCCCTGGTCATCGCAGTGAAGGTTCGGGGAAATAAGTAAAATGGTTCAGTGTAAGAAACATGTTTTCATCCACAGAAATGACACCAAATAATATGCATTTGTACACCAGCCTGCCATACGTAGAGTAACCTCCAGGAAGCACCTTCCCGGTATAGGAGGTAGAGAAACTATAGAATTCAATGTCATTAAAGGAGAAAAGGGTGAAGAGGCAGCAAATGTTGTGGATTTCTAGTGCCAGGCAGTAAATAAGCAGCAGAGAGAGTATAACCATTGTAGACATTATTGACGTTATGGAGGTCCACCGTGTGTTTACCAGCAAACTTATTTTAATAAAAAGAATGGGGGAAAGAAAGAGGGATTGTAGAGTGCCCCTGAATGCCAGGCCCAACAGCATGCACAACTTACCCCACGTGGAAACCTTATGGATGTTATCCAGAGTATTCCAATCCTGTGCAGAGAGAAGCTATGAGTATTTCCTGATGACCAGGGTGAAAGAGAACAAGGTTGACCAGGGAGATAGATCACCTATTGTGGTTATAGACCATGACTCAGGGCCCTTCCTCATAGGACATCGATGAAGAGGATGAGGAAAATCAAGGAAGAGACCCAAGGTCAGCAGCCACCTCAACATAGGTGCCCCCACAACTTCAGTTACCAACATAGACTCCCAGAAAACCCTAAACCACAAGATGACTAAGTCACCTCTGAGGCTGAGCAGGAAGAGACTGAGTAAGTAAGGAATTACAATCTCTACCATCATCTGGATTAGTCACCTAACAAAGAAATGAATATGAAATTTCAGCAATAAGACCTGAACAAAAGATTGTTGCTAAAGACCTCAAGTGTTTGCTTTGTGCCCATTAGTCAGAAAATTAGAACTATCTCCATTATGGGGTTTTTATTATTTTTCTCTAAAGATATATCTTTTTAGTAATAACCAATGTGTTTTTTGAAGTCTGGTGTTTTTCATACACCTTTAAAGGTTTGAAAAGTGTTTAATATCAGGTCAACTTGGTGTTATCAAGAACCTCATTTTTAATTTGTAATAAAATTTTACAACTTGATTTTTTTACAGAAATCAGCAAACTGCAAATATATATTAATACAAGTTTAATAATAGTAATGATAAAGCACTACAGAGGCAGAGTTTGACTTAAAGAACTCTAAGTTTTTCCTAGATTTTATATATTATTTGTTCTTTAGCAATGTTTTGTGAGTTCTCATATGTCTTGGTGATAAGAGACAGTATAGAGCATATACACAGAATATAGTAAATATTGTTCATTCATTTTCTCATGTAACTTTCTCTGTAAATGGCAAAATGGGATGGAGGAACATTTTACCATTCTATCTTTTACTATTGCTAGTAAAGAACTGAATATAGAGAGAAATCTCAAACTTTCTTCCTAAGAGAGAAGTATAGAAAGTGGTGGTTATTTTATGTTTTTTTTTTTTTCACATTTCAATGACTTTTACTTGGGCATGTGTGACTCATGTCCAGGATCAGGGGAGCAACATTCCTTCTTCGCTCATGGAATTGAATGCTTATAAATGACTTTGTTGGGGGGTGGTTCCTAATGGGAAAACCCTACTAAGAAGGAATGAGACTTAAAGACTTACAGCTAATAATTTTAGCTATATCATAGCCATGGGCCCAAGGAGCCAGCTCCACAGTCCTTGAATCATGACTACAAAATGTGCACTGTGGTGTTTAGCCCCTCAAGGGACGTAATTACTTTCTCCATGATATCCAGTTCTTGAAATGACCTAAACAAAAGCATTTCTTTTCCTCCCTTCCTCTGGTATGTGGCAAAGCAAATTGCATTTGTAGCAACTAGAAATTCTCGCGGCCTGGTCCTTGTTGGCAAGTAGCAGCAGAACTGGTCTGAGGGCTGCTGTTGGCGCAAATCAAAGAGCTCAAATGTTCTGCTTTGTGCTGTCCTTGGCAGGAAAAAAAAACTGTCTCTTATCCCATCTTCCTTCGCCAAAAGCCTGAGAAATGTGATGTTATCAGTTGTTAAAAGTACTCAGTGCCATAATAACCATAAAAGGTACTGTCCTATCTTATCCTCCTGGTGGCTGGGGGACTTAAACCAGAGTAGATGAGTGCTTAACCCTTTTGAAGGACTGTGCAGTTTGCTCCTAAAACATACGTGCTTCACCTGGGCTCTAAGGTTACTTTTGAGTTTCTTAGTTGTTGCAAATCATCCATACCATTATTTTTGTGCTCTCTGTCCTTCCACAGGCCTGACACTTTTTTTCCCATTCTGTTTCAGGGCTAATCGTCGGGGTGATTCTGAGGTACGGCACCCCTGCCACCAGTGGCCATGACAAGTCACTCAGCTGCACTCAGGAAGACAGGGCCTTCAGCACCTTATTAGTTAATGTCAGTGGGAAGTTCTTCGAATATACCCTGAAAGGAGAAATCAGCCCTGGCAAGATCAACAGTGTAGAGCAGAATGATATGCTGAGGAAGGTGAGCTGGGGGCTCTCAGCCTTTGTTGTCCTGACATGGTTTTTTGATTTTCCAATTTGGTCTTGACCTCGTGGAGAGAAATCCTTTCAAACTCCTCGAGCATCGGTAGCATTGCTGGCTCTGTTTTTCTAGGAAACTTTTGGGTTATGATGAGGAGAAGAAGGAACCAGATTTGAACTTGATCCTTTCATTTTTGCTAGGATCAGTAGATGATGTGGGCCACCGATGGTGCAGTGGGTTTGTACATCCCCACTCGGCTCATCTCTCCAACCGCCAGCTTTTCTTTACTACGTCTCTTGTTATGGTTTAGAAATGAGTTTGTTTCTTTCTTAAGGTCGATTTCACTTTTAGCTTGTTTATTCAGTGTTCAGAAGTATAATTCTTAGTTCTTCATGATTCTTTTGCCATATTCTATGAATATTTATCAAGTGCTCACTCTCATTGGTGATTGATGCCAAAGGCTTAATGATTCTTTGGATTGAGAATGTCTTGTTGTCTTAGAATTTGAGTCTAAACATTGGTTTTCTTTTGATGTTAGGAGTAGTCCTTTCTCCACAGCAAAAAGGACTATATATCTCCTCATTCTGGTGATTTCCAGGATAAGAAAGAGATCTGTACAGGCATACCTTGTTTTATTGTGCTTCACTTTATTGAGCTTTGCAGGTGTTGTATTTTTAACAAATCAAAGGCAGGACTCTCCACCTGCAAAAAGATTATAACTTGCTTTATTGCAATACTCATTGTAGTGGTCTGGAACCAAACTTGCAATATCTCCGAGGTATGCCTATATGTATCCTCATACATTCTATTGCCTTATAGACTTGGGCTTATCTGCAGGAAGGCTTCTGTATAAGGTCTAGGGGATCCAAGTTGTGGGAGCCCCTTTTAATATGGAACAAAGCTAATGTATGTGAAAGCTTGCAGTCAAAGACAGAGTGTAGCCTGTGTTCCAAAAATTAAATTATTATTGTTCTCAGGATCTACCCTGATCCTTAAAGAAAATTATTCTCCACTTTGAGTGTTCAACATGCCTGCCTACTCTGTGTCCTTAATGGCAGTCCTAGTGAGCTCTTTGCTTTCAACCTTTCATAAGAATGCATGAGATTTCCATAAACATTTGTGGAACTATATCCAACTGAGAAAGATGCCCAGTGTAAATACCATTATAATGACTGTTTTGAAATGGCCATGTGAGTCCTTTATATTGGATAGGATAGAGGAAAAAGGGAAAAGACTCTAACTCATTTCCATCTTTTAGATCATAATAGAAGATGAAGCTGACTTTCATTCTCTTTAGAAAATATTTATTCAAATACCTTCTGTTTAAACTTTTGCAGTACAAAGCAAAGGTGGGAGAACACAGACTGAGATTATTGTCATTCATTGAGAGGTAAAGAAGCATGTTGAGGCAGCTTGGTTGCAAAGAGTATTGGAGTGAGTGTCAGGAAACTCTTGTGCTGGTTCATACATTACCGGGTTTGATGACTTCCAGAGTCTCACTCTCTTTGGCTCCAGTGTCCTCATACTGTACAAGTATTGTCCAGGGTCTGTTCTCATCATGACATTTCCTGCTTTTCAGACTACTCTTATCTTCAGCAAGAAAATAGAATAAAATATAATTTTGAGAGAACCATTCTACTTTTAATTAGGCCGATTAACATTTCCAGTTTCTAAAGAGAAATGCTGGCTTTACTTTTAATAATTAGAATGAAGATTTAAAATAATTGAATTAAGAGCCAATTAATCTACCAACACGAACAAATTCTTTAAAAAGATTAGGAGTTTTATAGGATACTTAATTCTTTTCTGGGTGTGAAAAGACTTTGCTGTCTAATGGTTTCAGATTGATTTCCCTATATCAAACCTACAGATAATTTTAATCCTCTTGGAGCTGCTGAATTTATGTTGATGTTTAGGAAGCCACTAGCATTATGTATCACAAAAGGCTGGCTACTTAAAAGAGGCTTACCTTTGGTAGAGCATTATGTCTATTAAATGATTCTGTGGGAGGATCCAGAAAATTAATAAAGAATCATGACTGCATCTTTTATTGCAATTGAGCCTTTATAAAGATTTGAATAAAAAAATCAGTATGTTTTTATTTCTTGTTTAAAATCATTGATCAGAAGCTTTTTGTGAGTTATCAACATTGTGTTGAACTCTTGTGTCTTAATATATATTAAACAGCACACCAAGGGCAAGGATCAGAAATGCTATGTGGAGAAGAACATGCCAGTCCACAGGGGAGCTGTGGCTTCTGTCCTGTGATGAGTTCACATTTATGTAATTTGCTTTAAATATTCAGACTTTAGACAATGGCTTAAAATATTAAGCAAATATTATAGCACCAATTAGTATTAAACTAAAAATTAGCTTTTTTCTTTTTAAAATTTTAGGTAACATTTGATCCAGAGGTCTTTTTCAACATTCTGCTCCCTCCAATTATTTTCCATGCTGGATACAGTTTAAAGAAGGTAAGAGATTTTTGCCAGTATTTCTTAAAGCATGGGAATCTCTGTGCTAATTTACCTGCATAATTTTCTAGCTTTTTCCTTCTCCCAGATTGCTTATTACTGTGTTCTGTACCGATTCAGAAACTATAGTTGACTCATCATCAGTGATGCATTTCTGTTTTAAAATCTGGAACTCTCATACATTGCCAGTGGGAATGTAAAATGGCATAGCCACTCTGGAAAACAGTTTTTCAGTTCCTTATAAAACTAAAGTTGAAGTTAACATATGACCAAGCAATTTTATTCCTGAAGATTTATTCCAGAGAAATGTTCACAAAAAACCTGTAGTGATTATTCATAGCAACTTTATTTGTAATAGCCAAAAACTGGAAAACAATCAAAATGTCCTACAATAGATAAATGGTTAAATGAGTATACATACCATGGAATACTACTCACCAATAAAATGAAAAACAAACAAACAAACAAACAAACTATTGGTACACACAACAATCTGGATTGCTCTCAAAGGCCTTATGCTGAGTGGAAAAAATCCAAACTCAAAAGGTGACATATTCTATGATATTTTTATATAGCATTCTAGAAATGAGAAAATTATAGAGATGGAGAACAGATTAGTGGTTGCCAGGGGTTAGGAATGGTGAAGGGAGGCAGGTGGGTATGACTATAAAGGGGTAGCAGGAGGGAAATCTTCGTGGTGATGGAACAGTTCTGTATCTTGATTGCAGTGGTGGTTACACAAATCTACACAGGCAATACAATGATTAGAACTATTCACATATATTGTACCAATGTCATTTTCCTGATTTTGATATTGTGCTACAGTTATAACCAGTGGAGGAAACTGGGTTAAGGTACATAAGACCTTTGCAACTTCCATGAATTTACAATTACTCCAAAATAAAAAAGTTTTAAAAATCAGCTCTTATTATTGACGGTCATTGTGCTCAGTAGCAAGGTGGAGCCTAAACCCATAGTTATTTAAAATACCAAATACCTTTATAAGTAGTGTTAGTGGCTCCTTTCCTCTCCCATTGTGGGAGTATTCTGTGAAAACTTAGTCTCCTGAAAGGCCTTCCTCCCTCAAGCCAAGGAACTTGTTTCAGCTGACTTTCTGGATGGGGACTAAAGGAAACTTTTTCAGTGAACCTAGAGAAGAGAGATTTTGACTGCCAATAAAACTCAATAACATCCTTAGGAACTAGAGAATGCCTTCCAAATTGATAGATTAATCAAGAAAAAAGGAAAGAAACAAATTACTTATATCAGAAATGAAAGAGAGGACATCACTACAGGCCCTTCAGACATTAAAAGGACAATAAGGGGATACCACAAATAACTTTGTGCCAAGACATTTGACAACCCAGGTGAAATGGACAAATTCCTTAAAAGACACAAATTACCAAAACTGTCCTGAGAAGAGATAGAAAACTTGAACAGCTCTGTATTAAGAAATTGAGTTCATAATTTAAAACCTTTCCACAAGCCCAGAAAGCTTCACTGGTGAATGTTATCTAGCATTTAAGGAAGAGATAATGCCAGTCCTATACAGACTCTTTTAGAACATAGAGGAGGGCACACTACCAACTCATTTTATGAGGGGATGCCTGCCTATCAGGTTGGTTCTTCTGTCAAAGCAACTCTGAAGTTTTCAGAAGGTTTTAAAACTATTTCTAATGAACATAAATATAGTTACCCTTTATGGAGCATCTGATATGTATTAGGAATGTTACATGTATTCTTTATTTCTGTTTTTACATACATTATTTCTAATCAAAGAAACTGTAAGAATGTGAGGCTAGAAGAAAATTATCTTATACCCCTATTCCCCCAGGTTTCCAACTCATTGATAAACAGACACAAAGTGTTAACTGACAATTGAATGATCTACTTATGACCCAAAGTCTCTGGTAACACATATTGGATGACGTAGCTTAGCCCTTAGTAATGGGACTCCTTACTACACATCATGAACTGAAGACAGAGGTCCTTTAGCTGTCAGGTTGGCCATAGTCACAGTTAGGGAGGCTGAAATGGAGAGATCTTAGAAATTGTTTGGCCTGCGAAAGGCTGTCTCTCTTGCTCACAGCATGGAGACTATAAAAGCAAGAGCAATACTCCACCTTGCAGAAGAGAGTCAAGACTGCAAGTCAGAGTCAAGCCATTCTTCCCTTTCAGAGATCAAATGACACGTCCTTACTGTATCACCTTCAGGGGAGGAGGGATGGAACATAAGTCCATTCCCCATGATGCTTGAGGAACAGGAGGCTGTTTCTGCACACTAGCCCAACTTACATTTGTGTACTCCCAGACATGTAGAGGGTGTCCTGCATTTTCCTGATGATGAACCTGGGCTTAGAATGATTAAGTTATGTGTGTGAGGTTACATAGATAATGTGGGACTGAGTCAAGGTTATGACCTGCCTGTCTGATCTCAGGGCCCAGGGTGTTCCTCTATGCTACACTCCCTCTAGATTTAGGTTTTCTGTACAAAAAAATATATCCCTTTTCTGACTAATCTATGGGGTTGCCAAAATCATCTGAATCTGTATGTCGGCTCTTGACATGTAACAGACAGTAGGTGATTTTATGGGTATAAATAATGTTATCATTTTATCTAGATGAAGAATTTGTGAAGTCATCTTCAGATCAAATGGATGATGAAAAATTTGGCATTTTAAATAACTAATCTTAATGTTTAATCAGGTCATGGTTGCTTTCAAATGAAACCAAATCCTTGGTTGTGAAAGCCACTCTGATGACTAAAAAACACCTTAGTTTTTTCAGAGCTTTCTTAGAAGAAAAATAAAAGGATTTACCAGTTACCTATTTGAGCTGTTTTTGAATTGCTAGTCTTTCAGGTTATCACCTATTAGTTTAATCTCTTTCCTTTAAAATAGTCATTATAAAGGCGCTTAAATAGTTGGTTCTTACATGGTTGCCATCTCTGATTAAACCTGCTGTCATTTGAATATTTAATAACTATTTCACCATATACCTGCAGGTATATAAACAGATATATTCAGACCCTTCAACCTATGCACATATAGTTGTCATGCAGATGGGCCTTATTTTATAACTTGGAAAAAATATCATTGGAATTAGCTTTGATTTTGTGCTACTACTTATGGTTTGCTTTTAGGACATTGGCAAAGAAAGAATTCACCTATAGAAGCCTTCATTTTTGGTAAACTTCCCCCCACCACTTACACACACATTAAAATTTATCAGTGGTGGGAGAAGAGGGCATTTCCCAAGGAGTAGGAATGTAAAGCTTAGAATGGTAGGAATTGGGATGTCAGGTGAGTTTTCATAGAAAGAAAACTTTCTCTTCCTGCTCTGTCTTAGACTTATATTCTTACAGGCTTTACCAGGGCATGTCATCTCCTTTAGTCTCTGTTACATTCTATATTGGAGAGGAAAATGTAAGGGAGACTCTGAACCAGTCATGGCCATGTGAACCACACATGGCTGTGTGAACTATCATAACCAAATAAGAAGAGGATGAAAGATATAGGATTCCTCTAGACACCTCCTGCCCTTTCTTCCCTAAAGGGTGTGATGGGAATCGAGAAGGGTAGCTCATGTAGTGAGAATGTAATGCCCTGGGGTCTGAGATCTGTTTTTTAGTTCTGGTGCTGCTATTTGGTGGTTGTGTGACTTCGGGCAATTCACATCCTGTAAATCTTTGAGCCTTAGATTTCTCTCATATAAAATGGATCAAATAACACCTTCATGATGGTTTTTTTTGTGAGAACTAGATGAGCTAATATATGTGAAAGTACAGTTGCCCCTTGAATAACACAGGTTTGAACTTCACACATGCACTTACATGCAGATGTCTTCAATAAATACTGTAAATATATTTTCCTTATAGTTTTCTTAACATTTTCTTTTCTCATAGTAACAAACCTTACTTCGTTTTAATAATACAGTATGCAATATGTATAACATGCAAAATACATGTTAATCCACTGTTTATATTATTGGTAAGGCTTCCAGTCAACAGTAGGCTATTCATAGTTAAGTTTTGGGGGAGTCAAAAGTTACACGTGGAATTTTGAGATCAGACAAAATGACATAGATGATAGAAGCTTTGCTCATCCCCTCTTGAGACCACATCAAAGTTGTGATGGAAACACAGAGCAAACAACAAGCAGAGTCACCTGGGGTCTAGAAGAACAGAAGCCCTACAACTAGGGAGAGAAATAAGAAATCACCCTGCAATGGTTGGAGGTAGGAGGTGGTGAAGACACAAGCCTGCCAGGTCCCAAGCAGCTGAGTTGGACAGAGGCTGCAGCAGTGGCAGTCGGCAGCTGCAGATGCCTCTTAAAGGGGCCGTGTCCACAGGTAGACTGTTGCAGTGACAGCCTGGCTTGCTCTGAGCACCAGCGCTGGGTCAGCTGCTTGGGGGGCACAAGGGATTTACAGGGGGACACTGAATTGTTGAAGTGAGGGCCAGAGGCAAGGCTTTCTCCTGGGCAGAAGCGATGGTGTTATCCATTGTTCCTCTGTTAAGCCCTCCCCTCTCCCACTGTGCAGACTCAGTGCCGCCATAGATGAGATGTCATCACACTGGATAACAGAAGTCACTCTGCCCAGAGGATTCCCTGAAACTTTGCCTCCCTCAACTTGTGGCCCTACCCAGGCCACATCCAGTTGTGTCCTCGGTGAGTCCTGTGCCACTTGCTGAGCAGTGCCAAGACTCACACTGGTGGCAGCTGGTCTCGGTTTCTGACATGGCCTCTCGAGGCACCTATAAGCACAGTATCTGTGGATTGCTTGCTGCATCTTAACAGGTGGCCCTGGAGAGGCACAGGCTGGGTCTAAACTTGGCCTTCAGCTGAACCCTTCTCAGGACTGTGCCGCTGGACACCTGCTACATAAAGCCACTCTAATAAGACGGGGAGACTTAGGAGCTTTGTTTAGTACATGTAAACAGACACGGAAAGGTAGCCAAAATGGGAAGACAAAGAAGCAGAGACCATATGAAAGAACAGAACAGAGATCCAGGAAAAATGGAGTAAAGCAATCTAACAGATGCAGAGTTCAAAACATTGGTTATAAAGATGCTCAATGAACTTAGGGAAAGTGTAGATATATTCGATGAGAACTTAAAGAGATAAAAAACAAAAATGGAAATGGAAATTATAAAAGAGAGCCAGTCGGAAATGAAGAACACATTATCTGAGATGAAGAGTATATTAGAGGGAATCAGTATTGTGGAGGAAGAAGAGGGTCGAACCACCAATATAGAAGATGAAACACTCAATCAGAATGGAAAGAAAAAGGTAACCAAGAATATAATAATAATTTAAGGAGCCTATAGGACAGAATTAAGGGTAAAAATATCCATGTAATAGGGGTTCCTGAAGAGGGAGAACAAGAAGTTGAACAGCTATTTGAAGAAATAATAATGGAAAACTTCCATCACCTGGTAAAGGAAATAGACATACAACCCCAGGAAGCTCTAAGTGTCTCAAGAAAGAGGAATCCAAAGAGGCCCACACCAAGACACATCATAATTAAGATGCCAAAAGTTAAATACAGAGAGAGAACCTTAAAAGCAGCAAGAGAAAGCAATTAGTTACCTACAAGGGAGAACCTATAAGACTGGCAGCTGATGTCTCAAAGGAAACTTTGCAGGAAGAAGGGCTTGGCACAAAATATTCAAAGTGATGAAAACCCAGGTTCTAAAAGAATACTTTATCCAGCAAAGCTATTATTTAAAGTTGAAAGACAGATAAAGAGCTTCCCAGACAAAAATATTTTAAAGGAATTTATCAACACCAAGCCAGTATTACAGGAAATGTTGGAGGGACCTCTTTACAAAGTAAAAACATGTATCAAAAACATGAATAATGAGTGGTAACAACATAATATGTATAGGCAATACCCTCATTTGGTGACTGTTGGCATGGCAAGCCCTTGAAGTCTTCTGAGCATGTGGCTTAGAGGCACTAGGCATTCTTTGACACCTTCACAGCCTGAGAGGATCAAGCATTGGGTAAGGCCAAAGTCAAGGCCTCAGATCCTCTGTCTGGAATACAGGCCAGAGGGTGCCCTCAGTCCTTTGATCACACTTCATGGTGACTGCTCCATCCAGGCTGAGTTCTTCTTCCTGTGCCCTTCTGTCCCTGATATTGCTCAGCTGACAGTGCTGGAGCTCTCCTTACTTTTAAAATTTTTAGATAAAGTATTCCTGGCTCCTGTTTAATTAGAGTATTTGGGGGATTTTGTTGGTTTGTTGTTGTTAAATAATTCTTATTGTCCAATGAAGACATCTTATGCCTTGAGGAACCATGTCTCAGGATCCCAAGAACAGGAATTTTCTCCATCAGAATATCCCACACCATAATGACTTATGAGAATTAAATTTGTGCATGTGTGTCCGTGTATGTGCATGTACACATGCATGTGTATATGTGTGTGTTTTAAAGTAGCCAATGAATGTACAGAAGTATTGAGAGGATTCTGGTTTTGCCATCTTTCTGAATAATTGCTAGATCTTATATTGGTGTAAGAATATGAACTTACATACATATAATGTGTTATACACACACACACACATATATACTTACAAACTTTCCCACCTTAAATGGAACTAGCTATTTCTCATTTCTTTATATTGTTGCTCTTTCCCAGGCTCCAAAGATTAATTTAGATGAGTATCAGGAGGTACCGCAGATGCCATGAACAGATACTTAAGACACTGTTTTCTGATATTGAATTAAGCAGAGAAAGTTCCTTAGATAGCACTTTCATATTTTATTAGTTTCAAACGTATCTGTAATGATCTTCTAAGGTACTACCAGAACTAGAAGTGACTAGCTGAATCACTAGAACGAATGGTTTGGGTTAATCTATGAAGCTGAATCACTAGAACGAATGGTTTGGGTTAATCTATGAAAATGATTGATTTACTTGCACATGCATGTACACACACACACACACACACACACACACACACACCCCTCTAATGTAATTAATGTAATCAACCAGAGCAGTTTTGTCTGAAATTTACTAAGCCCTTGCATGCTTGCTTGGTGATTGGTTAGCCAAAAGATATTTTAAAGCCATGATGTTTAAGACTAAACAGCATTATTCAGGAATAACTTCAGTTATAATTTGATATAACAGAAGCAAGTAAGTAAAGTTTCACTTTTTAGAGACTGTTAATGTGTTTCTAATGCTTACTGCCAACAATCACAATGTGATTCCTGCTTTCTTTTGTTTTATTCAGAGACACTTTTTCAGAAATCTTGGGTCTATTCTGGCCTATGCCTTCTTGGGGACTGCTGTTTCCTGCTTCATTATTGGGTAAGGGACTCTTTGTCATATAAGCTAATTAACACACTTTCCAAAGAGATGAGATCCACATGGGTCCACAGAGTCTAGTATCCTCCCCGCCCAGCTTTATTGAAACATAATTGACACATAAGGTTATGTAAGTTTAAGATGTACAATGTGTTGATTTGATACATTTATAAATCGTAAAATGATTACCACCATGGTGTTAGCTAATACCTCCATCTTATCACATAGTGGCCATTTCTTTCTTTTTTTTTTTTCGTGGTGAGAACATTTGAGACCTTCTCTCTTATCAACATTCAAGTATATGATAAAGCATTATTAGCTACAATCACTATGCTGTACATTATATCCCCAAACTTGTTAATCTTATTACTGGAAATTTGTACCCTTTGAGCAACATCTCTTCATTTCCCCACCCCCCAGCCCCTGGGAACCACCAGAGATCAATTTTTGGATGTTTATGATGATAGTAGTTAAGATCTAGAGCTACATTGTCCAGTGTGGTAGCTATTAGCCATATGTGGCTATTTAAATTAAAATTAAGATTAATTAAAATGAAATAAAATTATATCTAGTCCCCAGATCTTGGTTTCTAATATCATTCTCCAATAATAAGAACTAGGGCCCTTTGCAGAAATGATTGATTCAAGGGCTGGGACAGCAAATATGCAAGATGAGAATGGAGCATCTTATAATGCCAAAAAGTAAGTGCTCAGAAAATAAACAAACAAACAAAAAGATGTGAGGGCATGACAAAAGGATACAGAGTCAACCTGAAAGCTCCCTTGGTGACCAAAGAACAACAAAATAAGTAACATAGTATTGGATTATCACCCAAAGTATAAAATAAATATCTGAGTCTATACTGGTACACAGAAATGACTGGGTGAATAAATAAATGGGGGTAGAAATGACAAATCTCCTGTGCAGAATAATTCCAAATAATTTATATAGATACATTCCCCCTCAAAGAGATGGACCTTAGCCCCTCCCCCCCCACATTGGTTGTGGGCTATGCAGAATGACTTCCAAAGAACGCAGATGGAAAAGAAGAAGAAAGAGTAACATTACAGGGAAGAAACCTGACAAACACTAGCTTAGCCACACAACCAAGATTAACACCAATAGTGGTAAATCATGTTGATACTCTGTACCCTTGATATTCGTGGTGAGAATGGCATTTTACCTCTGTGTCTTCCTCTCCAAAACACATTACCTCAGTCTAATCATGAGAAAGCAATCAGACAGACAAGTCCCAATTAAGAGACATTCTACAAAATACCTGACTAGTTCTCCTCAAAATGGACAAGTTTATCAAAGGAGAAGTCTGATAAACTGTCACACCCAAGAGGAGACTAAAGAGATGTGATGAGTAAATGTAATGTGGTATTCTGGATGGGATCCTGGAAAAGAAAAAGGTCATTAAGTAAAAACTAAGGAAATCTGAATAAAGTACAGACTTTAGTTAATTAAAAAAATTAGCTGGACTCCTAATTTCAACATCATCTATTTATTAATTTATATTGTAATATCTCATGTACTTTTTATTGATTGTTTGATATGATTCTGAATTTTGAATACTTGCTGTTTTTTGTCATTAGAGATTGTTTTCATAAGAAAAAATAGCTGGAAATCTGAAATAAAGGTAGGGGCCTTTTATGCCATCAAAAAAGGGGCTTGGACATTGTCCTTTAAAAGAGACAAGCCATTGAAGTGTGATAGGTTAGATAACTGGCATTGGTGATTATGGGAGGCAAAATGAGGAAAAGGCTGCCAGAGAGAAGTCTATTGCCTAAGTCTAAGCTTGTGGTAGAAGGAAATGAAGAGGAAGGTATAGTTTCAGGAAATATTTAAAAAGTAGATGAAAGAAGCCTTTGATAAGCAACAAAGGGCAAATCGCATCTGTGTCATAGAGCTACTGTGAATTGAAATAGAACTATCTAAGTGTCTGGAACAGTTCCTGGTACACAGTAAGCAAGCATTAAGTTATAGCTGTTTATTTTCAAAAGGATTCAATTCTGCAAATAGTTCTTGAGCTCTTAGCTTAGTCAAGCTACTGCTCTTGATGCACAGGATACGAAGGTGAACAAGGACATGGTCCCAGCCATCAAGAATCTTATTAGAGGGCTGGCTATAGGGTACAATGAGTCTATTCTGTAGTTATTTTTATTCCCCTAACCCCTGCAACTGCTGGTGCTGCTGCCACACACACACACACACACACACACACACACACACACCCTTAAGTAACACGTACTAGGCCTTTTAACACTCCTCACTCCTAATCTGTAAGCTATACTGTAGGAAATGTGCTCTGGCTAAGTTCAAATATTAAACTTGGTGGTTCCTCTTGGGCCACATCACATTCTGCACAGCATAAGGAGGGCTGCTGCTGGCCTGCCTAACCTATGCAAGGAATGAGAGTCCAGATATGTTGGTGGGTAGTGGGTACACGGATATTTTAATAGGATGTTTAGAGAGTTTTGCCTCTTTTCCCTTCTTTGAAATAATTCTTGGCAGAGAAGATCGATCATTTGAATGTTTGTGAGCAACCCATTTTTTTTCTCTCCAGCTTCATCCAGTCCACTCAACTTCCATGATTTTAAACACACCAGCTTAGAATCCTGTGAGTTTTGTAGCAATTTATTACACATTATGCAAGGTTCTTTCTCTTCCTTTCTTCTCTGTTATCCAGTTGCTTAAGATGTCATTGTTGCTAATTGAGGACCATACTTTATAGTTGTAAGTAAGCACAACTTTTTTTTTTAAATGGAATGTTCAGATGGTTCAGCAAGATTACATTAATTGCAAACTATTATTTGGTGCCAAAGCCTTATTGCACATATTCCCAGTAACTATTCAACCACAATAGCTGCCTGATATTTTCATGACTCCCTTGAAGTAGAGTATTTTAGTACTACTCTGCTTGTGCATTTGCTAGGTCACTCACTAAGGAGGATTTTCTTTTCTTTTTTTCTTCTGACATATTTTACCTTCCCTTCTTACAGAAATCTCATGTATGGTGTGGTGAAGCTCATGAAGATGGTAGGACAACTCTCGGATAAATTTTACTACACGGATTGTCTCTTTTTTGGAGCAATTATCTCTGCCACTGACCCAGGTATTTGCATATTTGGATATTTGGCTTTATCATTATGACATTCCATTATTTAAATCCTAAAAAGTTCAGAGCAATCATGAACTTTGGTTGCAATAGGGAGACTATAGTTTAAATGTGGAATGGCTGAGGAAGAGACCAGTAAGTGGTCTAACAGACTTAGATGGCATGCATTTCCTTATTATTATTATTATTATTATTATTATTATTATTATTAATTATAAAAAACCAAATGACATAAAATTTATTTTCTTAATCATTTTTAAGTGTGCAGTTTAGCAGTGTAGGTATATTTGCATTGTTGTCCAACCAACCTCTAGAACTTTTTCAACTTGTAAAACTGAAACTCTATACCCATTAAACAACTCCCCATTTCCCCTTCCCATTAGTCTTTGGCAACCACCATTCTACTTTCTGTCTCTTTGAGTTTGACTACTCTAATATCTCGTATAAGTGGAATCCTACAGTATTTTTTATGACTAGCTTATTTCGCTTAGTATAATGTCCTCAAGGTTCATTCCTGTTATAGTATGTGTCAGAATTTCCATCCTTTTTAAACCTGAATAACATTTCACTTTATGTATTTATTGCATTTTGTTTATTTTTTTATCTGCCAATGGACACTTAAGTTGCTTCTACCTGTATTTCATTTTGTCTTTCATTTGGCAATGTCTAATTTGGTCATAATTTTTACACTTAGACTATCTTCTTTTCCAATATTGTGCTTTTGTATTCTTTTTGGAAACATATCATTTAGTTTAAATAATGCCTTTTCTTAGAAATGCCCACTGGTACCTGTAGTGCATGTAAGTTAATTTGCAAACTCCTTTGTGCAATGTTCCTACATGACTGCACACTATGACGTGATTCCTATACATAAATCTCTTAACTTGTATTTTTCAAGTGTTAGTTGAACCAATCCTTAAAAGCTAAACCAATTCTTATTATATGTCCTTCGTCCTCTGTAGCTCAAGAACAAATAAACAAAACAAAACAAAACAAAACAAAACAAAACAAAACAAAAACCTCTCCTCCCCAAGTTAGAACCCAGTTTGCATAAAGTAGTTATAGATACTCCTTCCTCTAATACCGACTATTGAGGGCACATCTAAGGGAAAGAATTTACAGAAAAAAAGCTGATTCTATCTTAATAGTGGAGATGGAAAGGTCTTCTCAACATCTACAATGGCCTCTAACATTCTGGCACTAATGAACTTAAACATACTAAAATTCTCTCCTCCTTGTACACCATTCCTCCTGGGGGTCCTCTAGGTCAGTGCTATCCCAAAGACCTTTGTGTGATGATAGCAATGTTCTGTAATCTTCCCAGTCCATTATGGTAGCAAGTAGTCACATGTAGCTTTTGAGCACTTGAAATGTGGGATAGTGCAACTGAAGAACTGAATTTTAAATTTTATTTTATATTTAAGTAATTTAAATTTAAATAGCCACATGTAACTGTTTAGCACAGCTCTAGACAGTTATGTGGTTCTAAAAATTCTTGATGTTCCAAAAACCATTGACCTCTATGATACCCATATTTTATTATAAACACTCTAAATTGGTATTGAAGACTTGGCTGGTTAAAGCACTCTGATTTGTGAAAAGAATATGGGATGTGGAGTTGTAGGTAAGTTTTAGTTCTAGCCCTGCCAGTCACTGACAGGATGGCCTGGGCATGCTTTATCATTTCCATGTCAATTTCTTCATTTATGAAGTAGGAATAATGGTACCTATTTCCTAGGGCTATTGTAAATATTAAATGATATAACATGTAAATCATTGAGCATAGCATCTGCTAATAATGTTGGTCTGTATCTACATCTAACTCAAATTTCTCTGTTTTCCCTGTTTTTTTTTTTTAATAAATAACAGGTCATTACTTAACCCCAGCATGTTCTAAAGAGCACTCTGAAAAGTAGCTTTATTATTTTAATACTACAAGGTCTGTGACTATTTCCAAACATGTGTCTATTGAGAAATAGATTCTTCATCAGTCTAAGAAAGATGTTTAGTCTCTCTGAAAATATATTACTAACTATACTCATCTATAACTTTTTAACTAACTGCTTATTAGTACCACCAACAAGCAAAGGGAGGTTAGTGTAACATAAAGATTACTGATATTGTTCTCTGATCTATTAGTATTGCTTCATTTAATTGAATACAAAGGCTTATTTTTCCAGATTATTTTTGTAATTATTTACTTCACTTTAATGTGTCCATCCTGTGGTGGAAAATAATGGAAGACATTACCATGATACACCAGTTTTATTTAGCTTGTGAAGATTGGCACAGTAAAGGTTTTATATAAATTGAAAATTCTAGAAAATTGAGAGTTTAATCTTATTAAACATCAGAACATTAACTGCTTTTTAATGGAAATCTTTCTGAAATGTAGAATTTTTTTAAAAATTAAAAGTGTTTTACCAGCTTCCAAATCTGTTGTTTGAAAACATGGGCCATACAAGAGATAAAAACTTAAATGTAGAGTTAGAGGAGACCATAAGACCAAATTGACTTCTTGTGCCTGGTGTATCAAACAAAAATTCTGGTATTTGGATATGTAATGGTATTGACTGATATGAAAGAATAAAAGTCTCTGTCCCTGATTACACTGTACTTGGCTCGAGACACTAGTCTTTAGTCTTCCCATTGAAGGGGACAGCATATATTTGGAATGGTGGAAGCTTCTTTGCGACCAGGAGCCCTCTTCATCCTGTGGTTATGTGTCATGGGTGCCATGTGTCATCTTTGTAGACTGTTACTTTAGATGGATCCACAATTCAGGAAAGAAAATGAAATTTCCAACCCAAAGTGCATTCCTAGGCAGCTACCAGAGAAAATGTGTACTCTGCCTTCCTGTGAGCCATTATGAAGTGACTCTTCTCATTTTAATTGTTACTTTTATACCCCTCAAGTCAATCAGGCCTACTCACAGGTTTCAAATCTGTGATCTGTGTTGTCAGAGTGATTCTCTAGTGCCATCACCCAGGCTAGTCAGTCTCTCACTTATCCTTCGAAATTTAATTCAAATCTGCCATCTGCCTAATTATTCTTCCCTCATTCCTTCAGTTACTTGCTCCTCACAGCTCTTGAGTCAAGTCTGTTTTGTGCATAATACTTGCCGCTTTGTACTGAGTGTTCACAAGTGCTAAATGCTCTTTAGGACGCAGATGAAGTATTCAGAAGTTAGTTGAATGAACAAATTCAGGTTCTTGAGTTTTCCTTCTTTACCTATATGTTATTCTTTTATTTTTCCCACTACTTTTTAGATACCTGTACCAGTGGTCTTCAGTCAGTTCATTGTAAGTTTTTGGTCCATGTCCAGTTTGAAACAGCTATCGGATTTCAAGGGTCCTGCTGTGGGGGAATAGTCTATTTACTCTCCATCTTTAGAAGCCACTCACTCAGTCTGTCATCTCCCCATCATCTTTCGGGTGTCAGAACCTGTATTCCTCATCTTGATTGGGCACAGCCCTGCTCAGGAGGGGCATGGCAGAATTCCCACCCTGTTTTATAAGGTGATGGGCAGGAAGAATGGGAAATCGAAATTCAGAATGGCCAAATTCAGAGCAGCGCAGTGTGTTAATTGTTGTTATTAATTATGCAAGTTAGCCTTTATTGTCATGGATAAATGAGTTAACTATACTTTAGTTACTATAGTTCTTTAGAAAAATAGTGTTTAAAAGTCAGAAGAGCTTTTGGAAATCATGTAGCTCAAACCCTCACTTTATTAAACTCTTTAGACTTTGCTGTGTGCTAAGTTCTCATAGCCTGTTGGTGGCTATGTTGAATGCTTCTGTTTGCCCCTCCAGATTTACCCGCCATGCTTATCATTGTCCTCTTAGTGCCAGGAGGCTGACTTATATGGAAGATTTCAGAGGTTCCTTTGCCTTCTGGTTTTCCATTGGATTTGTCCATGGGGGAACACCAGTAGGAGACTAGAACGAGGGTGATGATGTAGGGTCCCTGTGGGCTGGCTGTGTCCCTTGATCAAAAGTCACAGTTTTTGCCAGGTGACCTTCTCCACCCAGCTCCTGGTTCTGGCAATCACTCCTTCCCTGGACCCTTTGAGCCTAGGGATGGTATAAAAGCTACCTGTTTTCAGCTTCAGTTACTACCCTCTCCCGTGTGGCTTTCCCATACTCTGCCCATGCTTCTATAAGTAATCCCTTTATTAAATACTTCTCAAATTGCTCAATTTGAGGATGCCATCTGTTTCTTGCCAGGACCACAACTGATAAAGTCCTGGGACCCAGGTCTTCTGGGCTGCCAGAGTTGTATGCTGTTTGTGGGGAGGAGGAGGGAGAAAGAGTGAGGGAAGGAGAGATTATAAGGAATTGGCTTATGTAATTATGGAGACTGAGAAGTCTCAAAATCAGCAGTCCAAAGTCTTGAGAACCAGGAAAGCCAATGGTGTAGTTCTAGTCCAAGTCCAAGAGTAGGAAGAGACTGATGTCTCAGCTCAAAGACAGCCAGGCAGACAGACTTCTACCTTACTCTGCATTTTTTATTCTAGTCAAGCCTTTAACAAACTACATGAGTCCCACCCACATGGGGGAATGTAATCTGCTTTATTCACTCTACTGGTTCAAATGACAATATCATCCAGAACCTCACAGACACACCCAAGATAATGTATAATCAAATATCTGAGCACCTCATGGCCCAGTCAAGTTGACACATAAAATTAACCATAACAAGTTTTATGTAAGGAGCCACAAATATTGTTCATGTAATTAAAAAATCCAGAAAATAAGAACTATTTTTTAGCCTAATGCCTAAAGATTTTTCCTGTTGTGGAACCTGATAGAGGTTTAAGGATGGAGGAAAGAGATTGACTTTGTGTTTCGTGTTATGAAGATGACATGTCCTGTAGAAACTAAAACTGCTGGCCCTGTTAATGCCTGGTTAGCGTCTGAATGCTTAGAGTAGTGATTTTATAGCCTAAATTTATGATTACCTGGAGCAGCTTCATGATATAGTCAACATTTTTCAAATTATTCTTTGTTTACTCTCAATAAATTAATTAAATGTTTTGAAAAGGAAGGCATGATGGGGGTAGTGTAGTTTTGAAATCTTCCTTAATCCCTAACAAAAATAGGGAAAGCCAGGACAGCAAAAGAAAAAACACAGACACAATTAGCTGGCAGAGTATCCCCATGAATCCCCAACCATCAACTGGTGGGGTCCAGCTACCAGCAGCAGTGAGACTTAGGGATGGGAACAGCAGCTGTGTAGGAGGAAGCAAAGTGGAGAAGATGAGGCCGTTGATTATTTTGACTGTCAGAGAACCCAGAAATGTCCCACAAGTATTCACACTAAAAAGGAGGGGTCCCCACTGGGAGTAAATAACTTCATATGCATATCGGATAGTAACAGTTAAAACTGAGAAGGGCTTTACAGACTCCATTTGGCGGTGAGGGCAAGGAGAATGGAGGAGGTGTGAGGCTGCTGAAGTAACCTGGGCCCCTAAGGCTCTGAGAAAATACCCAGTGAAGATCTCTCTGGAAGTTGCTCCTTAAAAATGAACTGCTAGGACCATGAACCTTGATTGGTGGGGGTTAAAGAAGAAAAAAACTCAGGTAATAGTGAAGGAGGAGACCAGAGGAAGTAGATTTCACAGTGTTGGGGAGATGGCCATGTTTTTAACACTTCAATGTAAAACCAGAAGAGAGAGCCCTAGAGCCATGAAACTAGGAAATCTATTATGGGCCTTCTACCCCTGACCTACCTCACTTAATATGAGGAGCAGAAAAAATTGAGGTTGAACTTCATGCAAACATATCATAAGAAAAAAATGAAGTTAATCTTTCTGAATAATAAAATTACAGATAATGAAGTCATACCAGAAAAATAGGGTCCCAAGGCAGACCAAACTTTATTAATATTCCAACAGAAGCTAAAGGCAATTTATTTATTTATTTATTTATTTTAATGCCTACAGCACCTGGTCTTCCTAGGTGGTCTCTCATCCAAGTACTAACCAGGCCCAACCCTGCTTAGCTTCTGAGATCAGATGAGATTGGGCACGTCCAGGGTGGCATGACCATAGACGCTACAGGAAATTTTTAAATGATAGAAGTTATGAAAAAACTGTATACATCAGTACTAGAAAATTTAGTATTGAGAAGACTAAATAATAGGGCTTTATGAAAAGAGAGCTGACAGAAGGGAATGGAGGAGGAACCCATGGAGTAAAAGAGATGTAAAAAAAAGTATTTAAAAATAAATTTTAAAATGGGCAAAACCAAATGATAATGTCAGGGAATATACATCGGGTAATCCAAGTATAAGAAAATGCAAGGAAGTGATTACTATAAAATCAGTGGTTACTTTTGAATAAAGAAAGGGGTTTGAAATTTGGATGGAACATAGAGATGGAGTTCCAGGGGAGCTGGCAAAGTTCCATTTCTTGAACTGGATGATGGTTACAAGAGTGGTTGGCTTATAACTCATTAAACTAAATGTTCATTTGGCTTAGTTTTTCTAATTGTATCAATTATCAATGCTTTTGGTACAAATAACAGAAAAACCTGGCAATACCATCTTAAACAAATAGCTGTTTATCTTGGCTAATGGTCCTGAGCTGGTGCCACGGCTCCTGCTACAATCAGATATCCAGGCACTTGGTCTTTCTAGAGGACTACCCTTGGGTTTCAGATATACAGTTGTTCTTTGGAGGCAAGATGACCGCACTGCATACAGCCGCTGCATTCAGTCTCTCCGCTGTCTTCCAGGCAGGAAGAAGTGGCACTCACTGCAAGGAAAACTGGGGAAAAGAGATTTTAGTTTTAAAAATCCTTATGGTAGAAACTAATAAAGTAGAAAGTAGGTGTGAGTGCTGAGAGAGAACCCTACCTTTGTGTGTCTGTGTGTGTGTGTGTGTGTGTGTGTGTGTGTGTGTGTGTGTGTGTGTAGAGGGAGGGGGAGAGAGAGAGAGCGCGCGCGAGTGGGCGAGCGCAGTAGTACTTACCTGGGGGTGATTTTGACCCCCCTCAGGAGATATTTGGCAACATCTAGAGACATTTTTGGTGTCACAATTGTGGGGGGCGGGGTATAGTACTACTGGTATCTTGTAGGTAGAGGCCAGGGATGCTGCTAAATATTCTACAATGCACAGGATAGCCCTCTACAACGAAGAATTTTCTGGCCTCAAGTGTCAGTGGAGCTGAAGTTGAGAAACTCCAAAACCCTTTCTGGGGGTCCAGAATGTCAAAATTGATTTAATAATAATAATAATAATAATAATAATAATAATAATAATACATTATTTGTCATTTTTACTTTCATTCTTTAACAAATGTATAGTGGAGTCGGGTTTTCCAGAAGCTACATAATGTATGATATTGACTATCTGTTGAAAAAATGCAGAAACAAAAATGAGGCCCATCTGTCTTCCCTTAATCCAGATGTTAAAGAAATTTGAAAAATGTACAATGGCTCTCTTCTCATTAATTTTTTTTGTTTTGGAAAATATATATTTTTATTAAAAATATGTTGTATTAATATATAAAGATTTGTTAGTAATTTTAAATGAATAAATATTTAAAATTTTCCTGTTTTATTTAATACGGTAAATATTGATAGCTATAGTCCGCAGAACTAAAACTCTTTCATGTACTTAATCATTTTTAAGAGTGTAAAGATGTCCTGAGGCCAAAAGTTTGAGAACTGCTGGTCTGAACACTAGCTGATTTTTAAATGCCCAAGAAATGTAGAGATTATGGGAAATATAATTATGTATTATACTCTGTTGTAAATGAAGGCTTTCATTATTTCATAAACCTTTATTAAAGCCTTCTCTGTGCCCTGACCCTTTGCTGGGTTCTGGGAGCACAGTGGTCAATAAAATAGGGTTTCTGCCTTGGAAGAGATCTTAAGTCACTAGGAGAGCCAAATCACATTAACTGTGATTATTTTTAAAAGTTCTGTAATAGAGCAGTTTTCAGAGTGTGACAGGATTACAATGGAAAGTACAGTGTTTTGGTGCAGTGTTATTAGAATCAACCATCATCTCACAGGTCATTCAGATTAGGAAGATTGCCATTTTTGTTTCTGCCACAGACAACTCACCTTTGACTCCCTGACTGTCTCCCAAACCACCTGGTTCCACTGACAATAGGAATTGCCTCTATAAATATGTCACCAATGGCTTAAGGTCAGAAACTGAAACTAATTTATGTGCTTTTGGCTCACTTTTTAGTGACTGTACTGGCGATATTTAATGAGTTACATGCAGATGTGGACCTTTATGCTCTTCTGTTTGGAGAAAGTGTCCTAAACGATGCTGTTGCTATTGTGTTATCCTCGTAAGTAACAATATTTCTGCCTGGGAAGAGAGACTCTGGCTTCCTGAATGCCCTGGGCTAAATGCAGAGGCTCATCTTAAAGGTGTTAAATATTGAACTGTGTTTTTTTTCTAAATGAGATTTGTTGATAAGATTATGTTGCTTTTAAGTGAATACACCATGGGGGCGGGGTGCTTGGCAGAGTGGAGATGCCTATTTGTTGATAGTTTTGGGCACCATGTTCTAAAACCAGCGTAGTCTTTTAAAATTTTCTCTTCTTTTTAAACTCCAGGTCTATTGTTGCCTACCAGCCAGCAGGGCTGAACACTCACACCTTTGATGCTGCTGCTTTTTTTAAGTCAGTTGGCATATTTCTAGGTATATTTAGTGGCTCTTTTACCATGGGAGCTGTGACTGGTGTTGTGACTGCTCTAATATCCTTTTTGTAGTTTCTGCCCCTGCCTGGGTATGATTATGTGGTATTACACTTGCAAAAAGAAATTTCTCAGTTCTTCCTTTCAGAAATGAATCTTTAATTGCTCAACTGGGATCTGGGAGCTCCAGAAATGTGTCCCTTTGGTGAAACATGACAGTCCAGTGACTAGATAAGATTCTGAGAAAGTGTTTGGGAGTACAACTCTAGGCTTGGCTCTTTTCTCATCATTGCATTTTCTCTCCCTCCTATGAACCAATTGGAGATGGGTATTTGGTGGGGGGAGCATCAGTTTTAGGGAGGTGAAAAGAGCCGAAGAGCCAGGAGGAGGCTGGGAATCAGGGACCACTTCACAGGCGGCCAAGAGGAAGCAGACTGGGAAGTACTTTAGCCCTAAGCTTGCTGCTACTGTCACTTTTTCCAGACCACATGGGGCTAATGTGGCTGTAACTAGGTGGGGGCCATCAGTAGGAATTACTGTATGGTGGTCTTCCTCAAGCAGGCTGCATAATATTTAGTCAAAAATTAACCAGCCAGCCAGCCAACCAACCAACCAACCAACCGACAAACAAATCAACAAACTGACCAATGAACATAAAAGCAAAGTGTGAAATGGGCAGGCAACCCCTCCACAGATATACTGAATCCTTCATCATATCTTTCAGTGGTATTTAGAACACCAGAGTTTAATACAAATGTAATGGGAGTCATGTATGTAAGCCACATCATTTCTTTCTGAAATAATATACAAATTATTGACAAAATTTACACAAATTATTAGTGAGATTTTATACATTCAATTTTTTTACTAAATCTTTGAAAGATGGTGTGGACTTTGCTCTTACAGCACATCTCAATTTAGACTAGCCACATTTTAAGTGTTTAGTAGCCACATGTGGCTAGTGGCTACCATATTGGACAACACAGATTTAGATTGCTTTCTTCACAGAAGCCCTTCTGATGCCTTGGGAACTCATATTTCTCAGTGAAACCACTCAGGAGATGATTCCACACTGGCCTGCTATGGAATGGCAGTGTTTGGAGGGGGAATCTCTGGTTCTAAAAGCTGATGAGCTCATCTTATAGTTGTCCCTGCACATTTCTTTCTTTCTCATACCTTCATTAGGTACGTGTGTGGACTCAGTCCTCAGTGGCCCAAAGAGGTCAGGGTCTCACTGCTTTGTCTTCCCAGGCCTCCCTGAGGCACTCCCAGCACTGCCAGAACTAACCTGCCAGTCATGCCTCAGGCCAAGACTGTGCCTCTCAGAACCATGGGCATTGCAAGGAACACAGAAAACCCATTTTCAGTTTCTTTAGAAAGCTTAATTTTTAAAAACAGTTTTATTGAGATAAAATTCACATACTGTATAGTTCACCCATTTGAAGAATACAATTTGATGGTTTTTGGTATTTGACATTATTCATTTTTTAAAATTGTGATGAAATATATATATCATAAAATTTGTCCTTGTAACCATTTTAAGTGTACAGCTCAGTGGCATTAAGTACAACTACAATGTTGTGTAATTGTCCCCACTATCTATTTTCAGAACTTTTTATCATCCCAAACAGAAACTGTGTCCCCATTTATCCCCTCTTTCCCAGCCCTTGGTAAGTTATTTTCTATTTGAAACCTTAATTTTTTTTACTTTAAAAACCAAGCAGCAGCTTTGGAACCCCAAAAGAAGAGTTGAAGGGAAAGGTTGGCCCTGAGGGAGGTGGTCCTGGGCTAATAGAATGTTGTTCTTGGTGATACCGATACTTGTTCTTGGAGACAAGTTCCTTGACGGGATAACGTGACCAAGTTTACCAAGCTGCACTGCTTCCCCCTGCTGGAGACGGCACTCTTCTTTCTGATGTCCTGGAGCACGTTCCTCTTGGCAGAAGCCTGTGGGTTTACAGGTGGGTTCTCTCTACCCTTCGGCCACTCTTATCCTCACTGTAGCGGGGCTGTAGAAACTCAAGGGGAGGGACAAATTCTTTTTATTATTATTATTTATGCCTACAGCACCTGATCTTCCTAGGTGGTCTCCCATCCAAGTACTAACCAGGCCCGACCCTGCTTAGCTTCCGAGATCAGACATCAGGCTTGTTCAGAGTGGCACGGCCGTAGACCATGGACCGTGGCTCCACTGGGGCGCAAACCCAGGACCTTCTGCGTGTAAAGTAGATGTGCTAACCACTACACTATGAAACCACGTCTGAGACGAATTCTTAAATAGCAGCTGCATGGAGTGTCCATGTGAAGGATTGCTGAGCAAGGCTGGTGTTCTGCCTTATGATTATAATTTAATGTCCCAAAGCTACACATTTTTAAAGGATAAAGTTTATTGTTTCAAACTCAGTTATGCTTTTAAGTACTCATTATAACTATAAGTAGATGTTTAGCTCCAAAGATTACTGAATATATTAACATCTTATTTGTATCATCGCTAGATTGTTACATTAGTTTACAAACAGTAGCAATAATAAGCAAAATATATGTCCTTTTAAAGGTAATTTTATATCTACTCAAATTGAGTGGAAACACAGTTATTCCTTGTTATATCTCTGGTCTGTTTAATCATTGTTTTTCAATACCGTATTTTTATGGTGCCAGTTTCATATGTTATTCGTGTGAGTGATCACGTGGTTTCAGTTCCTCACATTCTCTCATTACAAAAACAAACAAAAAGTTACTGAATTTTTCCATTAGAAACTCAAATACAGTTACTATACATAATCTAAGTGGTTAGGAAGTCCCTTTACCATCTTCTCAAAATATTGCAACCTATCTTTATACGCAGCATTATAAAATGCCTCACTTCCTTAAAACTTGACAATTATCTATAAATATATAGGCAAAGTTCCAGCTGTGTCAATTGAAAGCACAACAAAATGGTTACCATTAACCAGAAATCTAGATCATCAGGGCTTGGATAAATGGAATACTACTCTGGATCCATTTTGTTTGAAGCCCTAGACCATGCAAAAATATAAAGCATTGGTTCGAAATTAACCTCATTTGTTCTAAGAACAGAGAGGAAAGTGACAAAGGTGTATGATGGGCCCTCACAGTCTCTTTGGATGCTAAATGCCAAATACAGATGATAATCAGCTTAGAGGAAGAGAGAGAATGCCCTTAAAACTGGCGTGAAGGAGAAAGTTGGGGACCTTGTCTTTGAAGGAAGTCAGTATTGGGAGAAGGAAAGGTTGATATGGCTTGTGGGGACAGGGGGAGCTTTCAGTAATAGGAAACTCTCAAAAATATTTAGGAACTGGGATTTGTTGGGCTTGCCTACCTTAACTTTTTGTTTTAGCAGGGATTTTTCCTGTTGCTTTTTAGTCTATTGATTAAAAAAAAAAAACTCTCATGCCAGGTGTTGTAGCTGTCCTTTTCTGTGGAATCACGCAAGCTCATTACACCTACAACAATCTGTCAGTGGAATCAAGAAGTCGAACGAAGCAGGTGAGCAGGAGCCCTGGGTCCTCATGAGTTACCTGTAAATAGAAGAGAGGGAACCTATGGAATTGACAGCTCCTTTTTTCCTTTCTGTGCAGCTTTTTGAGGTGTTACACTTCCTGGCAGAGAACTTTATCTTCTCCTACATGGGCCTGGCATTGTTTACCTTCCAGAAACACGTTTTCAGCCCTATTTTCATCATTGGAGCTTTTGTATCCTTTTTTGTTTCCACCATTTTCTACAGAGTAGCAACCACTGCTGAGGAAGCTATATTATTATTATTATTATTATTATTATTATTAATTTCTGTTTGGGGTGGGCGATTGAATCAGAGTTAGTTCATGGTGTTTTTATGATGAGAGAAAGAAGACTTAAGTGGTTTATAGAGCTAAATGTATTTGATTTAAAAGACTGGCATTGATTCTGAGGTTCTTTCTTTTTGCATTTTCTATGTAAGATGGCCATCTGTTACACTGGTGCTTGGCAGGTGGTAGTTTGTTTTGTAAATTGCTCTTAGCAGATCTAAAAGTCAGCATCATGTCAGTCCCTAGAATTATTTTTATTTCATTGGCGTGTGAATTCCAATCCAGGAGGTTCCCCACGTGGAGGACCTGAAGGTTCTGTTGCTCTTGCTCTTAACTGCACACTGGTGCGGGCAGCCCTTCCTGACCATCTAGGGAAGGCTGCAGGTCATAAGCACACTTTCACCCAAGCTTAACAGATCATGATGGAAAAAGACTCCTATCTCTACTCTTACCTACCCTCCACCCCGCTAAAAAAAGAAGAGAAAAGGAGAGGAAGATCAAATGGAAAAATACTTGGTTTCTTGATTTAGTCCTATTGGAAATGCAGTTTTTGGAAGAGAGAATTTTGGGGGTTGGCTTCTCTCAACTGAGGAGGGACGCGAATGCCTAGCAAAGGATTAACAGCTGAGGGTTTTGCTTCCTTGGCCTCAGATCCTCTTGTTTTCATTAAAGTTAATGTTTCTGGGGCTTGGAACTATAACAATCCAGCTCTGCCTGGATTTCAAAATACTGAGCAAGAGTCCCCTATTGCTGGGCATTCACTTCTGCCTTTTCCAAGGCCTCCTGGGTATTCTTAGGTCTTGGGATGCTGGCAAAAAAGGAGTATTTTTCTCTTTAGGGTTTTTTATTTCTTGTGCAGGAATAACTGATACTCACCAAGCAGCTAGATAGTGATGGCGGCCTGTTGCCGTGCTGGAATCCTTCCACTTAGTGTTATCTGCTTCAATTGGGCCTCATTTCTTTGACACACACAACAGACTGACAACTAAAAGTCTGGGGGATCGGTGTTTTTATTCCTGATTAAGAAAGACCTTGCAAACTTAGAAGATATGGTCTAATATAAAGAAATATTGAAAAAGTCATAACTTAATAAAATGGAAATAACTGTTAATAGTTTCGTGTATATCCTTCCAGATTTTTTCTATAAATGTATATACTTTTAAATATTTTTTTGCTAAAATAAGATTATATTCTACATAATTTTTCTTCGCACTGTAATATATCAGGTACGTCTGTTCCTGTTGTAAGTAAATATTTATATCACCTTTAAAAAAAGAGAAAGACCTTGCATGTCATTTGTATTCTGAGCATGGCATCCTGTGAGAGATAGTGATTGCACAGCATTTGTTTACAGATGAGGGCCCTGGAGGAGGGCCAGCCGGGTCCTCTGTGAATCCCGAAGGCCACTTACCACTGAGGACTTCTGCATGGCTTCAGGGGTAAAATGAGCTTTATAAGCGCTAACTGTTTCCTTCTGTTAAAACAAAAAGGAAAAATAAAAGAAGAAAACTTCAGTCAGTGCTTTACCCTGGAGAAGGCAGAAGAGAGTTCTACCCTTGCTTCTTTTTGAAACAGCTGCTGTTCTGGCAGCTGGTGCTTCGCTGAAACGGAAGCTCCCTGTTTCTCTGGCTCCCATGGTGCTTCCTGTCTGTGACCAGGGCAGTGTGTGGTTCTCTGTTGGGCTCAGTTCTAAATTCAGCAAGTGACAAATGACCGATTTCCCTGAATTCTTTGGTTTTCACAGTAGAGTTCCTCTACCACACTTTTCCTTTTCCATTTCTTGTATCTCCAAAAGAAATTTTAGCCACTTAGGCAGAGAAATCTTCCTGGGTTGATTATTGTGAGGAATATAAATGAGCCTTAATATTATGAATACTTTAAATTTCCTCACCTCTTATTTGTAGAATCTTTCTGGTCACTCTAGCCCCTGATGTTTACTTTCCACTAAAGCTTATGAGCTTCTCAGGAAACTTTATAGTTTGACTCAGACTAGTAATTTTTTCTTCTTGTGATTTTTTTTTCTAATAGAGCCCAACACATTGTTTGTTTGTCTCAGCTCCCTACCCCTGCCATGGTACGTTAGCTTATTTCTGGACTCATTTTTAGATAGATTGGAGACTTGGTCATACCAGTTTAATTAAATCAAGAAGTTACAATGGTGCATCAAACAGGCTAGAAATGATCTTTATGGGCCAGGAGGTTGAGAAGGTTGGCTAATTGAATCCCACATGTTGCTGAGACTTGTTTAGAGGAAAACTAGACAGCCTGGCTTCTTTGTGCACCTCTCCTGATCATAACGAGGTATCACAGCATTCTTGAAATTCTCTACTCAACCAGAGGTTGTGTGACAGTGCCATTCTGAAACCTTTTGGGCCCTTAACCTCCACCTGGTACTCAGGTTGCCATCTTCCTGGGAAGAGCTGCACATATCTACCCACTCTCCTTCTTCCTCAACTTGGGCAGAAGGCATAAGATTGGCTGGAATTTTCAACAAATGATGATGTTTTCAGGTAAAAAAGTATAAATGTAAAGAAAATGAGTTTTGTTCAGCAGGCATACTATATATTACAAGTATGATCATAAGTATGATTAAAATATCAATAAGGTCCATAAAAAGAAAAATTCAAATTTCTGGTTCTTCTGCATCCCCTGCAGTGTTGGATAGACAAATGTGCACGTTAAACTGAGTTAATATTGATTTTACAAACTGTACTACCAAATGTGAACATTCTCCCCTAAAATATTTGCATCTTAATTTTATCTCTACCACTCAAAGGACCTGGATTTGTATAAATATTTAAAGTGCTTAATTATTTTCTAGTAGATGTTTAGAACCCTTAATCTTCTAGAAGGGCTCTGGACCTAAAATTAGAAGGAAAATAGGTCTTTAATGAGAAAGAACACAGGCCTTGTCACTTAGCACTCCCAGCTGCAGTATCCTCTTGTAAAATAATGAAATTGAGCTAATTGAGGCCCCTCCTAGCTCTAAGTTTCTATGGAGCAAAATAAACAAAATACACTCTCATAAGAAAGATAAACCCCAAACCAGAAAATAACAGCTGTGATAGATCTGCTGATTTACACTTGATTTACGCTGTCTCTCAGATGCCCCCTCTCCACTATAAAGCTGAGAAGTGTGGAGAAGCCACTGAGGGGACAAAGGACAATAAAGAAATATGTGGAGGTAAAGAAAGGAGAGAGCAATCGGCATGAGTAGATATGCAGTGAAGGGTGTAAACATCAGATTTGACTGATGAGACCCAAATTAGAGCATCTCTGCAGAGAAGAGGGAGGAGATGGTGGCACAAAGGGCTACTGTGAACCTGAAAGTTACCTCTGTCCTGTGTGAAGGGTGGAGAGGGGCTGTACAAGAGGCAAAGTGAGTAGCTGCCATTTACTGCCATGCAGTAGTTCTTGGGAGCCTCAGAAAGTCATATTGAAATCACACCAACAGGCACTGCTCAGCGAAGCAGTCGCTGGCTAGTACTCACTTGCATCTGCCCTTAAATGTACAGTCTGCCATAATTATTTCCTTTCAGTCTGACAACTGTTTATTGAGCATCCTCTTTTTATAATCCACAGTTCTAGGTTGTGGAGGATATAGAGACCAGCCTCCTTTAGGGAGCTCACAATCTACGGGGGCGGGGGTTTGCAAAGTGCTAGCTTTCTCGGAAGGGTGCGAATTGCACAAAAGAGGTATGGAATCAATGTGGAGGAGAGGAGAGCCCAGGGCCATCTTCACAAAGGGTCACCTTTGAACTGGGCTTGGGAGAAATGGATTTCAGGAGGCAGCGGGTTGGAAAGGCAGAAAGTATTGCCTCGTGTGGCTTTTTTAGGGAAAGATAGCACTCTGGTTGAAATGTAAGACACATGGGGTAATGTAGAAAGACAATGAGGTTGGAAAGGAAAATTGCGTGTAAACTGGTGTGAACCTTTAGGTTGCATCTTAATCACCCGTTCAGTTGGTTAAACCAGATTGCTGGGCCCCACTGCCAGAGTGTGATTCTGAGGGTATGGGGTGGCCTTGAGAATTTGCATTTTTAACATGTTCTCTGCTGCTGCTTTTCTGGCTTGAGGACAACACTTTGGGAACCATGGAGAAGCTCCAATGCTGTGCCCAAGAGTTTAGGTTGTACTCAGGAGCAGCTGGGAAACATTAGAGGTTTCTGAGGAAGACAGTGACAAGATCCTCCCCACATATTAGGAATATGATGGCAGAAAAGAGAAAGATGAATTGGAGATGGCTCAGTTACCTAGATAAACTTAAAATATGTTCATTATTTTCTGCACTAAAAGATTGAGAAGTACACAGTGCTGTTTAAAGATATCTCCCATGGAAATTATTTTCTGCTGGGAGGAATCTGGGTATGGAAAGAAACTCATTCTTCAAGGCCAAAACTACCTGAGGTTTCACTTTCATATTGCTTACAATATTTACCTAATAAAATTAAAATGTAGCAAATATTATTTCTTTTCGACCCCCAAGCTTTGAGACAACATCTCTTTTAGAGGCTTGAGTATTGATTGATTAATCAATTACATAGCTGGTTGTAGGACAATCTAGATATGTATAAATACTTCACTGGGACAGATTAATAGGAAACATTAACTTTGTTTTTTAATATAACTTTTGTCAAGTCACTCTTTAGCAGTTTATAGTGAAATTCTCAGATTAATTGTAGCATTATTGGGAAAATGTACAGATATAGTGGTTATAACTTTCATTTTCATATAATATACACACAGTCTTGTTCATGGTGAATAGGAATTTGTACTAGATATGTATTAAAGACCATGGATTCAGTCTTTACAACAAGTTATGAGTGTGGTTTGAGGAGGGAACAACAAAGCTTATGTATACTTGAAACTAATTAAAATTTTTTTAAAAGTGAAAAAAATAGCTTGGAAAGATGAACATTAAAATGGTGTTTAATCTTAACACTGTTATTGTAGATCTGGATCAGCAAACTCTGGTGCCTGGGCCAAATCTGGCTACTGCCTGTGTTCGTATACTCTCAGGGCTCAGAATGGCTTTTACAAATACATTTACAATGTATTTGACGATAGAGGACACTAACTTTGCAACCCAATTAAGCAAAACATCCCCCTCCAGTTCCTTCTTTTCATTAGTAGCCCTGTATTACAACAAACTATACTTGATATAATTATATTCTTATTTTTGTCAATCAAATTTTGTGGAAATTTTTTTCTGCCTTTTATATAAGTACTTACATAAAATCTTTGATTTTTCCTTGTGGTACACAATGCATAAAATATTTGATATCTCACCTTTTACAGAAAAAGTTGCCAACCCTTGATATAGATCAGGTTATATTGTTACTTCTCTGCATGGCTTTGCTAAGGAAATGCTGAACTGTTTTGTGGTTCATAGTACATGAACCACAAATATGCATTTGACATCGTCATATCTGGTCTGTTTCTTAAGTTTATAATGACTATGTAGTGCATAGGTAATGCTTAGATCACAGACATGAAGAACTTAAATTATTATTTCTTATTTATATTTCTTTCTATTTCATATTACTAGCAGAATTATTTCAGCAATAAAAGTGTTATTCTAAAAGGTGCTGTACAAAGTAGTGTAGTGTAGTGTTTTTATTATCGCATTTGCATATTTTGTGAAAGAAAACTTCAAATAGGAGAAAAATACATTCCTTTAAGGTTCTTCTTTCAGAATAAAACAACTTGACTCTACAAGCAGAAATGGATATGGTTTATAAGCCTTGAGCAGCAGCAGTGGATTTGAGGGCACCTTGTCATTTGTCCTTTTAACCAAGAGATCTTTTTTGGTTCTTGCAGGCCTCAGGGGAGCAATGGCATTTGCACTGGCCATCCGAGACACGGCATCCTATGCTCGCCAGATGATGTTCACGACCACTCTCCTCATCGTCTTCTTCACTGTCTGGATCGTTGGTGGAGGCACGACACCTATGTTGTCATGGCTTAACATAAGGTCAGTTGGAAATCAAGACCAGTTTTTTTGTCTCTGTCACTATGCCCATGCAGGATGTGCTACAGCTTAGTGGATGGAAGGTTTTTATAGTTTTTGTTTTGTTTGGGGGAGGGATTAAAACTAAAAAAGAATAAAAATTCAGAGTATTCAATTTTCCAGGAGGAAAAAAGTATCGTCATTCAAATTTTTGTTGGTACAAAAACACAAGGAATTAGAAACACCTGGATCTTGCTAGAGCAGTGACATTAGGGCATGAATCCAAAAAGTTTTAAAGCTGCAGGAGAGATCAGACATAGCTGTTGGCAGTGTCTGGTATTTTACAATAAAGAGTTTTGTTTTTCACAATTAGCATTTTGTTTTAGGAGGAAACTGCTGTATCTCTTTTTGCTTGAGTGTATAAAAGAGGTGACATTTCCTACGTCGCTCTCATTTGTTGCAGCCTCATGGGCTTCCCCTGCCTGTGGTTTTTCAGCTGTGTCAGGACTAAGTACAACTGACCGGAGTTTTATTTTTAAAGAGCATTTAAATTCCAAACTGTGCTTGTGAACTCCAGCACTTTACAGTAGAGAGGACATTGGAACAGGGGTCAAGAGACCCACAGCCCAACTCTGGCACTGATTTAAGGCAAGCCCCTCCTGTCTTTGGGCCTCAATTTCTCTTAATGGTAAATGAAAGTACACTATCGGATTTTCTCTAGATCCCTTCAGCTCTAAATGTGTGGTCTGCATCATTGGAGGTGCTCTTGCCACTCTACCTGTCTCAGTTTTGAGTCTGCAGAAGGTGAAAGTGATCAGAATAAGTAAGATACTTGGGTAGTGCAGAGGTGTGAAGGAGAATACTCTGAAAAGCCACAAGGTGGCAATGTTTTTTGTTGTCGTCGTTCTCTGCAGGCTTTTAGTTTCTATTGCCTTCTCTAGACTGTAGAATACATGGAACTGACAGCTGCAAAGCATACCTAGCTTAGAGGTGAGAAAATGAACAAAGATCTAGCAGTCAGTCATCCTTAGAGTTAGGGAGAAAACTGAAATTGGAGATAATAGTCTCCTGCATCGGGGACTTTTGTATTGATAGCAGGCAGGAATTCCTGGGCTTGGCCACTGCCAATTGTACCATTTCTGGGCTGGCATGTCTCAGCCTCAGAGCCAGGTGGGTCTGCAGAACCTATGTGGGGCTTAATCAGTGATAGTGACATAACTAACACTTGTGCTGCAGATGTTGTTCTAGATGCCACGTGTATATTAAGGTCATTCTCAAAATATTCCTATAAGGGAGCTACTACTATCTTCAGTTGGGGAAACGGAGGCACAGAGCAATAACTTGCCCAAGGTCACAAAGGTTTGAGTAGATGAGTTGGGATTTGAATCCAGGCAGTCTTGCCACAGAGTCCACACTCTTAACCACTGTACTATAATGCCTGTAAGAAGGCTTGATGTATTAGGGACTGTTTTTATGTCATAAAATTTGGGATGATTAGAATTTCAGTTTCCTGGCATGAATCTCAAGTGCTGTATTAAGGAAAATAATTCATCTGTGGGAATATAAGCCTGAAGAAGAAAATGTATAGATTTTTTAGCTTGAAATTTGAGTCATAAGATGATACCATCTTAGTTCTATGTAGCAGGATAAAGGGCAAGAAAGGAGGTTTGCCCTGCACACAGTTAAGAATCTTTGCATTCGGTGACCTCTGAAATTACTTCCTGTTCCTATTCGGTCACCCAGTTGGTACCCTGGATGCTCAGAGCCTTATCGAATCATGTTTGTTTTTCATGTTATTTTATAAGTCCTTTTCTGCTCCCCCTCCCTCCACTGCTGCAACATATACAGGATGAAATAATTTTCCACTGAGAGTAGAGAGTTGACTTGTAACATTTTCCACTTCTCATAACCTTTTTCAAAAAATGGGCCATTAAAATAGTCCTACCCAGAGCTGAGAGCATGGGCAGTTTTTTCCTGAAATATACAAGCTGTATTTGTATGAATATAATATGATAATTGGATTTTTGTGAAAATATTAATGTAATATATTGATAGCCCTTAGAACATAGCAGTTAGCATATAGTGAGGGGTCAGGAAATGACTATGTGCATGCCTACGTGTATGAGAAATCCAGATCTTCCATATCCTTGCCAGCATTTGGTGTTATCACAATTATTATTTTTTTCATTTCAGCTATTCTAATAGAGTGTGAAATACCTCATTGTGGTCTTAATTTGCATTTATCTCATGGTTAATAATGTTGAACATATTTTTGTGTGCTTATTTGCCGATCATACATCGTTTCTGGTGAAGTATCTGTTCAAGTCTTTTGTCCATTTTCTAATTGGATTTTTTAAATTGAGTTTTGAGAGTTCTTTATTCAATATACTAGTCTTTTGTCAGCTTTGTGGTTTGCAAACATTTTCTCTTTGTAGCTTGTCTTTTCATTCTTTTAAAAATGTCTGTCATAGAGTAGAAGTTTTAATTTTGATGAAGTATAGTTTGTCATTTTTTTCTTTGGTGGATTGTGCTTTTGGTGTCATGCCTAAGGACTCTTCATCAAGCCCTAGGTCTCCAAGATTTCCTTCTGTATTCTAAAAGTGTTTTAGTTTTACACTTTATGTTTAAGTCTGTGAGTCCATTTTGATTTAATTTTTATATAAGATGTGAGGTTTAGATGGAGGCTTTATTTTATTTTATTATTGCTATCCAGTCATTCCAGCACAATTTGTTAAAAAGATCATCCCTACTTCATTAAATTACTTTTGCTCCTTTGCCAAATATCAGTTGGCTGTATGCATCTGAGTATGTTTCCATTCTGCTCCATTGTTTTATGTGTCTAGCCCTCCACTGGTACTACACTGTCCTAATAACTATAATTATATAAAAAGCCTTAGCATCAGGTAGAGAGAATCCTTCTACTTTATTCTTTTTCAAAACTATCATAGCTATTTAGGTTTCTTTCTGCATACATTTTAGAATACATTTGTTTAAATGTTTAAAAATTTTTTTTTGCTGGAATTTTCCTAGGAATTGTGTTAAATCTGTATATCAATTTGAAGAGAATTGACATCTTTACTGTTGAGTCTTCCTATCTATGAATATGGCATATTTCTCTATTTATTTATTTAGATCTTTGATTTTTTTCATCAGTATTTTATAGTTTTCCGTATACAGTACCTGTACATGGTTTGTTAGATTTACATCTAAGTGTTCTTTTTTGAGCAATTGTTAAGATATTGTATCTTTAATTTTAGAAATACAGTTGTTTTTTCTATGTCGATCTTACATCCTGCGACCTTGTCAAACTTATTAGCTCTACGAGGGTTTTTTTAATTTATTTTTTATAGCTGCTTTGGGATTTTCTATGTAGACCATCATGTCATTTGCAAATTGAGACATTTTATTTCGGTTTTCCAACCAGTGTGCCTTTTATTTCCTTTTCATGACTTACTGCTCTGGCTAGGACTTTCAGTACTATGTTGAATAAGAGTGATGTGAGTGGAAATCCTTGCCTTATTCCCGATTGTAAGGGGAAAACATTCTGTCTTTCACCAATAAGTATGATGTTATCTGTAGGGTTTTTATAGATGTTTGTCATCAAGTTAAGGACGTTTTCTATCTATTGCTAGTTTTCTAAGAGGTTTTATTTTTTATCATGAACAAACGTTGAATTTTATCAAGTGATTTTTCTGTACCAATTGAAATTATCATATGATTTTTCTTGTTTAGCCTGTTAATATAGGGGGTTACACTGATTAATTTTCAAATATAAAACTAGCCTTGCTTCTCTAAAATAAACCCCATTTGGTTGTGATATATAACTTTTGTACATATTTCTAAATTCTATTAGCTGATATTTTGTTAAGGATTTTGTGTCAGTGTTCATGAGGAATATTGGTGTGTCTGTACTTTTCTTTTTTTCTTTTTCCATACTGCCTTTGTCTGTTTTGGGCATCAGGGTAATCTGGCCTCACAAAATAATTTGGGACACGTTCCCTACACTTCTGTTTTCTGGAAGAGATTATGTAGAAGTGGTATTAATTCTTCTTAAAAGTTTTATGGAATTCTCCAGTGAAACCATCTGGTCCTGGAGACTTCTTTTCCAGGGTTTTTTAAATTATGAAGCCAATATCTTTAGTAGTTGTAGGGCTGTTACGATTATCTATTTTATATTAGGTGAGTTATGGTAGTTTGTGAGATTGGTCTGCTTCATCTACATTATCATATTTATATTGCTCATAGCATTACTTTATCCTTTTGGTGTCTGAGATCTATAGTGATATCCCCTGATATCACTGGTATTGGTAATTCAGTAATTGATAATTCCTTATATTGGTGATTTGTAGCTCCTCTTTTTTCTCCTAGTCTTGCTAGAGATTTGTCAATTTTATTGATCTTTTCAAAGAACTAGCTTTTTATTTCATTGATTTCCTCTGTTGTTTTTGTTTTCAATTTCATTGATTTCTGCTCCTATCTTTATCATCTCCTTTCTGTCCAACTGTACCCAAACAACATAATGAAGCAAAGTGTGCCATTGGTAAAAAAACACATATGGTATCAGTTCACTGCTTTTTCCTAGATTTGTATAAATAGTGACTACGTAAGTGTAGAAACTGACATTTACAGAGATTATATCAAAAGAAATTCCCTCAGAAATAAGGTAATGAGACTGATTGATTTTTCTGGCTTGTGGCTTTTTGTGTTACTTAATGGATACGAATTATTTATATAAACCAGGTTCTTATTCTAAGTTCATTCAGAAACCCCCTGAAGTTAAATGTGGTGTTTTGACCTCTGTGACCTCAGTAAGATCAATATGTACTTGTTTCTTACTTCTCCAAACTGCTGACAGAGGCCCTGCTCAAAAGTCAGAAGCCCAGGGTAGGACTCAGAGTTCCACCATAAATAATCAGGAGTTAGCTGTGATTTTTAACTATGACTAATTTCTAGTCTGTGTATAAAATAAAAATCAATTTAACCACAAATCCAAAGCCAGGTCACTGCTTTTCAGAAATCCAACTTATCTTTTTAAATTGGTATTTTGAGATTGATATTTTAAAACATAATGGCAAATTATTTTTCTATCAAACTACATGATATTTTTCTTAGTCTCTTGAGCAAGTGTTATTCACAAAGGACAAAATTTTAGCAACTTAAAAAAATGATAACAAGATTATTTCAGCCGGTGAGTCTTGTATGAATCCTGAGCATATTTTGGCCGCACGGTGGCTGTCATCTTGGAGCCCCCAGCTTCAAGTGACACACACATGAAGTGGTGAAGGTGGAATGGCACACACTCAGTCAGCCAAATGAACGGGTAACCTTCCTTCCCCAGAGTACAGTAATGTAATCACTCAAGGACAAGTGAGGACACTCTGCTGGGTATAATCCTATTAGAGTGAGATAAAGCTCTTGGTAAGATAAGTTAAGAAATAAAGGCAGGGAGAAGCCCTGAGTTCTTTATGTAATAGCATTTGTAACTGGATATATTTAAAGAGTTTCAAGAGGCCACCTTGTAAGCAAAGGCAGTATCCTGGAAGGAGAACTGGGAATCTGGGGTCTAAGAGCTTCACTTGCCATCTTGGTTTTACCATTTTGTACCTTTGTGACTTTGGACAACTTATTTAACCTCTCTAACTCTCAGTTTCCTTACCAGTTAAATAGGGATGACAACAGTGTGAGAATAAAATATGGTAATTAATAAATGTAATAAAGAATTTTCTTGTTAAATGTGTACCTTTTGGCACATGGTAAGCATTTAGTATATTTTAGCTATCGTATTATTATTACTAATCATAGCATTGCTACTGTATGATTACTATTATTATTATTACTAGTGAATCTTACATTAATGGAATCTAGCTTGTTTTTCTGGAATTTGTCACAATTTTTCAATAATATAGTAATATATAGTCTGAATAAGTCACAGTCTAAATGTATGACTAATTAAAAGTATCACTTTAAGAAGCATCATGGTCTTACTTGCATATTTCAGGGGATATTAGTAGCATGAGAATTTGGGCATTGTCTAGTACAGTGTTTCTCAACCTTTTTTTGATTATCACCCCCCACCCTCAAGGAGCCTTTAAAAATACTTTTCCCAATTACCTCTCTGTGAAATTTTAATATCACAGATCTATATATCTGGTTATATACTATAAATCTTTAAAAGAAACTAGCTTTTTTGAAAGCTTTATAGGTCTACAAATTATTGCAATGTCAAAAAAGTTTTAGTCCTACTGAAACCAATTTTCACACCTGTGGGGCAGTATCCTCCCCCCGCCCCTCCCATTGAGGATACGAGGATACATGATTTCATGAAGTGGTTCTCAACCGAGGGAATTTTGCCTCCCCTAGGGAACATTTGGCAATATCTGGAGATGTTTTTGGTTGCCTCAACTGGGGGTGGGTGGGTGCTACTGGTATCATGTGTATAGAGGCCAGGGCCCAAAACATCAATAATGCTGAGGTTGTGAAACCCTGCTCTTAGTATGACGGTGAATTTCAAATGCACTTTAAATAACCCATTAATTACCAAAGAAGGTGAAAATGGATCATGTCAACTCTAAGGCCACAAGACACAAAGAATAGCACAAGTTGGGTTCCTGATTTTCAGGTTGAACCCATGGACAACCTGATTTACTTGTTTAGAAAAGAAGGCCATCTTTGTCTTCTTAAGTATTGTTGCCGTTTTCAATAACAGTGCTTTTTGCTCTGTCACATACGTGTAAAAATATCTGTAACACTTCAAATATGTGTCTACTAAAAACTTTGTTTTATATTTTTGTATGGATGTGTCTTGCTTTATGAAACAGATGAATTCCTGAAAAAACTGTATAAATTCATATTCTATGAGTTACATTTATTCCTCTGATTTCATTACATTATATTTTTAGAGTTGTATCTTCATTCCTAATGGATCTTTATTTGACCTGGCTCTTAACATTGTTGCTTTAAATGTAAATTAAGCAGCCTCTCTGCCTTTCTGGGTTTTAGAGAATGGGGACAGTTTAAGAGAGTTTATGGATTTATGTTTAAAGTTCAACAGCCTATTCTTTGATGGACATGATCCAGATCATGTGCACAGAGTTCCTGGCTCCCCAGTGGTCCCTGTCACACTCAATGTTCCCTTTTTCTGCTGCCCAGAGTTGGCGTCAAGGAGCCCTTCGAAGAGGACCAGAATGAACACAGCTGGCAGTACTTCAGGTGACACAAGGACATCCTGAGAAACGAATTAACCGGGCCTGGCTTTTCTCCTCTTTCTAACCTAAGATGTTTCTCTTTATGCTGTTTGTCCTTTTCTTCCTTCCTGTGTGTGCCAACCTCTTTAGCAAAGGGGCAAGAGGTCAGGTCAAGGCAAATCATTTTTCCACCTTTTCTATGGGCCAGTTGATATATCAGTGTTCCTGAGATTCTGTTCCCTTTCCCTGCATTTTGGACATTGTGTCAACACCAAAGCCAGAGTTGGGGAGTGTCTCCTTCTTCAACTAAGCTTAGTGTTAGGAGCAGCCCATTTGCAAAGGCACAAATACTTTCCCCACAAAATTCTGCTTATGATCTAGTAAACAAAGCTTCTGACTCATAAAGAGAACTATAACTTTATATTTCAGCCATGGCTGGGGTATGGCTTACACTATCTTAATTAAGCATCAACGCTGTTTTAGTTTTTAAGTATGGTTTTGTATACTTATACCTTATCATGGTGAATCAGAAGATATGAAAAAAAAAATTTTAAACCAGAAGATAAAGACTCTTCTAATGCAATTTGTTTCTCAGTGTCCATCCAAGTTTATGATTTGATTATGCCTAAGAGTGGCAATGTTGGGCAATCAGAGTTAAGACTTCAATGTTTCTTTTTTCCCTTCTGTATCTTTAACCTGCATGCTCTCTTCCTCATCTGATTCTGGGTGCTGGTAGATAATTCAAATGCAAAATAGGCTTGACCTGTTTGTGGCATTGTGAAAATATTTCACTCTTTGAGCACAGTGTTGAATGCAGTGATACTTGTCATGACACATGGGTCTTGGGATATCACTAGGCCCTGAATGTATACTGTAATGACATGCATACAATTAATTGAAGTACTTAAGTTTCCTGGGTTCAACTTGTTTCTACTGTCTAAATTATGCACACATACATTCATTTTTGGAGATCTGAGTTTAGGTACCAATTAAGTTGCCGAGAAAACCCTCTCCTTTGAAATATTCCACCTTCAGGAAGGAAGGTCTTTCAGGCAAAGTGCAAGTCATTCCATTTGGGACATGAGAGAATTCAGATTCTGATCTGTTGTTCAAAGTTTTATATGAAGATGTGTGTCTCGTATTCCTTAAATTATTTAGGACCTCAGCCATTCAAATAAAAAACTCTACCAATTAAAGTTGATAGTTCTAAACTTCTAAACTTTAGAAATTCTAAAACTTCAAAGTTTTTGAGATTTCATGGCATTTTTATGGCAGTTAATCAAAATGTACATATTATACCAGAAGCAAATTATTGATCTTTTCTATTTATTCCAAAATGAGTACATCAGTTTGATTGCTTTATTTTCTCATTTGGTGTGGGATTTCCACATTTATCTCATTCTTAATAAGGATATTTCAGTTTATCCCAGAAGAAAAGACTGTTGCATGTGCTCCGATGTATCTGATACATCAACCCTGATGTATCAGGGGAATGGTAAAATATGATGTAATAAAATAGCTCACAAAGTTCCAGATTTATAAAGTTTCCTAGATCAAAAGCATTACAGCAGGTCAGGAGAGAAATATATATTGTGGACAGTTGCCTGAAACTAGGAATTTCAAAAAGTCAGGGGATCCCCAAGTCTTCTGAGGCATTATACTTAAAATACTGTACCTGGTCTTTTTTGCTTCCAGGAATATCACCAAACACCCTGGCCCATTGCTTAACCTCCTGTCCCAAGAGACTAGATCTGAGCTCTGTCCCAAGGATGAGGTACTTTATAGGGGTCCAGCATCATCCCTGGGGATTGGTCCAAGGGGCCATCAACCTTGCCAGAAAAGAAATTATTAAACAGCCTTGAATGGGGAAAGCAGTCAGAATACCATTTGAGTCTCAGGGCACCTGGTCTGTTTTCTTTTGGCATTTAAAAAGCAGTAGCAGTCCAGGAAGCAGGTATTTGCTTCCTTCCTCAGGAATCTCCTATTCAGCACTTATACCAGTAGCAGGAACTCCAAGGTACTCCAAGGGGCTTTCCCATGTTTCTTTGCCTGTAGGAAGGCACAGGAGATCCTTTTAGGCTCCATACTATCATGAGTTTGGGCTGCATCTTAGATGGGTAGTTGATGGCAAGTGGCTACAACGAGAGTCAAAACTTCCATGGCAGAGGGGGTAAAAGCAAGGAAAGAGGGCACTGGATAGGGTTGTCTTCAGAACTGTGAATTTTCAGGGGATGTGCACTAGATCTGAAGATAGCTACATAGGTCAGAATTTGATTATCCATTTGTTTCAGTTAACTAGCATTTTTCTCCTTGCCCTTCACTTTTAGGAGAAGGAGGATCTCAACAAAACATTCCAGGATTTATCTGGGAAAGAAAACCACATAATTACTAGAATTTGTATCTAACTATTTACCTATTATAGCATTCTGTGTCCATTAATCTTTACAACTTGTGGTTTTCCATCCCTGAAATAATATGAAATCCTGAGTCATCAATATGAGTAGATTAGAGAGACAAGAAAATATACTGATATGTTTCTGAAACATTTTCACCAAGGATATAATTAAATATTCTTTTTAAATTGTGAAAAATTTTAAATCTCTAAAAAAATTGAAAGAATGGAACAGTGAATACCCAAGTTCTAACCTGGATACACCAATTGTTAACATTTTAGCATACCGGTTTTTGGTCATTTTTGTCTTCTCCCTTGCTTTCTCTCAACCATTTCAGAGTACTTCAAAGTACATTGCAGACATCATGACTTTCTACCCCTAAATACTTCAATGTCTGCCTCCTAGAAGTCTAGTCTCCTGCATGATCACAATACCTTCATCACACCTGAGGAAAAGAATGAATTTTATACACACACACGCACATACGCATGCACACATATATGCATGACCCAGTATCCAATCAAAGTTTACTTTGGTTGTCATGTCTCTTTACTCTCTTTTAATCTAGAATAATCCTCCAACTTTTTTGTCTCTTATTACATTGAGGGTTTTTTTTTAAGTATTCAGGATAGTTGTCTCATAGTATATCCCACAATCTGTTTTTTTCTGATTTGTTTTCCTTGTGACTAGAGATAGATAATAATTTTTGCTCAAAATACTGTAAAAGTGTTATACATTTCTTATTATACAGTTCTTATCAGGGGGCATGTACTGTCAGGCTGTCCCTTTATTAGTGATGTTAAATTTGATCACTTTAAACCTCAGGCCTCTCCATTGTTGTGAAAATACCATTTTCCCTTTGTAACTCAAAAGTAATCTATAGAGTGACCCTTTGACATCATATGAATAGCCAGATTCCCAACAACAATTTACCTACTGTTAAATTATCTACCGATGACCCTTGCGTGAAACAATTATTACACTAGGAATGGAAAATGGTGATATTGTAATTCTCTCATTCTTTTCATGTTTTAAGATGACATTTATCTGTAAAGAAGAGCTTTCAGAGAGTTTTAAAACTTACTTTATATACTGATGAAATGGGGAATCTCTCCATTGTCTAAGTAATCAGTTCAAGCAAAGATTTACTTCATATTTATGATACTTGGGGTTCTGTCTGCACAATCAGTCGTACTTGCCACACTTCAAGTGCTCAGTGGCCACATGTGACTAGCGGCTACCACATTGGACTGCGCAGACATAGAACACTGCCATCATTTCAGAAAGTTCTCTTGGACAGTGTGGATCTAGAATCACTCTTAAGTTCCCCCAAACAAAATGTCGAATGTCCCGAGTTTGGGATAAGGTTAGAGTGGCCCTAATTTTCTGAGTTTATCCTGTTTTCCAATATTTCGTGCTTGTTGAGCCCAGAGTCAATAGATGAGTTCCACTGATGTTGCCAAGACTTGAGTAAAAATAGTCAAAACCTAGTTTTTATAAGCAGTTCTTATTAAACAGAGTTTATTTTAGTTCTTGTTAAACAAAACATTTTTCCTCCTAGTAAAAAGAATAGAGGGGGCTTAATTTCATTTGACAACTTTTACTGTATTTGGCTTTATTTTCTTCATTGTAGTACAGGGCACACTTCATCCTTTTCTCCTACCCATAGTCTTCCTATTTCACCTAGGCTGATAAGATCAATTTGTTTTATCTCTACTGACATGGAAGCCACTTACAAAGGCTAGTATACCTGTTTCAAAACTCAGTACAGAAAGAAGAGATTATTAGTGTCAGATCTAAACTACCATACTCTTGGCCATACTGCACTTCATGCCATTCAGATCACATAATATTGTTGCTGCTGCCCCCATTCTGTGGGATGCTGGGTCACCTGGCATTCTGGTACGCTATCTGGGAGACACTGGAGTGACCAGCCCTCTGCCCCTCTTAGTCTGCACCGAGAACTCATTTGAGTCAGTCTTCCATGAAGTGGCTTTGTACTGCTATAGACTCTACAGAACAAGGCCTAATATTGGATTCCTAGCTGTCGATTTTACAAATGCTGACAAAACTACCATATAGAGGACTTTTCTCTGTGTAAAGACATTAAGAGACTCTCAAACAGGTAAGGGTTCAGGATCAACAGCTAGGAATTCAATATGTGACCTCTCCTCTACTGCTTTAGTACATTAGACACATTAGGCGCATTGAGGCTCTGATGTAACTTTTGTGGGCAGCCCTGGGACCCCTGAATTAGATGAATTTCATGTAAAAAAATCTCTGTGAGATTTGTTTCTCAATAGTCCCTGGATAATGTCTAGTTGTGAGGGCAAGCCTCCAGCCCTCAGAAACCCGGGCCTAGAAGCAGATTCTAGACACAGCAAAGTCCATCTAATTCACCACAAAGATCCCATCAAACCTCAGGCCCATGGGGAGGAAATCTGGTGCCAGGTGCACTATGAGTTTTAACTAAGTGCTCAGAACAGTGCCTGGCATAGTAGGCACTCAATAAATATTTGCTGAATACATGAATTCAGATTGCTGTTTTATGCTTTGCCTTCAGCAAAATATGAGGTAACTGCTCCCTTTTCTTCTATATTCTCCCTGTCCAGGGGCATGCACCTTGGGTTAGCGATCAAGCCTAGAATAAAACAGAGTAGAGGTTGGCTTTGAGAGAGGGAGTATATCTGTGTTGTGTTCTGTTCCCCTTTTCCGTTAGTCTCTTTTCTCAAGAAATATCCTAGGCGTTACAAGTGGAGAAGAGGGAAGGAGAGGGAAAAAAGTAAACCATGCATGCACAGGGCCTTGTGTGTCCACTGTCTGCTCATTGGAATTAGCACGCTGGTACTGGACTACAGCTAACACCCCTGGTCAAGGCCAATCGGCACCTCTCCAAGCTCAGATCAGACCTGCTGAAAGCTGTATTCTTGGTTTACCTATTATGATACCATCTGTTCTTTGTGATACTAGAGGGAGTGAGAGAAGATAGATAATTTTCCTGGTATCTTTGATTTCTCCCCCATTGCCCCATATTATCCATGTCATCTATGTCAGAATGAGGAAGGTACAGGAATTAAGAATTAACAGATGCATAGGGCAACAGTTGGTATGTTATTAAGTCAAGACAAATACCTTGTTTTATGAAATTTGTTGTAAGTGGATTTTGCCACTTTAATTTGCTTTCTGTCTTCAGTTGTTGATCTCAAATGTGTGTGTTTTCAGGTCATCTCTGCTGTGGGAGGACATGGGGACACCAGGATAAAAAGTTAGAGATGTGCATGGTGAAGTATTTAGGGAAAGTATATTGATGTCTGCAACTTTATTTGAATTCGTCTAAAAAATAAGATGGACAGTAGAGAGATGGATAGATAAAATACAGCAAAATACTAATGGTAGAATCTAGGTGGTGGGTATATGGGTGTTTACTGTTAAATTCTTTCAGCATTTCCCTGGGTATGTGAAAAGTTGCATAATAAAAGGTTAGAGGAATAAAAGCAGGTCCGGGTGGAAGTGAGGAAGCAGCAGAGAGGAAAGGACCTGGTGCAGTAGGACCCACATTTTGATAACTGGGACCACCTGATACAGAAAGGCAGCTAGACAGTTGCCAGGTGTTACTGTTTTCCAGAGGCCTTGCTCAGGATATAAGTATGTAGGATTTATCACCCCTCCTACCTCCTGGGATATGATGTGGTATATAACCTCTTTCTCACGACTTCCACATGACAGGTGTCCTCTTTTAGTTAACCATTCCTTCTGCTTCAGGAAGATGGTCAGCCTCTTGGCAACTTTCAGTCAGCATGGCTTCTATGGTCCAAACTAATACTGTCCATTTTTCTCCTTATATTTCTCCCTGCTGATTTATAGAGTTGGTGTTGACCCAGATCAAGACCCACCACCCAACAATGACAGCTTTCAAGTCTTACAAGGGGTAAGTCACAAGGCATTCTTCTTCCCAGCGAAGATGTTATTAAAAATAGCTAAAATTTATTGAGTATTTGCTACATGCCAGGAACTTTACACAGATTCCCTCATTGTGATCTTGACAACCACCTTATGAGGTAGGTACTGTTTTCCTATTTTACAGACTAGGAGCTGAAGTATGAGAGTTTAAGTGAGTTATCTAAGGTCAGAGAATTGGAAAGTGATGGAGCCAGGATTTGACCCCAGAGTCTCTGTTATTAAACATCATATTAAGGGGGTGGGCTGGCCAGAGAAATTGTTTAAACTAAGTTCCTGACTCCCTACCTTTCCAGAATGGATATTTTTGATACATTGGTGATTGGTTCACTGTGACTGGTTCTGAGTCCCTCAGTGGTACCTGGGCAGGGGAAGGAAAGGGATGTGATTGCAGTCCTTCCTGTTTCTCCAGGGCCTGGGATCTCTTACAGCTCTCTGAATTCTCCTCCAGCCCAATAATGACAGAGCAGCAGCAGCCCTTGCCCCTGTAGGGGCTGAAGGTCACAGCAAGGCTAAAAGTTAAGACTTTGGTAGGGATATGGCAGCAATGATAGCCTGGAGCAGAGTGCTGAGGAGGAAAGCTGTAGAGGTAATGAATGGAAGTGGAAGAGCCTGATGGCAGCATCTTAGTGTGATAGTAGGGAAGCATGCCTTCTGCTACAGAGAATCCTGATGGAGGCTGTGTGGGGAGAGGAGTGTGCTAGCCCTTGGTGTGACCATCTATACCAGTTACTATTGCTGCACAAAAAACTGCCTCAAACATAGGAGAATGAACAACAATTTTATCTACTCATGGATTCTCTAGGTCAGGAATTTAGAAAGTACCTAGTAGGAATGGCTTGCCTTTGCTCCATGAAGAAGGCCAAGAGTAACTCAAGGCTGGGGCTGGAATCATCCCAAGGCTTATTTGCTCCTATATCTGTCTCCTGGGCTAGAAGGATTCGCATGCGGACAACTGACTGGAATGCCAACATGTGGCTTCTCCATGTGGCCTCAGGGTATTGAACTTCTTACATGATGACTCAGGGTTCCAAAAGACAGTGTCCCAGCAATCAAGGTGGAAGCTACATCGCCTTTACTGACCTAACCTTGAAAGTCTCACAGCATCACTTCTGTGACTTTCTATTGGTTACAACGTGTTGTTAGGGCCAGTCCAGATTCAAAGGGAGGGGAGAGAGCCCTTAACCTCTGGATGGGAGAAGTGCCAGTAAAGTGACAGACATGTTTTAACACTGCGATATCACCCCTTTGTGGGACTGGTGGGATGATTTTGTGTCCAGGTTTTGTTCTTTCTTCAAGCTGGCATTTTCTGGGCAGGCCAGCGAGGAGAAAGGAGAGTTATAATAGGAGCAGAAATTTGTTACCAAAATGTTATTATTTGACCTTGGGAGTCAATAATTATTTTGGTCAGCATCAAATGCCCAGTGCTGAGCACAGTGCCTGGCACCTAGGGAGCTTGATAGGTATTTGATGGGCAGACAGGGGCATGAGAGAAGCACCTATATGTTGTTTATGAAACCATGTCAAGTATATCTTTGAATTGCACTCATCACTGCACTTTATCCTAAGTCTAGTCTCCATATTTCAGATTCTGTAGGATCTTCTAAATGACTCTCTCAAATCAGATATAACAAGTCTTGCAGATGTGGTGCTATGCAGGGCCTAGGGTTGTCACTGCACTACAGTCTTTTTGATTTCTTTTTCTTTAAGAGTGGTCACAGCCTGATAAGGCATTCTTGGTGTTGATGCCCCTTAAAGGACACAAAGCCATGACCTCTGAAAGTTGTGGACATTTTGGGATGAGCTTTTGATGAACTCCATTGAAGATTTGGTACCCACTTCAATGGTGCGTCTAAAGATCTTTTCAACTATCTTAGAATTGGCTATTGTGCCACTTGGGAACATGTGGTTTCAATGAGAAGTTTTTTTTTTTTTGAAAAGTTGCTATTTGACTCTTAGCTTTTATTAGGGACTTTAGAAAACAGGGGTACAGGAATTGTACGCTTGGAAGCTAATTTAGAGCATAACAGTTTGGGAGATCTTGAAACTCACCCGAGAAAACATGGGTGAAAATCGTGATGGATGCCTTTATTTCACTGAAAGCAAAATAATGGCTCTGGTAGGATATGACCACCTTATTCCAAAGCATCCTCCACAGACCTATGGCCAGTCAAGATTAATTTTATAAGAAAAACAGGTTAGCTCCCGCTGGTTAACAAGGATTTAGAAAGAGTTCATCTCGACAGTTCACACCAGTCAAACACCTCCAGCCCTTTTGCTGTTTGCCATTGTGCCTGCCTCTGGACTCAAGCATCTGTGAAAGGAAATATGAGAAATGGTTTGGTTTCATGCAGCTGAACTTACTACACATCTCATAAGAATTGCAAGTGGAGTCACTGGGCTTGTAACCAGACTTAGTAACAAACTTGCTATCACCCTTCCATGGAAATGTTTGCGAAAACAATGGGTCGTAAGTACTAAGGGTTATGGTGGTGCATTTAATCCATGAAGTGACAGCTAAAATAGTGCCTCCTGCCCCAGCCAGGGTGAGCCTCAGAAACCTCCCTGGATGAGTAAACTCAGTGTTCCTGATTGCTCCCTGGAGGGCCCTTTGGGCCAATTGTGAAAGGGCACACAGCAACTTCTGCTGCACTCCCAATGGTGCCCAGTTGGCCAGTCCTAGCTGGGAGCTGTGTCACAGTTTCCCCTTAACTTCCTTCCAAGCTTCACACACAGACATGAAGAGGGCCCCCAAAGTCAGTTCTGTTGGCATTTTGAAAGTCTTTCAAGATTGCCGTCAGAGTGGAAAAAAGGGCAAACTTCAAGCTTGGTTCCTCAGGACACCTTCTTAAAAATGACTCATGCTCTTGTGCTGTATTTCTCTAAATCTTCCTGGCCTGACCTTCTCAGTGCAATGAGCCACTAACAGCAGGGCTGGGCGTACTCAGTGTTCATGAAAAACAGTGAAATAGAGAAATAAATGGGCTTCTCATTTTTGGGTGAAACCCAAAAACGGATCCAAGTCACACTGTGTTGTCATGAAACTGAAATCAGAGGTGGGGAAAGTCCAGATGTTTGTTCCCCATTAGAAAAGAAAGGGCAGTTCTCTTTACCTCATCTTCTAACTGATCTTTATTTTTAGAAATGAAAACAAACCAAAAAATGATATTTGATGGGAAAGTAATTTTTTATAGAAAACAATTTTTCTCACTGGTTCTCAAAGCCCAAGGTTATAAACAGAGACATGGCTACAAGGGTACAGAATATTAGCTCATGTAGACAAAGGAAAGGAGCTATTGGCTATAACTTTTGGCTTTGTGTGAGGGAAGCATAAGAATATTGTGGGCAGACTTCAGCTTCATGTCCCTGGCAAGTTTGACTCATTAGAACAAAACAAAACAAAAAACTTAGTTGCTTTGTTTCTCCAGAGGTCTTGGTGACTTTGCAACCAAAACAAAAACAAGCACAGCTGTAGGCAAACAGCCCAGACCTGGAGGTAGCCTCACACCCCATTCAAGTGAGGACTTTTCATGCCAGATCCAGCTGAGATTTATGTTGGCCGGACATGCAGACACATCATTCACTTCCTTCCCCAAGTTTACAGAAGAACACTTATTGATGAGGCTTAGCTAGGAGCCCGAATCTGAATTTATCCTGGCTTTATCATCTCAGCAGGATAAGGTCACAAGTAGGGTATTAGTGGAATGTGGAGTAAAGGAAACCGCTGTGCTTGCAGTGCTTGTGTGCATGCAGGTGTGTGTGTTGGGGGGGGGCGTATGTGCATGCATGTGCACGAGTATGAAAACTACGGAAAATCAGCTGTTCATATGTAATATATGTATCTTTTAGTTGCATTGACATATAACTTTCTGGGCAAGTTGGATTTGTTTGTTTTTGAGTTCTCCTCCAGTTTTCCTCTAGGCTGAAATCTGATACCCAGTCAAATCTTTAACTTCAAATAGTCCATGAAATGCCTTTCCTCAAATACTTATTCTTGGACCACCCTTCCCACCATGCTTTTCATTTTATTCTTCTGATTGCTTCTCTTGGGCCCCTGATTGTCCTTTCTGCTATTCTTTTTTTTCTTAGAAGCTCAAAATTAACATTAATTTATTCATCATTTGACAAATATTTATTGAGCATCTGTTATGTTTCACACATCTTTTAGGCTCTGAGAATACAACTGCTAACAAGACAGATGAATCTTTGTCCTTAAGGACTTGGTGACAATGTGATGAAGAGTATGGGTGGAGAGTGGCAGAGGCAAGTTTGTGAAGGGCCTCATCTGCTTTTCCTCTAGGGACTATAGGCCTATCCCTGCTGCTCCAAGTGTCCATGGACCAGCAGCCTGGGCATGACCAGTGAGCTTGTTAGAAATGCTCAGGATTCACTTCAACCCACTGAATCAGAAACTTTGTTTTAACAGTCCCCAGGAGGGTTGTGCACACTTTACAATGTGAAAAGCCCTGGAGTAGGCATTGTGGAGCTCTTGATTCCCTATTTTTAAGCCCTTTAATTACCCCCTTTTGAGAAATCTTGGCCCCATCATCCCAGGGACATGAAAAAGGCCCAAATCCATTTGCATCATTTATTTACTCTTTTGCTCTGCATTAATTTTCTATTCCTGCTGTAAAAAAATACCACAAATTTAACGTCTTAAAACAACAGAGTCTTATAGTCCTGTAGGTCAGACATCTGGTGAGCTCTACTGGTTTCTCTGTTTTCAGATCTCTCAAGGCTGAAATCAAGATGTTGACTGGGTTGGGCTCTGGGAAAGAAGCTATTTCTAGGCTCATTCAGATTGTTGGTAGAATTCAGTTTCATGTGGTTATAGGAGGTCAAGCTCATCTAAAAGCACCCACATTTCCTGACTCGTGGCCTTCTCCATCTTCAAAGCTAACAACAGTGGAGCAAGACCCTGTCATACTTTGAATTTCTCCTGCCTCTTCTTTCACTGTATCACTCTGACTCTTTTGCCCTCCTTGTCCACGTTTAAGGTCCCATGTGATTACATTGGACCCACCTAGAAAAGCTTCAGTCCATCTACAAAGTCCCTTTTGCTATATAAGGTAACTTATAGGCTCCAGGGATTAGAGTGCAGAAATCTTCAGTGGGCCATTATTCTGCTCCATCTCTGAAAAACCATAAGCTGTTCTCATTGTAATAACCTTAACTTAAAAAAATATATATCTTTTAAGTTATGGTTCCTATGTACAATGGAATGTTACTCAGCCATTAAAACAGTGAAATCCTACCATTCACAATGACATGGATGGACCTAGAGGTTATCATGCTAAGTGAAATAAGTCAGACAGAGAAAGATAAATACCATATGATTTCACTTATATGTGGGATCTAAGGAACAAAAAGAACAAACTAATGAAAAACAGACTCACAAATATAGAGGACAATCTGGTGACAGACAGAGGAGAGGATGGTTGAGGGGCTAGGAGAATGGGGTGAACGGTTAAAGAAGTACAAATTAGTAGTTGATAGATGGTCATGGAGATGAACATGACATAGGGAATGCAGTTAGCATTAATATATTGGCTAGGTAGAGAGCCAGAGGAGAGAAAGAGCAATTAGGGGAATCATTACATAAACTATATAAATGTCTAACCAATGTACTATATACTTGAAACTAATAAAATAAAAATTTTAAAAATTAGTACTAAATGTAATATATGTATCTTTTAATGATAATAATGGAATGAAATCTAACCCTGCCCAGAAATCATTATTCTTTAGTTCTAGAAAAATCATTTTGAAAATAAGACCCTTTGCCACTCCCTGAGTTCTTTAATCTGCTTTCTTTTTCATTACATCCATCACCATGTATGTATCTGTCTGTCTGCCTCCCCTTCTGGAAATGTGCTCAAGGAGCAGGTGCTGGATCTCATTCCTCTTTGTGTTTCCAGTACCCAGCATGCTGCCTGGCATGCAGTAAGTGTTTAATGGACGCAGAAGAAATAGACACTAATTGTTGTATGCTCAAAAAATGGTGATAAGCAGAGTTGGTGGAATTTTTTTTTTCTTGAAGAGGATTCTCTATTAATAATGTCAGTAAAAAGTTTAAAAATCCTTCATGTAACTCATAAGAACAGAAAGTAGAATGTTGATTACCAGGGGCTGGGTATGGGGGAAATAGGGAGATGTTTAAGGGTACAAACTTTCAAACTAGTAGTTAAAAAAAGTTCTGGAGATGTAATGCACAGCATAGAGATTATAGTCAACAATGCTGTATTATAAATTACAAAGTTACTAAGACATTAGATCCTAATTGTTCTCACCACAAACGAGAAATGATAATTATGTGACGTAATAGAGGTGTTAGCTAACGCTAAGATGGTAATCGCATTGCAATATATAAATATATTAAATCAACACATTGTACACCTTAAACTTATACAATGTTATGTAGCAATTATATCTCAATTTAAACTTGCCCATAGTCACACAGCAAGGTAATGGCACAGTTCAACAGACAACTTGAACTCAAGTAGTCTGTTGAGAAAGCCTGTGATGTTCACACCTATACCTCTTGGAGTACTCTGTTACCTTTGAACCATTTCTCAGAGAAGCCGACCTTGTACACACATTTGAAAGATGAATAGGATTAGCCAGGTAGGTGGTGTGGGTGGGAGAAGGTGAGAGTATAATAGGGTGTTCCAGATTCTAGAAGCAGCTGGAGCTAAATATATGGGTAATGTGAAGCCTCTTGGTGGGAATGCAGGTTTTGAGGAGGGGTATGGTGACAAAGCAAGTCCCTGCTTTTTGTGTGGGCAGCACATGAATGGCAATCTAAGTCTGTAAGTGCAGCTGGGAAAGGGGGCCCTACCAATTACAGGATCAACCTGAACCTACTGCGTGCTGCTCCAAGCCCACAGGAACAGCTCTACTGGCTTGTCTGTGATAGATAGCAGCCAAAATCAAGTTGTGAAGCAGTTGGTTGTTTTCTGGGTCAGCTTACAAAATTAGTCCTGTCCCACACACCCTCCCTGATTTCCCCAAAGGTACTCTGTGTGGATTAATCTAACCTTTTCCTGTAATCATGCTTCTGGTACCATCTCTTGGGATAAAAAGTTGTTTAACACCTCTGTTACAAAGTTGTACTTTTTATTTATTTACCCTAAATTTACCCCCTTGTATCCATTCAGGGCTGTCTCTTAGTTTCTTACATTTCTGAGGTCTCTTGATCTTATTTTGGACTGCAGGCAAATCTCTTTGTAGCCTGAGAAAACCTTTTGTTAGTTTGCCTTCAAAAAGAAGACTTTCTTTTGCTTTACCCATTTCAATTGTCCCTCTTGGGCCTATATGCGTCTCCTGCAGCTTCTTTGACATGAGATGGCAAGAATTTAAGTGTTCCAGGTGATGACAATGCATTGTGATTTTGCAGAGTTTAGGATGACAGAGTAGGGAGTTGTCATTTTTATTGTTGTTTTAGGTGAGGAGCAGATGAAACTGACTTTGGGGGACTTGTCTTACGCCTGATGATTTACAGTATGCTTCCTGATGGTGTTTATCATCTTGTTGGTTTTTTCTTCAGTAAGATTCTAGAACTGAGAGCTTGGAAGCTGTCACTCGAAAAAGAACCATTTTTTAAAATTAAGATATTTGTCTCTCAGAATGGTCATCTACCACTTTTCCACTTAGTCATGTGGCATTTTGAACTTTCCCTAGAGTTGTTATTGGGCTAACAATTAATTACCTGAAGGAAAGAAGTAATATCTGCAAATGGAGACATTTCCGTGCCCTCTTTCTTCCATATGAATTATAAAAAATTTGAAATAAAGTTAGTCTCTGGGATCTCTCATTTTTTTATTCACTCATCCACAGAAAGGCTCATTTAACTAAGCCATTTCCATATCTGTCACTAAACATTCCTCATATACCCTGGGGACTTCATTTTTAAAAATAATCTTTGCCTTTGGAAACATTTGGAATTTAAATAGTGCTTCCTAATATCCCTTCCTCTATTTGCCTATGTCTTTACCTTTTTGGAGGTCTCCAACGAATCCTTGCTATTTCTATTACAGGTGGAATTTACATTCACTGAGATTTAGAAATACTTGTAACTGTGGCTAAACTTTTATTTGGTTATTGACGATTGTCCCTCACTTGTAGAGTTGCCTCTCCATGTAACTTTCAAGATGATAATGATAAAAATGACTGCTTCCCAAGCAGTCTGTATTTTCAGAGCTTGTCATATAGCAATGCCCTCAAATTGCTTCAGTCAGTCCACTTTTTAATATTAATTTTGCTGCTTATAATATACAAAACAAATTTCCTAAACCTCAAATGAATGTTTGATCTTGCCAATTATGTTGAAAGTTAAATTATGGGAGTGTTTGAGTTGGAAAGGCATGAGAGGAGCAGTAAAGGAACTTACTACTTGAGAGTAGACAAAAGAACAGAAATGGTAGTTCTGGCTCCATTTCCCCTGCCCACTGCCCCCACCTTCCTAAAGCTGGTAGGACAACAAGTTACTGCACCACCTGGAACACAATGCAAGTCCCTGGATCAGGACCACCAAGAGCCCTGGGCTTGTTTGTCAGGAAACAACCAAGCATAGTTTCCCCAGGCCAGCTTTGAGGGGGGGGTCTGGAAATTTGTATTTGCAGAAGCTTCTTTAATATTCTTTATAAATCAATTTTGACCTGTTAGGATCTAGACTACCTTAGGGTAATTAATCTGCTGAAAGGAACTTTGAGAAAAATTACAGTAAGAATGCCAAAAGAAATTTTGTACTGTGTTGAGTTGATCTACCCACAGACATAACCAAGCTGTTTCACTTTGGGGATTGATTTGCCTGCCTTTTGGATTTATTCAATTTCTTTAAAAAAAATATTACCTCCCAATACATCTTTGATATTTTAGTGATATGGGATGTTTGATTCTGAGCTCAAAATAATTAAAAATTATGGTTAAAGAAAGCTTTCCCCCCTATATGAATCCCTTTTCTAAAACTCAGCATTTGTCTTCTTGTTTGTTCCTAGGATGGTCCAGATTCTGCTGGAGGAAACCGGACAAAGCAGGAGAGTGCATGGCTGTTCAGGCTATGGTACAGCTTTGACCACAAGTATCCTTTTAAGTGGCTTCCCTGAAACATTGATGATAAAATCCTCTTGTTGAGTTGTCAGTGAATGATTTCTGATAAGTAAGGAAAGATGTGTGGTCAGTCCTCTCTTGAGACTCATGCAATGCTCATTCAACCACAGGTAGTTCTGGTGAGCATCTCTCTGGCCAAGAGAAATGTTTGCACATCATTAGGTTAGACAATTCATAGCCTGGTAGACTCATGTGGCCCTTCAGAGCTTTGTTTCCAAGGGGAATATGCCTGTGTAGGTGAATTAGTTAAAATTACACAGTGAACCATGCTGTGGTCAAGAAAGTAAGTGGAGCTCGGCCAATTAATCTGTGGGGGAGGCTAATTCCTAATGGCTGAATCAATCCTGGCCAAGTCTGATCCAGGCCTTAACTGGGACACATGCAGGGCAGACTCTGTTCTAGTAGATCTGTTTGGTCCCAGGTGAAAATTAAAAACCAAAAAGTTAAACTCTCGTGGTTTCTTAAGTTATAATAGTGAACAAATTGGCAGATAGCTAGCTTATATATAGTCTTTGGAGACTTGTAAAATATTTAAAATTTTTTATTGAAGTATAAATACATATAGAAAAGTATACATATCATGAGTGCTCAGTGAATTATTGCAAAATAAACACACTCGTTTAACCCCAAACAGGTCAAGAAACACAAAATTAACCAGGCCACCTCATGCCATAACCCAATTACTACCCCTTTCTCTTCCCCAAATGTAGCTACTCTCCTGACTTCTAGCAACACTTAATAGTTTTTACCTGTTTTTGAACTTTGCGTAAATGAGATTAGAGACAGACAGACGGAAAATATCAGTGTCCGATTTATTTAAATTGACATTATTTGTGTGATTCATCCATTGTGTAGCTCTACTTCATATATTCTCATTGCTATACAGTATTTCATTGTATGAATATACCATAATTTATTTATGAATCTATTGTTGATGAACATGTAGATTATAATTTGGAGCTATTATGAAAAATACTCCTATGAACATTCTTGTGCATGTCTTTGGTTCAATTTTACATACATTTTTGTTGAGAATATACCCAGGACTGAAATTTCTGGATCATAGGACATGCATAAGTTCAACTCTAGAAGAAAGTGCCAAAAAAATTTCTACAAAATAGTGGTACCACTTTACACAAGCACCTCTAGTATATCAGAGTTCCAGTTGCTCCATGTCCTCACCATTGTATTGTCAGTCTTGTTAATTTTAATCATTGTAGTGGGTTTGTAGTGGTTTTAATTTGCAATTATCTGATGATTAATAAGGTTGACCACCTTTTCATATATTTACTGGCCACTTGGTATGTTCCTTTATGAAGCATCTGTTCAAGTCTCTTGCTCATTTTTCTATTGGTTTGCCTGTCTGTTTCTTACTGATTCATAAGAGTTCCTTATATATTCTGGATATATATATAATGCATATTACTAGGCTTAGTATTTTGTAATTATATGTGATAAAAATATCTTCTCTACTTGTGACTTGCCTTTTCACTTTTAAATAGAATCTTTTGATAAACAAAAGATCTTCATCAAATTTATTTATTGATGTTTTCTGTTCTGGTTAGTGCTTTATGTGTCCTATTTTAGAAATCTTTGTCTGCCTCAAAGTCATGAAGCCAATTTCCTATGTTATCTTTTGGAAACTTTATTGGTTTTCTTCTGTGCATCTGTTTTTTTTTAATTGAGTAACAGATAATGGCAATGAAAAAGTATAGAAATAATTTGAGATACTCTAGATGAGGTTATCATCCTTCAGAGATGATTTAACTTTCATTGAATTAGTGACTAGGCTAGGGGCATTAGTAATTCCAGATCACTTTAGTCCAATCAGGAATAAAGGTAATTTGAAGCTGGGCTTCAGTTCTTGTGAAGGTTAGTCTGTTTTCCACTTGACCTTTTTTCTAGGGTTCTAACCTAGAGCCTAGGGTGTTTATATAGTATTCCTCAGAAGGCCCTGAGCATGGGTTTTTGTCAGATACACTCTATCTTTTTGAGTCTGTCAGATGCTCTCTTCAGCTTCTGAAGTGCTTCTGGGGAAAAGGTGTACACCAAATGCTAGGCTCACTTCTTGGGTTTCCTTCTCCAGATTCTCGCTCTCTTCACTGCCATGGTAGGTTTCCGATGCCATTAAAGCAGAAGATTTTGTTGTGTTTCATCTTGTTTTATTTTGCCCAGCCATTTTAGTTGTTTTCAGTGGAAAGGATGGTTTAAATTACTGTTTGTACTATTGTTTGTTACTAAGTGAAATAGAGCCCCCAGGGATATTTTAAAGCCATACAAATTTGGCTACATTGTAATTCAGAATGCATGATACTCACTGGGCTTAGAAAGGATGTAGAGAAAATTGGAGAGAGTTCACAGGAGAGTGACAAAATACTAAAGGGATGAGACATTGATTCTTCTTAGCATTTAATGCTCCACTTTCAACAATGAGCAGATCATCTAGATCAATAAGAAAACATTAGACTTGAATTACATTTTAGACCTAATGATTCTAACAAACATATACGGAACATTCCATCCAACAGCAGCAAAATATACATGCTTCTCAAGTACACCTGGAACATTCTCCAGGACAGATCTATATGTTAGACCACAAAACAATTCTTAATAAATTCAAGAAGATTGAAATCATATCAAATATCTTTTCCAAACACAATATTATGAAACTAGAAATCAGTAACAGGAAAATTGGACAGTTCACAAGTATGTGTACATTACACAACACACTCTTGAATAACCAATGGGCTAATGAAGAAATCGGAAGGGAAATCAAAAAAATATCTTGAGATAAATTAAAATGGAAATACAACATACCAAAACTTATGTGATGCAGCAAAAGCAGTTCTAAGAGAGAAGTTTATAGTGATAAATACCTACGTTAAAAAAGAAAGACCTCAAATAAACAACCTAACTTTACATCTCAAGAAACTAGACAAAGAACAAATTAAGCCCAAAGTTAGCAGAAGGAAGGAAATAGCAAAGGTCAGAGCAGAAATAAAATAAAGACTAGAAAAACAATAGAAAAGACCAATATAAGAGTTGGTTTTTTAAAAAGATAAACAAAATTGACAAACCTTTAGTTAGACTAAGGAAAAAAGTGAGAAGACTCAAATAAATAAAATATTGAAGTGAAAGAAGAAACATTACAGCTGATACTACAGAAATACAAGGGGTCATAAGAGACTGCTGTGAATAATTATACACCAAAAACTGGACAACCTAGAAAAAAATGGATAAATTCCTAGAAACATATAACTTACCAAGACTGAATCATGAAGAAATAGAAAATCTGAGCAGACCAATAACAAGTAAGGAGATTGATCCAGGAATCAAAAACTTCTCAACAAAGAAAAGCCCAGAACAAGATGGTTTCACTGGTGAATTGCACCAAACATCTAATTAATAATTAATATCTTTTCAAACTCTTCCCCAAAAAATAAAGAGGAGGGAATACCCCCAAACTCATTTTATGAGGACAATTACCCTGATATCAAAGCACAACAAGGACACTACCAAGAAAATTACAGGCCAATATCCCCAACGAACATAAATGTAAAAATTCTCAACAAAATACTAACAAACTGAATTCAACAGCACATTAAAAGTATCATACACAATGATTAAGTGTGATTTATCCCTGGGATGTAAGGATGGTCTAACATAAACAAATCAATAAATGTGATACACTACATTTAAAAAAATGAAAAATAAAAATCATGTGATCATCTCAATAGATGCAGAAAAACTACTTGACAAAATCCAACATCCTTTCATGATAAAAACTCTCAACAAATTAGATATAGATAGAATGTACGTCAACGTCATAAAGACCATATACAACAAGCCCACAGATAACATCATACTCAATAGCAAAAAAGCCAGAAGCTTTTTCTCTAAGATCTGGGTCAAAGCAAGGATGTACACTCTTACCACTTTTGTTCAACACAGCACTGGAAGTCCTAGCCAGAGCAGTTGGGCAAGAAAAAGTAACAAAAGGCATCCAAATCAGATAGGAAGAAGTAAAATAGTAAAATTGTCTTTGCAGATGACATGACCTTATATATAGAAAACCCTAAAGACTCTACCAAAAATTTTTTTTAAATAAATTCACTAAAGTTGCAGGATATAAAATTAACATACAAAATCCAGTTGCATTTCTATATACCAACAACAAACTAGCCAAAAAAATTTAAGAAAACAATCCCATTATAATAGCATTAAGAACAGTAAAATACTTAGGAATAAACTTAAGAAGGTGAAGATCTGTACACTGAAAACTAAAAAAAAAAAAACATTGATGAAAGAAATCGAAGAAGATACAAGTAAATGGAAAGGTATCTGTGTTCATGGACTAGAAGAATTAATATTGTTAAAATGTCTGTACTGCTGAAGATGGTGTACAGATTCAGGGCAATCTCTATCATAATTCCAATGATATTTTTCACAGAAAAAGAAAAAAAATCCTAAAATTCGTATGGGACTTAAGCGATCTTGAACAAAAAGGACAAAGCTGGAGGCATCACATTTCCTGATTTCAGATTATATTGCAAAGGTGTAGTCATCAAAATAGTATGGTATTGGCATAAAAACAGACATACACTCCACTGGAACAGAATAGGGACCCTAGAAATAAACCCTTGCACATAGAGTCAACTAATCTCCGACCAAGGTGCCAAGAAAACACAATGGGGAAAGGACAGTCTCTTTAATAAATGGTGTTGAGAAAACTCAATATCCACATAAAAAAATGAAACTGGACCCCGTCTTACGCCACTCACAAAAATTAGCTCTAAATGGATTAAAGATTTAAATGTAAGACCTGAAACCATAAAACTCCTAGAAGAATACAGAAGAAAGCTCCTTGACAATGGAAAGCTCTTGACAATGATTTTTTGAATTTGATAGCAAAAGCACAGGCAACAAAAGTAAAAATAATATAAGTGGGAATACGTCAAAATAAAAATTTCTGCACAGCAAAGGACATCTTCAACAAAATGAAAAGGCAACCTATAGAATGGGAAAAATATTTGCAAACCATATATCTGATAAGGAATTAATATCAAAAATGTATAACTCCTACAACTCATTAGCAGAAAAACAACCCAATTAAAATATGGGAAAAATACCTGAACAGACAGTTTTTCAAACAAGACACACATGGCCAACAGGTACATGGAAAGATACGCAACATCACTAATCACCAGGGAAATGCAAATGGAAACCACAATGAGATACCACCTAACACCTATTAGTATGGTTATTATCAAAGTCAAAAGATAACAAGTGTTAGGAGGATGTAGAGAAAAAGGAACCCTTATATAATGTTGGTGGGATTGCAAATTGGTAGAGCCATTATGGAAGACAATATGGAGGTTCCTCAAAAAATTAAAAATAGAACTACCATACAATCTGGCAATCCCACCTCTGGGTATATATCCAAAGGAAATAATATCACTATCTCAGAAAGATATCTGCACTCCCATGTTCATAGCAGCATTACTCACAGTAGTGAAGATATGGAAACAACTTAAGTATCAGTCAATGCATGAATGGATAAAGAAAATGAGTGTGTGTGTGCGTGCGTGTGTGTGTATGTGTGTGTGTATAATGGAATATTAGTCAGCCTTAAAAATGAAGGAAATTCTGCTATTCGGGGCAACACGGATGAACCTGGAGGACATTACGCTAAATGGAAAAGCCAGATACAGAATGACAAATACTGCATAATCTCACTTATATGTGGAATCTATGAAAGTCAAACTCATGGTAACAGAGAGTAGAATGGTGGTTGTGCCAGGGGCTGGGGTGTGGGGGAAATGGAGAGATGTTGATTAAAGGACAGACTTTCAGTTATAAGATGACTAAGTTCTGGAAATCTAATGTACAATATGGTAATTATAGTTAATTATACTCTATTGTATACAGGACATTTTCTAATAGAGTAAATCTCAAGTGTTCTCAACACACATACATAATGCTAACCATGTGAGGTGATGGAGTTGTTAATTAGCTTGATTATGGTAATTATTTTACAATTCATACATGTATCTAAACATTTCATTGTATACCTTAAATATATACAATTTTTATTTGTCAATTATACTTCAGTAAAGCTGGGGGGAGAAATTGATTCATTGAAGAGTAACAGGAGTGATCTCTAAAGTCTCATCTGAATGTAAATTTTAGTGACTTTGAGATTTTCACTTTTTTAGTTTGGAGCAGAAAAACTAAGAAGAATGTAACCAGGTATAACATGTCTGAAGAATTAGATGAGGAAGGTGCCCATGATTCTATAGCTCTATAGATGATCGAACAAGAAAAAGTGGGCTTTCGCTACATCAGAGGAGTTCAGCTGGACATGAATAACACCGACAGGCTGGCAAGAGGGAGTGTGGTACCTCCTTCCCTGAACTAGCCTGGAAATAGGATAGATGGACTTCCAATTTAAGATGAGAGGCTCAGCATACACATATACCTCTCTTCTCCCCCACCCCCACCCCCCCGGCTCATTGAAATCATATAGGAGATATTTTTGACTACTTGAAAGACCAAAGGTAGAGGGAATTATAACAAATTATAGTTCAAGACAAAAGTGAGTCTTCATCCAGTTTATCCAGTTGATTTATTAAAGAATGTTGTTAGAACAGCTAAAACAGGTACTTCCTGTATCAACAGATCAGCTGGTAGCTGTTAATTTTCTCTTCAGGCCATAGCTCTCTAAAGAAAGTAGAGATGCTGACTGGGGAGGGCTTAGTAGAGAAACACATCTTGAGGCCACCAAAAATTTTCACCCTAGAGTAAACCACCTCTCCACTTTGGCATGGTAGAAATCCCCACCTGCCTGGTGAACTGAGAAACTGAGTAAAGACATGAGGGTGTGGGTGCCAAAGTAATTAAACAATTCCAAATATTTTTAAATTTTTCTAATAAGATTATTAGAGTTGAGACGCTTTTCAAGTCATGATTTAAGAACAGGTTATTAGAAAAAAAGGAGCAATCAAACAAGAAGAAACTCTTGGAAATTAAAAATAAAGTTTCTGAAATTAACCAAAACCCATAATACATGATTTAATTACATGGTAAAGCCCAAATTGTTGATCTGGAAGATAAAGTTGAGAGAAAAAAATCTCTAAGAATTTGAGCAAAAGTTAGAGATGTGTAAGAGAAGAGTTTCAAGATATGTAGGTTAGACCCAGATGATCCATAATTATTTAGTAAGATCCAAAAGGAGAAGATAGAGACAATGGAGGAAAAGTAGTACGAAAGAAATAATAGAAGAAAAAAATCTCTTAACTAAGGAAATCTCAACTTGTCTACAGAGGGTAAGGGTCTATCTAGTGTGACCAGGATGAATGGATATATTATAATATTCCATAATTATAGGAGGAAAAATAGGACTCTTCAAGGCTTACAAAGAGAAAAACTGGAAGCCTGCAAACGACAAGAATCAGACATGGCATCAACAAAATTGAATATTAAAATACCATATGCATTTTCAGAGGTGTAGGTTGAAAAAAGAAAATCTGAGCCTAGAATTCTACACCCAAACTGTTAATCAAAAATGAGCAAAAATATAAAAAAAAAGGAGGGTGGCTTTCGGGCATGCAAGAATTCAGAAAGTGCAGGCTAGAACAAGGGGAAAAAGCAGCATAAGGATTAAACAAAACAAAATCCAACTAAGTGGCTAATGTTGAAGAAACAGTGATTTTTTATAACTCAGAAGAAGTGAACAAGATCAAAAAGAGATTAAAAATAGACCCTTTATTTAGCAAGACACTCAATGTTCTGAATAACGAAGTTTAAATGACATTGTATTACATTTCCTTTAATAGTGTTCTAACCACTCTACTTGGTTACAGTAAATAATATTCATATAATAAGATTATTACAAATGCTGCTTATTGGTTTTTAACATTTAGACTCAAACAATAGATGAAGCATAGAATATTTACTTATAGTTATAAAACAGAATGCAAATTTTATATATCTGCTGTATAAAATTAATTATAATAAAAATTAGATAAGCAAAATTGAAAAGAAGAGGGAAGAGTATAAATTAATTAAATTTGCCATCCTTCATAGGAGGAAGTTAAAAATCCTCCTCTGACTAAAGTTTATAAATCAAGAAATAGGAGAAATATGTATTCTATAGAGTTGTAATGGTAATTACCAGAACTACTGAGTGGGAGACAGACTTGATGTTTCATTTTTGCCCTTCCAACACTCTGAATATTTAAAAATCTATATATGAATGCTTTTCCTCTTTTAAAGAAGTTGTTAGGAACCCTTCTGTATTTGGGGTAGAATACCGTCATGCATTTTCAGAGTTGTAGGTTGAAAAAAGAAAATCTGAGCCTAGAATTCTACACCCAAATTGTTAATCAAAAATGAGCAAAAAGAAAAAAAAGGAGGGTGGCTTTCTGGCATGCAAGAATTCAGAAAGAAAGATCTTGTCTTTGAACTGCCTGAGGCAGCAAACTGAAAGGTAGCCTCTGGGTTCCCATGTGACTCTTGTATTAGTCATTCTACAAATCCAGTTGTCAGCTTCTGAGTTAAAAACACATATAACTGATAGACCTGTAGGGGCTGTTCCCAGGAACAGTGTTAGAGGACAGCAGTCAATGAGGGCTCATTCTGTTTGTAAAGACTTCCAGCAGAGCCCACACATCCTACTTTGTTGAGTAATTCCCATCTAGAAGTATGCCCCAGTGTCTCCCTTTCATCCCCTCCTTCCTATAGAGAAGCTTTTCCTTTCTTGTGATTCTCTAAATGAAGACAGGAAGTGATGGTGTTTGGAGTAGTCATCTTCTTGGGTACAGATGTCTGTGACATATTCTCACCTTCCTTCAAAGTCTCTTGGCCGTTCCTGCATTTGAGGTAGCCATGGGAGTCCACCTTTTCCATATTGCTTAGGCTATGGATATCAGAAATGGTCCTGGCTCTATTTTAATGTGACATGTGCTTCATGGTGCTTCCAACACAGGGCTATACATTTGGCAGCACAAATAACCACATACTGACAAACCCTGAGCTCTCCACATAACAGTTGACCTTTATGTTAGAGTAGTGGTCTCAACCGATGGTGAGTTTGCTTCTAAGGACATTTGGCAATATCTAGAGACATTTTTTTTGGTCACACCTGGGGGAGGATTGGGGGTGCTACTGGCATTTAGTGGGTAGAGGCCAGGGATACTGCTTCAATATAGAGGAGTCCCCTACAACAAAGAATGATCTGGCCCAAAATGTTAATAATGTCAAGGTTGGGAAACTTTGTGTTGGAGAGTCTGGGAGAGAGGCAGCAGGTAGTGAAGAATAGTCCTGTGTGAAAAGTTGGGAGATTTAAGTCTGAGTGAATTTAGTGAAATCATTTCACCTCATCAAGTCTCAGTTTCCTTTTTTTGTAGCAGCCCCAGGTTACCCCTGAGGTCCTGTCCAATTCGACCATTTTCTATAATGTGATCTCTGAACAAGAGTAGTTTAACAAGAACCCTTACAAAGAACCCAGGGTGAAGGGGACCCAGGGGCTGCAACGTCTCCACTCTAGGTAAACTATTTCCTGTTTCCAAGACATGAGCTGATTGTGTGTCAAGAGCTGGAATGCCGATTGAAACCAAAATTCTCATTCAACGTAACAAAGGAGAAGGGTGTTCTAATTAATTATTCTTTGTAACTGAAAATTGAGAATCGCCAACCTGAGAGTTAACAGTTAACACTTAAGGCTGATGGGGGCCTAGTTTAATATTTGATTTAGACTGTTGCAGACTACAAATACAGGCATAACTTGGAGATATTGTGGGTTCGGTTCAAGACTACCACAGCAAAACAAGTTATTTCAATAAAGTGACTTGTAATCTTTTTGTTGGTGGAGGGCCTGGCCTTCAGTTTGTAAAAAATGCAACATCTGTGAAGTACACTAAGCGAAGCACAGCAAAATTAGATATGCCTGTGTTTTCTGTATTTTACTGGTAAATGGGGTAAGAGACCTTTTGTGGGTAGAATGTCAGGTGATTTACTCGTTGGAATTTCTAAACACAATTTGTCAGGTGTGTATTTTCTTTGCAGATATTTTTCCTTAACTCTCTTTTTAAAGTTACTTGAAGCCCATCCTCACACACAGTGGCCCCCCATTAACCACCACTCTCCCAGCCTGGTGTGGCTTGCTCGCTCACTGTCTGACCAGTCCCCAGGTGTATGACGTAAGTAAAGCATATCAGGGCTACGTTCCTGTTCAGCCTCCAAATTAACAGATTTCACTTCTCCAATAAAATCATTACAAATGGCCAACTTACATATGCTTAATACATTTTGCACAGCAACAGAGAAACCTTTTATTAGAGTTATAGGGTTCCCAAACATCAGCAGCTATGGTGTAGTAGAAAGAACAATGGATTTGGAATCAGTACAACTAGATCGATAGATTAAAAAGTTAGTTTTATAATTTCCCATCCTGCTAATAGTTTATTTAATAAAAACTGTCACTTTTCTGAATGTTGAATAGTTTGCTCAGTTTGGACCTCTGTCTAAAGTGACAGATTGAGCCATTTGGATATTTTTTTTTTTTTATAATTAGAGACAAAGGGCACTGACCTGGCATTGCCACTTGTCCCACTATTGAAGCTCCGACTGATTGCACCCTTCAGTCTTATGTTTCATTGGGTTTATGTGTTTCTTTGCCTTCTAGCTCTAGTCTTTTAAACAGTTTCTAAAAGTTTTCATCTTAATTAGATTTTATAAGTGTCACTTTTCATGTTTATGTAGTAGTAAAAGAACTAACCCACTATTAAAACTATAAAAACCTTATCTAATCTGAAGCTTACCAACTATTCTCTTGCTCAGTGATTAAGGGCATCTGGACTAGTTGAATTCAGCATAAACTCAATAAACTTCCAGGCACTTAAGTTGAAAGTCCCTCACCAGTTCGAGAGTCTACTCAAGGTTTGCTTCCTGGGGTAATGTTTGGGCTATGGACTTCCCACAGCCGTACAAGATGGGGTGACTTGGGCTACAAGCAAAAATCACTCTCCATACTGCTGCTGCTGCTTTGGGACTGGGGTCCTGACCAGGGTCTCAGTCAGCTCCAGATATAGTGAGGTCTGCTGCTGAGAGAGTGGGAGCAAAGAGTCTTTGAAACTTAACTGAGGAACCCAAAGGTGAGAGTGTAAGGGCTCCCTGTGGAGTTAAGTTTTGGGTGAGAGTCTCAGGCTGGTTCACTCTCATGGCTGTTTGACACACTGTTGTGTGGTCCTCACTTATCAGGTATAGGGCATCTGAACTTCACTAAGTTTATCTGGGAAATATCTAAGATGTTCATTTTTTACCATTTCCATGAACTCCAAACCACTTAGGTTTAATAACAACTTAGAAAACAGTATTCTTCCACTTATGAAAATAACCCTGGTTATTTAAAATGCACATGTTCCCACAACACACTTCTTTGCAGGGTTATTTTGCTGCATTTTCATAGCCTGCAATGAACAGCTAGTTATATAATTATACAAACATTTAGCTTAACCAAACTTTTGTTGATCTTGTCATCTACAGTTTGAGGGAGTGGATTGCTTTCATCATTTGTATATAACATTCATTAAGCTATGACTTAGAAATCCCTCTCCACTGGATTTTACTATATCCTTGTTTCTGAATGACTTTTCCTTGGGTACTATTTGTTTGGGCTCATGAATTTCATAATGAAATGGGTCAACAGCCAGTCTTGTTTTCTCCTGTCAGTGAATTTTGGTCCCGCTTCCCACTATGAGGGAGCAGAGTGGGCCACACCGGGGCTCCCGTTTAGGGTTCCTCTGTGCTACTGTGTGTGCGTGTTGGGGTGGGGGGATTGGTTACATTTGCACAATTACCCTCATATGCAATTGTTTCAGATTCCTCTCTGTCCCTCCCAGGCTTCAAACCTTGGAAGAGTGAAATACGTGCCAGGAGAGTCTCCCCCTGAAATTTGGGAACTAAGAGCCCTGGGAGAGGTATTTTGACAGAGATGAACAAAATCATTACTTAGCACATGTATAAATGAGAGAAATGGAACGTGCTAAAACAGGGAACATGATGTCATTTGTTGTTAAGAAAACTATTCACAGGGCAGATAATGTTTCAGGACTTTCTCAACACTGATGTAGAGGAGGAAATTGGGGAGTTTGGAGTGAGTTTTAGAATTACACTCTGCCTGACTAAAAGATTCTTGTTTAATTGTACATTTGTACCCTGCCTCATTCCAGTGAGGATTTGAGGCAGCAAGCAAGCAGAGTTGCATATTTGCCTGTCAAAAAAGCCAGAGCATTAGTTAAACGGAGTCACATTATGGAGTTTGGAGAAGTCGATATCACTGACAAATAATGCAGAAAACAAGCATGTGCTTGTTACCGGTAAGGGCACAGAGATGGGCTGGGACAGGAGAAGCAATGCAAGCAGAACCTAGGAGTCCTCCCTAGGTCGGTGCATTTAACAGGCATTCATTTAGCACCTACTGTGATTTAAGTATCCAAGGAAGGGTGCCAAGAAGAGAAGAAGGAAGTCACTGCCCTCCAGTGGTTCCTCATCTAGATGAGGAGTCCAGGCATGGATGCAGGAGAATCTGCCTGTGGTTTTGAGCAGTGTGACTGAGAGGGAACCATGAGGCTGTAAGAGAGGCATGTTTGGGTCCTGCACTGAGGAGTCCCTGTCGTGTAGAGGACAGGATGCAGGACTTCAGATATGCTTTGAAGAGTATATGGGAAATAGGAGAGAAAGCAGTTTTAAAACTGTTTGCTGTTCAAGAAGTTCACACTGTTTGGCAGCCCTACAGTGGTGGAGCAGGGGAGCATACCACCCCTTGTTTTGCTTGTCGAACCCACTGGAGAGTGAAAAGTTCTGACCTCATGCTGCTTCCTGACACTCTCCCTGCTGTCTTTTAGTTTCAAGTAGCTGCCACTTAGCTGGTGCTTGCCTTGTTCAGCTTTGTCTGTTGCTTAGCTTGAGATGGCATGCCAGTTTTCTTCCCAACAGAGTGACTTTTCACATCCTTCGTATGGGTAAAACCAGTCTGGAGGCAGCATAAGTCCATACATGCTTCTAGATGGACAACTTCCGGCAAATTTCACAGAGAACTCCTAGCTCAGATTTTCTGCTCTGTGACATGAGTGTTTGCACCCATCATAGGAGAGGAATGAGGACCAAATGAAAGCTTATGTGATCTTGCTGGCAGGCATGTAACAGATGCTAAAGAAAATGTAACCTCCTTCTCTATCACTTGCTTCATCTACCTGAGGGCTTCGCATCAGGGTTTTTCTGTGTGGCCAGGAAGGAAATCCTAATAATGGGTTGTCTTCTTTCTGTTGCTGACTAGGACAATCAGTAGTTCAAATGTAAACTACGTGGGTTTAGGATGGTTTGTGTAGGTCAGGAAGCGCACCCAGAAGACCTTCCCAGAGAAGAGAGGACTTGAAACCTATTTGCAGGTTTACCCCGTGACCTTACCCCTTCCTTTGTGAGTTGGGAAGCTGAAAATCCAGGTTGATCTCCCTTTCTTCCCTTTTGTCACTAACCTCAAGATGTCAGGCATTTAAAATCAGAGCTGCTTTCTGCTGTTCCAAGTCCTAGCTCAGACAACAGTGCCATACATTGACTTGTACTCTACAGTTCACATCCAGTTAGTACGCTAGAGGCTCAATGTAGGCAAGTTTCATTATCCCCAGTTTCAGATGAGGAGTTGAGGTTGGGGTTGGCTGGAAGTCCAGAAGATTCTAGTCTCCCATTTGTTGTTGTTTGTTGCATTTTTCAGAACCAAGAGCCACTGAGAGAGGAAGACTCTGATTTCATCCTGACTGAGGGTGACCTCACCTTGACCTATGGAGACAGCACAGTGACTGCCAATGGCTCCTCAGGCTCCCACACAGCCTCCACAAGCCTCGAGGGTGGTCGGAAAACAAAGAGCAGCTCTGAGGAAGTACTGGAACAAGATCTAGGAGTGGGAGACCAGAAGATTTCAAGCCGAGGCACTCGCCTAGTGTTCCCCCTGGAAGATAATGCATGACTTCCTCCCAAAACCCTGAAGCAATGGGGTAGGCCCACCAGTGGGGTGAGGCTGGCTGCATGCTCCAGTTGTTTGAAGTGGGACGGTGACTGAATGGAACTAACACTTCTATTTTATTGAGATCTGAAGATATCTTAACATTTAAAATCTAACCTGAGATGCAGATGGTGGGGCTCAAGTGTCTCTAAATCAAGACAAATGCAGACCTATTCCCACTTTTTCACATAGTAGTATGCTGTTTAGATTTAAACAAACAAACAAAAAATAGCATGCTTAGGTGGTCTCTTAATTCATTCATCTGCAGTATCTGAACAAGGTGTGACAGGTGCCGGGGATCCCTCCCAGTAGAGGCTTCATGTCCATACACAGCAGTGCAACTCTTTCCGGCTGTAGTAATATCAAGTGAGGGAGAACAGGCTAGAAGAAAGATCATAAAGTAAGGCAAGTGAAATTGGACCTCCAAGGATTAGGAGAAGCTGGTGTGTTAAATGGGATGGAAAATATGAAAAAATCAATTTGAGTGGAGGCTCCAGCAATGAGGGTTGTGTGGCATCACTTCATCTCAGGATTCCTGACTACTTTTGCTACCTGTGTTTTCTCTAGACTGAAGATTGGAAAATATATCCATGAACATTTTAACATGGGGAAAGAATTTTAATTTCTTCTCTGGCAATCTCCATAAAGAAGTTACTGAAACGTTTAAAACCAAAGGCAAAATAGTGTTATACTGTTGTTTTTTAATTAATGTGAAGGCAGGAGAAACTGTTTGAAAACTGGTGATGATATCACTGCAAAATTCAGTGAGTTCTTAAGGGCTGCCATATGAACTAACTGCCTTGGAAGTGATGAACAGGACTGAGATATCTACTGTGGGTTTAGAAATAACACCAAAATTTGTGGGGTACTTTGATCTAGGGAAGAGAAGGCAGCAAGAAGCCTAAGAGGTAATAGGCTAGTATTCAGAGGGAAGCAATCTCACAGCAATAATAATGATAATAACTGCAAAGAAAACACAAGATAGTGTTTAAAGACTGAATAGAATTCCAAACTTCAGGCTAAGAAATACACGAGATTTTGGTGGCCACCTGAGGAATCAGAGGCAAATCAGTAGAAAGTAAAGCATTATTCAGTCCAGTGGAAGGTTCTGTTTAATATAAGATTAAGAATCCAGATATTTTGACACTGCCATATAGAGAAGGGTCATTTTCTTGGTATCTAAGGAGGCTTGCACCAATGCAATGCATGAGTGTAGTCTGAAAGATAGGTCTTTAGTTTGGGTTCTTTGTGGATGAGCTATTCTACCTGACTACACCTTAGTAGGCAAAATACTGAGTTATGTGGAATGAACTCTTGGAAACCAAGTTTGAGATTCCTCCCGTGTCTCTATGCTTCAGTGCTAGTATATTTGAAAACACAATTTCTAAACAATGCTTTCATTAAATTATGGCAGACAAAATAGTGGCCTGCTCTAGTACACCCAGAATGAAATCAGCCATTTTAACTCACAATTTTAATGGTTAATTTTTAAATAAGACATTTTCTTTTTCAATTAATAATTTGTGTAAACCAGGAAAAATGTATTATTAGGTTGAGCCATATGAACTTGCTGGTATTTGACCATTTAAAAGAAACAAATGACAATTTTATGTGGTTCAATGTAATAGAATTGAATGATTTTTTTCCCCTCTCTATCTATATTTAAGTTCTTTTTTTTTTTTTTTTATGGTCATCCATGGGCTTCGTAAGTTTGGGGGAAACAAGCTAAAAAACTTACCTAACTCCATGAGATTTGGGGTACCAAAGCTACTGAAGAACTTAAGAAAACCTATAATTCACACCTAGAGAAACAGTTTTATTAAAAAGCCCCTGGACAGGAGGTCAGACTGCAGTAGAGAGCAGCAGCTAGGCTTGGCAGAAGGCCAAGACCAAAATTTAGCTAGGGTTGTAGTTATTTGGCTGGATGTTTTTTTATTCAGTGGATCAAAGTAAGTCACTGACCTATGGTAATAATTTTTGATTGCAAGATGTGGAGAATAATGCTGACTTTATCAGAGGTCCTGGAGTATGAAGCCATTCACTGAAATGTTTCCACTCTAGAAGCATTATGCCTATGCTGAGTAGTGAAGTAGGGTGCCACGAAGCCCAACAATCATCAAACTCAAGGCTGACTATCTGTTGCCAATCTGGCATAAACCACGTTGAAACTGCCAAGCGATGGTACATCTAACTAAACAAAGTTCCTTTGAGAGGGTAATCCAAGCCATTTTATAAACATATTTGTTTTGGGTTGGGGATGGGGAATGACAGTTCAGCAGAGTGGGATGTGCTAGAAGAGAGGTTCTCAACCCTGGCTGTATATTAGGATTACCTGGCCCATTTTTAAAAAAATATAAAAACAAGGCCGAACCCTCAGATATCCAGATTGGGTAGATTTGGAGTGGGGCCTGGCTTCCATGCTGTATTTTTGATCCTCAGGGATTCTAATCTGCAGCTAGGGCTGAGAGCATTTAGTCTAGAACTTGCAGTGGACCTTATTTGGAACCTTAAAGAACAGCCTAGCAAATTAAGTTTTTAAAAATTTGTTAGTTATGTGGAATGAACTGAGTATTGATCAATAATGCAGACTGGGTAGCTGTGAGTGAGTTTCGTACTAATAATCTTTGCAGAACTCAAGAATGTACTCCATAAAGTACAACTGCACACAGAAAAGGTCATGTTTGGAAACCTTAGAGCATGAGAAGGATGACTTGAGTGTATGTATGGGGGTGGGATTAAAAACCTGTTATCTTTGCCCCCATTTGTGGAAAAGAGGGTTTTGTCTCAATTGAGCTGCTGACAAATGTGAAGGTTAGTGAGAAGCTCTCTTTTCTATTTAATCTGGGATTAAATTAATAGTCTCCTTTGCAGTCAATTGAACTTTCCCTTCACACTTCTCTTGTCCCCATGCCTGAATCCACACTGGACTCCTCAGAATAAGAATGGGCCATTTACTGCCAGAGCAGAGGCCACATGTTAAGTGGAAGGTTGTGATTACTTTGCTTTCCCACAGTGATGTTGTTGGTAGCTGGTAATTAAGGAGATGCAAACTTCTGTGTAGCACTGACAAGAAAGAAGATATAAACTCCTGCCCATTCCCTTTTAATATTCTTTTGGGGGACTACAAGGAGACTTCAACTCTCCTAGAGAAGGAAATTTGGAATTTAAATAAGGCTGTATTTCTTCCTAGGAAATAAGTATAGGAACAGCATATATGATTAAATGGACTCTGATCATCCAGGGTACTTACTGGGGTGACCAGACTAATAAACACTGGTGCCTTGCAGCCAAATATCACACTGTGACATCAAATGTTTCATCAAGCAAACAGCAAGGAGCTCTTTAGGCTGTGACCCCTAGACCTGAAAAAAGTTTTCTGTGGTTTGGTTGACAAATGAAATTTTAGAAAACACCAAAAATATTATTTTAGCTATCCATGAATACTTCAGTCTAGGGCGAAGAGGTTCCTTCCAAAAGAGGTCTGTTTCACATTCTCTCCTCCCATCATATGTCTTCCTTTCTCTGTCTGTAGTGGAAATTAATGTAATCATGTGAGATATTTAATGTAAACAAAATGATTTCTAAATGTAGAAACACCACTGGTGCACTTAGAGGAGGTCGGTGGCAGGGCAACTGAGCAACTCATCAGAAGGGAAATCATCTGGTTGGAAACCAACCTTGGTACCCATTGTTGAGTTCTAAGAGGTGCATCTGAAAGCCGATTTTATCATCTGTTGTCAAGTGTAATCTGGAATGAGGCTGCTAGAAAGTCAGCTTGCTCATTCAATAAGCATATGACTTTTTATTCTACTTCAGAAATGGGGAACTTGACAAGTTTTATGCCTGTCTTTGGTGTTGATTCTAATAGATGAATTAGAGTAGGAGCTAGTCTGTCAGATATTTTAAACTAAGATCATTGAGTTCTGATCTCTTCTGTTGTTTTTTAAAGGAGAATCTGGCTTGCCAGTGTCAGTTGCTATGTTCTGACACAAGAAATTGAAGGAATCCAGTGGCCAAGAGTTATAGAAACAACCCATCTGAATGCTGCTTTCATCACTTTGATACCTGAAAAAGACCTTCCCCCTTTCTAAAGCCTAATAAGAAAAACATACATATAGAAAAATACTCTAGAAACCATTGTGAGTGTCTAACTAGAAAAAGCAAGTAGGCTATTTTGATAGTCCTTTCAAAACAAGACTTAGAAATAAACCATTTTTTCCAGTTTCAATTTTCATAAGTAGAGTCTTTTTTTTTAAATTAAATCTCATCACCCAGTGCTAGCAGAAATTGTAAAGAGCAAAACCAAAGTTTTTTATGTCAGTTTTATTTTTGTAAGCAGGATATACTATAACCATGGCCCACATGGAACATGCAGGCAGCCAGTTTTCTGCTATCTGAGCCTTGGAGAAGATGAGAAGGAATGTCCGCCTATTCTGCCTTTTGAAAAGGTCTGAAACAGACACAGAGCGCTTGGGAGAGGTCACCTTCTCATTCTGATGGCTACCTTTTAAAAAGGGTTAACGGAATTGCCAAATGCCATGGTCAGCTCAACCACTGGCCAGCAGAAAATAATCTAGGCTTGTATATGTTGGAGGAGCCCAAATAGAAAGGACTTGTAAACAGCATGAGGAACTCTACATCTGCTGTCTAAAACACTTAAAAAAGTTAAGATCCCAGCGTTACTGGGTGGTTATATAACTGCATGGACACTTGGGGGTTAACTTTTGTTGATTATTCAAGTTATGGGCTTTGGAGAAGCCTAGGAACAATTTTCAGTCGTGTGGGTGTTAAGTCTATGGATTTGGAATTTATCACTGAAATCAGTCATTCAAAGTGTGACTTCATAGTAGAGTCACTTCATCTTAGGTTGTCTTTTAATTTTTTATATAAAATGCATATGGTACTTCTTACTTAGGAAGTTTTACTATGTTCATTAAACTTATTAAAAGGGAAGGCCACCAAGATTCATTTAATAGCTGAACAGCAATTTTTAAAATAGAATAGGATGAATTTAACATGGGATGATGTAACCTTCTAGGGAACTTTTTATAGAGAGCTTACATACTGTAATTGGGGAGAATTTTGTCTTCTATTCAACAGTGGCAAACTGGTGGTTTTATAAAATTAACTATATTATGTTATATAAACATGTTATATAAAATAATGTTAAAATATATATACCTGTGAAAAAGCAAAAGTCTTGGCATTATCAGCAACCCTTATGTACAATAAGGAAAACTGCAGTTAGGCCCCAAAGTGCTACCTTTCCCTAGCATCCTACTTAATGTTTGCCTTTGTGTCTATGTTTAGATTGATATTGTAAAGCTAGCCACATGTTTTCCTGCCCTTGCTGATATTTAACACATTTTTCTCAAAGCTTTTTTTTTTTTTTTTTTTCAAAACTCAAAATAAAAAGATTAACTGGCTGAGCTAATCTTGTTTTGTATTTTAAAAGTATTGTCTATTCGTAGAAGGGTACAGTATGACCCTATTCTTAGTCTCTTTCCCTCACTGAGAGGTTCTTTGTTGGGTGGAAGCTATTCCTCTCCAGCTTCATTTAGACCAGGAGTTAAAAAATTACAACCAGCCACTGGACCAATCTGGCCCAATGCCTGTGTCTGTAAATAAAGTTTTGTTGGCATACAATATGCCCATTCATTTGCATATTGTCTATGACTACTTTCATGCAGAACTGAAGAGTTGTGACAGAAGTGAGCAACTATTTGCTTGTAAGGCCTGAACTATTTACTATCTGGCTCTTTACAGAAAAGGTTTTTGCCAACCCCTGATTTAGGTGCTTGAAAAACTTCAGTTTTAAAATGGGGTCTAAAAATCATGGCAACAGATTTTTGAGATTTTTAAAATGTGCCTTAGGGTTAAAAGAAACACTTTAAACTTGGTCTCTGCTTGTGACTTCTCCTGACCTGCAATAGTCTTTAAAAGGCTTTGAGTGTTGGATAATTGCTAAGATTCTTGAACCCAACATACAGTTTCCTTCATAGTCTTCATATTCCTGTGTATCCCTGAACCATGCCATTGAACTATATCATAAAATTTGCTTCTTAGCAAAACAAAACAAAACACATCATTAGCATGACTCCAGAGTAATTTAATAGTATCATTATAAAAACAGAACAATTTAAAACAAAAATTTGTTTCAGTTCATTTGGGTTCTCCCACCCCAGGGAGAGAGATTACTTTTTAAAAATTGGTTCAGGGGCAGGGACAAGGGAAGCTATTTGAAGAGCTGGATGAGTCAGGTTTAAAAGAATACCACCCAGACCTTTTATTTAATAGTAATTTAATCAAGATACACAGGGCTTCACTTGGCCCTTAGTCACATTGATGTTTTGTCCAAACACCTGCTGATGGGAAATGGCACCAAATCATGTCTCTTCTTTATTGTGAGGATGCTTTATTGAAATGGCTCCAGCAGAGGCAGGTTCAGGCTGGGAACTAAAGCTCTTCCTATTTTATTGCCATAATTATCCACATTGTACTGTCATTTCCTTACTGGAAACTTTGTTTCAATAAATGTGTTGGTCATTATTTAATAAGCTCATGATATTCCTGCTCTGCAGAACTGCACAGCACTTGGTACCAAATCAAGTCCCAGTCTCTGGTAGCGAGATAGATTGCCTCCACAGCATGACTTTTCCAGTGCTGGGGCAACATGCTGAGTGCTCCAGTTCATGGTGACTGACCTAGGAGGGAAGGAACAAAAGATGTTTGAACTACAGAACACAGAAATCCACAGAAATCCTGTTGAACCCAGACAATGTAAAGCCTCTAAAATATAAAGCCTTTAATCATCCTTATCTAAGCTGCATTAGACAATGCTGTAAATCCATACCAAACCAGTATCTATCATTTCTGCTTTATGAAGACAGACCAGGAGAAAATGTGACCCAGGAGGTGTTTGGTGAGAATAAAGACAGGAAAAAGATGGAGGCACCCCTGTCAGTAGGACTGTGCTTTCTCCAGCTGCTGCTGTTGGGTGCCTGTTGAGAATAGAACTTTTTGAGATCTGCTGGATAGAGTGGGAGTAAGAGCTGGGCTTGAAGCTGTACCTTTAGGCACAGACCATGAAACCATCCTTCACAAGTGTACTAGTTCACATGTGTAAAATAAATCTTGCCAACAACTGGCTATTCTGTACAACTAAGACTACATATAAGCAATGAGTCCTGCCTCCTCTGAACTTTTTTATTCTTTCATTAAAACATTGCTTATGTCACTGGGAGCAGCAGAGAGTGAGCTGACTTTGGGGATGTTTGTACCAGTTCTGCTACTAGTTTCTTGTGATCCTTCCTCTGAACCTGGATGTGTACCAAAGTCGACATTGTTTTCTAATATGGTCCATCACCTTAATAGAAATACTGGTACAGAATTTGGGAAAGAAGCACTTTCAACATGATTTAAAAGGTGTGATAAAGATTCATATTTAGCTAATTAAACCAAGGAAAAGCTAAATTCATAAAGGCCTTTCTATAAACCTTTAATATTCTATTGGTACAGGTTATTTACATAAAAAGAGCCACCATGTCAAATTTCAATATAATTTAATAAAAAACAATTTCCAGATGAGCTAACTCTGGTTCCAGATAAAGTAGAATAAAAACATTTCTCCTTATTCCTCCCACCCAGTGTAAATGAAATCCCCAAATACGACACATAAAACAAAGATAAGAATCTGAAAGGTGGGGAAAAAAAGATAGACTGACTAAAGACCTTGGGAAATTAGGAAAAACAGAGTTGTGAGTTCCCTGTGTTTTCCTTTTGCCTCCTCTGTATCCTGGAATGGGTTTTAAAGAAGCCAGCAGGCCAGAAATATCAATGGTCACAAATCAAAAAGGCTCAAGAAAAACCTGTTATCTCTAGCCAAAAGGCAGGGAAGGGCCAGCATAGAAAGACAGAAACCAAGCACCACAGAAATATTCCCCTCTCATATCAGCAGAGGTGTAGTAGGAAGTCAGGGCTTCTGGACTACCCTCTCCACCTGGCAGTAACTAGGTGATGCACCCCTTTTAGTGCAGTGTCAGGGATGGCCTCCTAAAATTAAAGATTTAAATAGAATTCAGAGATTCATAACACATGTTCAAATGTTCAAGATCCAATGGAAAAAATTACCTGTGAAGCCAAGAACCAGGGAAATTTTAACTTGAATGAGAAAAGACAATTGAAATGACACAGATACTGAAGTTACCTGAAAAGGATTTTAAGCCAATATCATAAAAATGCTTCAACTAGCAATTATGAACACATTTGTAACAAACAAAAAAATTATTGGAAAATAAATATAAAAAAGAACCAAGTGGAGATTTTAGAACTGTAAAATACAATGACCAAAATTTAAAAAGCTCACTGTATGGGCTCAACGGCAGGACAGAGATGACAGAGTAAGGAACTAGTGAATCTGAAAATAGAACTATAGAAATTACACAATCTGAGCAACAGAGAGAAAATAGAGTAAAAAAAGATGAACAGAGCCTCAGAGACCTATGGTACTACAATAAATGATCCATTGTTCATGAGTTCCAGAAAGAAGGGGAAAACAGATTGAAGCTGAAAAAGTACCTGAAAAAATATGGCTGAAAATTTCTCAAATTTGGAAAAAGACATAAACCTACAGGTTCAAGAAGCTGCGTGAACCACAAACAAACCACAAAGAAATCTGCACAAACATACAGGGTTCATTAAAACATATTGCTGTGTCACTGTATGGAAGATGTCTCATAAATTCTGATATGATGCATTACTTATGGAAGTGACTTGAATGTCAGTGGATTTTATATCTGAAACCATGGCGGCCAGAAGGAAATGACACAATATTTTTCAAGTGCTGAAAGAAAATGACTGTCATCTTGGTCTTATATATTCCATGATAATATCCTTCAAGAATGAAGGCGATATAAAGACATTCTCAGATGAAGGAAAACTAAGAATTTGTTAACAGAACTGCTGTAAAAGAATTGCTAAAGGAAGTTCTTCCAACAGAAAGGAAAAGATAAAAGAAGGAAACTTGAAGCATCACAAATGAAGAAAGAACAAGAGAAAGGATAAAGTAAGAATAAATTTAATAACTATATATTTCCAGGTGGATACTAGACTAATTGGGAGAAGGGTACTAGACTAATTGGGGAGATCACTTCATAAATTAGATAAATGTCTAACCACAATGCTGTACACCTTAAATTAATAGAAAGTAATATTGAATGTCAACTAATTGGAAAAAAAACTGCAAATAAATCAAAATGAAATTCTAAAAAATGTTCAAATAAACTACAAGAAGGCACAAAAAGGGAAATAGGGGAAAAAAACAGGGACCAAATAGACATCATGTTTTAAAATGGCAAAATTAAACCCTGTAATATCAATAATTATAAAATATAATTAAATATAAATGGTCTCAATATACAAATATACAAAAAGAGATTGCCAGAATAGTTTTAAAAATATGACCCAACTGTATGCTGCCTACAAAAAAATAATTTCAAATATGATATAGGTAGGTTGAAAGTAAAAGGATAAAAAGGATATACCATACAAACATTAATCAAAATAAAGGAAGAATGGTTATATTAATTAGTATCAGATAAAATAGGAAATTACCAGGGACAATGAAGTACTGTACATAATGGTAAAAGATTCAACTCATCAATAAGACAGAAATCCTAAATGTGTATGTATGTGGCAAACAACAGAACTTGAAATTTCTTAAAGCAAAAACTGAAAGAACAGAAAGGAGAAATAGACATATCCACGTTTATAGTTCGAAACTTAAATACCTCTTTCAACAATTGATAGAATACTAGACAGAAAATCAACTGATATAGAACTAAACAATATCATCAACCAAACGAGATTGAATTGATATGTATAGAACACTCCATCTAAATAACAGTAGAAACACATTCTTTCAATGCATACATGGAACATTCACGACATAGATCATATCCCGGTTCACTGAACAAACCTGAACAAATTTAGAAGAATTGTGACATAGATCATATCCCGGTTCATTGAACAAACCTGAACAAATTTAGAAGAATTGTGACATAGATCATATCCCGGTTCATTGAACAAACCTGAACAAATTTAGAAGAATTGAAATAATAATAGAGTATGTTCTCTAAACATGATAGAATCAAACTACATGTCTATAACAGAAAGACAGGAGGAAATTCTCCAGAATCCTGGAAATTAAACAACACATTTCTAAATAATCCATGGGAAATTAAAAAAAAAACAATATATTGAATTAAAATGCAACATATCAAAATTTGTGAGACAGTCAAAACAGTCTGAGAGGGAAATTTATAGTATATTAGATGCTTAAGTTAGAAAAAAGAAAAGGTCTCAAATCAATAATCTAAGCATCCGCCTCAAGAAACTGAAAGATCAAAATAAACACAAGTCAAGCAAAAGGACATAAGAAGAGCATAAATCAGTAAAATCGAAACAGGAAGGCAATAAAATCAATGAAACAAGAAGCTGGTTCTTTGAAAAGATTAAAATTTTGATAAACCTCTATCAAGACTAATTATAAAAAAGGGAATATACAAATTACTAATACCAGAAATGAAGTAGGAGCTCACTGCAGACCCCACAGACATTAAAAGGATAAAAAATAATAATGAAAATACAATTCTATTTAAATAAATATGACAGCTTAGATCAAATAGACCAATTCCTCAAAAAGCACAAACTACCACAATTCAACCAATGTAAAATAGATAATTTGAAAAGTCATATAACTACTAAAAATTGAATTAATCAGTGACTTCCAAAAATCTCTAGGCCCAGATACTTTCAATGGAGAATTCTACCAAACATTTAAAGTAGAATTAACACCAATTCTACACAATCTCGTCTATAAAATTGTGAGGCTATTATTACCCTGATACCAAGACCAAACAAAGTACAGAAAAAGAAAACTACTGACCAATATTTCTCATGAACTTAGGTACAAAAATCTTCAACAAAATATTAGCAAATTAAATTCAACAATATATGAAAAGATTTTTTTAATTTTTATTTTTCAATTAGAGTTGACATTCAATATTATTTTATATTAGTTGCAGGTGTACAGCATAGTGGTTAGACATTTACATAATTTATGAAGTGATCCCCCCAATTAGTCTAGTACCCACGTGGCACTATAGTTATTACAATATTATTGACTATATTCCCTATGCTGTACTTTACATCCCTGTGACTATTTTGTAACTACCAATTTGTCCTTAATCCCTTCACCTTTTCACCCACTCCCCAACCCCCTCCCATCTGGCAATTACCAGTTTGTTTTCTGTATCTATGAGTCTCTTTTCATTTTGTTTGTTCATTTATTTCATTCCTTAGATTCCACATGTAAGTGAAATCATATGGTATTTGTCTTTCTCTGACTTACTTCACTTAGCTTAATACTCTCTAGATCCATCATGTTGTTGCAAATGGTAAGATTTTTTTATGGTTGAGTAGTATTCCATTGTATATATGTACCACTTCTTTATCCAATTGTCTATTAATGGGCACTTCGGTTGCTTCTGTATCTTGGCTATTGTGAATAGCTCTGCAGTGAACATAAGGGTGCATATATCTTTTTGAATTAATGTTTTGGTTTTCTTTGGATAAATACTCAGAAGTGGAATTGCTGGGACATAAGGCTGTTCTATTTTTAATCTTTTGAGGAATCTCCAAACTGTTTTCCATAGTGCCTGTAGCAATTTGCAATCCCACCAACAGTGTCCGAGGGTTCCCTTTTTTCCACATCTTGGCCAACACTTGTTTTTTAATTTATTGATGATGGCTGTTCTGGCAAGTGTGAGATGATATCTCACTGTGGTTTTAATTTGCATTTCTCTGATGATTAGTGATATTGAGCATCTTTTCATATGTCTATTAGCCATTTGCATGTCATCTTTGGAGAAATGCCTATTCAGGTCCTTTGCCCATTTTTTTAATTGGATATTTTTTTATTGTTGTTGTTGAGTTGTATGAGTTCTTTATAAATTTTGGAAATGAACTTTTATTAGATGTATCATTAGCAAATATTTTCTCCCATTCAGTAGGTTGTCTTTTCATCTTGTTGATAGTTTCCTTTGCTATGCAAAAACTTTTTAGTTTAGTTTGAGTCCCATTTGTTTACTTTTTCTTTTGTTTCTTTTGACTGAGGCGACATATCAGAAAAAAATATTACTAAGCACAATGTCAGAGTTTGCTGCCTATGTTTACTTCTAGGAGTTTCATGGTTTCGGGTCTTACATTTAAGTCTTCAGTCTATTTTGAGTTTATTCTTGTATATGGTATGAGGAGGTGGTCTAGTTTCACTTTTTTAGCATGTGTCTGTCAAGTTTTCCCAATACCATTTATTTAATAAGCTGTCTTTACCTCATTGTATATTCTTGCCTCCTTTGTCATAGATTAATTAACCATATAGGCATGGATTTATTTCTGGGCTCTCTATTCTGTTCTATTAATCTATATGTCTGTTTTTATGCCAGTAACATATAGTTTTAATTACCATAGCCTTGTAGTATAGTTTGATATCAGGTATTGTGATACCTCTTTATTCTTTTTTCTCAAGATTGCTGTGGGTCTTTTATGGTTCCATACAAATTTTAGGATTATTTGTTCTAGTTCTGTGAAAAATACCATTGGTGTTTTGATGGGAATTGCACTGAATCTATAGATTGCTTTGGGCAGTATGGGCATTTTAATGAAGTTAATTCTTCCTATCCATGAGCACAGTATTATGCTTCCATTTATTTGTATCTTCTTAAATTTCTTTCTTTAATGTCTTATAATTTTCTGAGTATAAGTCTTTTACTTCCTTAGTTAAATTTATTCCTAGATATTTTATTTTTTGTACAATTATAAATGAGATTTTTAAAATTTCTGATAGTTCATTATTGGTGTATAGAACCAATTCTGGCAAGTATGAGATGATATTTCTCAATATTAATTTTGTGTTCTGCTCCTTTTCTGAATTCATTTATCAGTTCTAACAGTGTTTTGGTGGAATCTTTATAGTTCTCTATATATAGTATCACGTCATCTGCAAATAATGACAGTTTTACTTCTTTCTTTCTAATATGGATGCCTTTTATTTCTTTTTCTTGTCTGATTGCTTTGGCTAGGACTTCTAATATAATGTCGAATAGAAGTAGTGACAGTGGGCATCCTTGTCTTGTTCCTGTTCTTAAAGAAAAAGTTTTTAGCCTTTCCCCATTGAATATGTCAGCTGTAGTTTTGTCATATATGGCCTTTATTATGTTGAGGTATGTTCCCTCTATTACCACTTTGCTGAGAGTTTTTATCATAAATCAATACTGGATTTTGTCAAATGCTTTTTCTGCATCTATTGTTATGATTATCTTTCAATTTGTTAATGAGATGTATCACATTAATTGATTTGCAGATATTAAACCAACCTTGCATCCTAGTAATAAATCCAACTTGATCATGGAGTATGATCTTTTTGAGTTACCGCTAAATTCTGTTAGCTAATATTTTGTTGAGGATTTTTACATTTATGTTCATCAGGGATATTGGCCTATAATTTTCTTTTTATGTAATGTCTGTCTGGTTTTGGAATTAGGGTAACAGTGGCCTTGTAGAATGAGTTGGGGTATATGAAAAGATTTAGGTATCATGACTGAGTAGGGTTTATTTTAGGATGTAAGGCTGGTTCAGTATTCAAAAATCAATCCATATAATCTACCATATTAACAGGCTAAGGAAAAAAAAACTATCAAATCAATTGATGCCAAAAAGGCATTTGAAAAAATTTAACACTCATTTGTGATAAAAACTCTCAGCAAACTAGGAATAGAGGGAAACTTCCTCAATTAGATTTTATTATTTTTATTTTTTAACACCCACAGCACCTGGTATTCCTAGGTGGTCTCCCATCCAAGTACTAACCAGGCCTGACACTGCTTAGCATCTGAGATCAGACGAGATTGGGCACGTTCAGGGTGGCATGGCCATAGACTCAATTAGATTTAAAAAATATACATAAACCTACATCTAGCCTCATACTTTATGATGAAAAATTGAATGCTTTCCCTCTAGGATTGGGAAGAAGATGAAGACGTCAGCATTCACTATTCTTATTCACCATAGTACTAGAAGTCATAGCCAATGAAATAAGACAAGAAAAGAAAAGGAAATAAAAGTCATATTGATTGGAAAAGAAGATGTTTGTAGATGATATGGTTTGTACATAGAAAATCCCAAGGAATGTACCAAAAACTCTTAGAAGTAATAAGTGAATTCAGAAAGTTTGTAAGATACAAGATCAATATTTAAAAATCAATTTTATTTACATATACTAGCAATGGACATCTTGAAACCAAATTTTAAAGCTTGATATTTACAATCATTCATAATAAATACTTAGGTATAAATCTAATAAAACATGTAAAATACTTGTATACTAAAAACTACAAAACACCAATAAAAAGAAATCAAACAAGATGTAAATCAATAGAGAGACATAAATATGTTCACGGATTAGAAGACTCAACATAGTAAAGATGTCAATTTTCCCCAAATTGATATATAGGTTTAACGAACCTTCTATCAAAGTCCATCAATGACTTTTATAGACAAGCTTATTCTAAAATTTACATGAAATGACAAAGAAACTAGAATAGCTAAAATCTTTTTAGAAAAGAATAAAGTAGGAATAATCACTATTCAATATTAAGTTATATCTAACTACATTAATCAAAACAGTGTGGTATTGGTGGAGCAACAGATTCAGAGATCAATGAGAAGATTAAACCTAGAAATAGACATACATGTATGTCTTGCTAACCGATTTTTCTACAAAAGTGCAAAAGCAATTCGTTAGAGGAAGGATAGTCTTTTCAAAAAATAGTGCTGGAGCAGTTAGACATTTACAGGCAAAAAATACTTGACCCAATCCTCGCACTTTATACAAAAATTAACTCAAAATGAAGCATAGAATTAAATGTAGATATAGGTAAGTTTATCCTAGAATTTATAAGAAAAGGCAAAAGAAAAAATACAAAACTTTTACAAGAAAACATGGGGGTTTGATGGAGTATAGTATGTGACTATAAAGGGAGATCACAAGAGAGTTTCTTTGTGCTGATGGAAGTTCTGTGTCTTAATTGTGGTGGTGTTTACACATACCTATATGTGATAAAATTACACAAATCTACACATATAAATATACTCAAAATGAGTGCATGTAAATGTTGAGAACTGAATAAAGTTTGTACCTATGTCAATTTCCTGGTGTTGATATTGATCTATATATAAGATGTTAATGTTGAGGGAAGATGGGTGAAGGGTACACCAGACCTCTCTGTACTGTTTTTGCAACTTTCCATGTATCTATAATTATTTAAAAATAAAACATTTTCCTCTGTCACTGTTTCTTTGTGCAATGCGTTCAGCTTTCCATTTGGGTTGTTTTAAAGACCTGGAAACAACTTGGCAGTTAGTCAGGGTGGTTTTCTGTCAGTGATAAACTAAGTGCTAAATGTTGCCTGGTCATATGCGATGTCCAACAAATGTTTATGTAGATACTACCAGTCCAACCTCTGAACCCATAATAAAAAAATTAAATCCTTTTATTAAAAATCTTCTTTAAATTTTTAAAAAATCTACCTGAAAAGCTGCTTTTCACTCAAATTAATTTTTTTTATTTGATCAAATCGCTGGCAACACAAGGTGGGAGTAGAGGAGAGACAGAAGCTTTGAAAGATCTGTTACTACCTCTGGGGTATTTGAAGAGCTGTTCTGAATGAAGTCCTGCTAATCCTGACTGGGCAGCCCACAGTGTACAGGTGGCAACCTCATAAGGCCCTTTCTTTCTTCACACTAGAAATGGATCCCCATCCTTTTGTTTCCATCTCTAGTTTCTGAATGTCACTGAACCAGGACAGGGATGCTCATATACCTTCCATTTCTGACTTATACCTCCATAGAGCCTGTAGTGGCCAAGTAGACTCTAAAAAGTACTATCAGCAAATTTCCTACCATTTTCAATATTTTTTTGCTGTGTTTAAAACATAAACATGTTCATGAATTCTTATGTGATGGTCCCCAAAATTCTTAAGCCCCCAGTTTCTTAGACATAGGTTTAAGAATTAAATTCACTCCAGACCCCACTCTTCTTAATACTATGGAGTCCTATTCAGTTGGAGCTAGGAAGTATTTAACTTTAGGTGTGTATTTAAAAACCAAGTACTCAGTTTACCAGCCAGCTATAGTGACCAAGTAGCTAGTTTTGCCATTTTTTCCAGCTGCTAGATGTTTGAGAATGAAGAATTAAATTTTAAGCTACTAAACTTGGTTAAAACTATTTCCGCTTACTCAGAGTTAGGGGAGAATGAAAATGTTTGCCACTACTTGAACTGCCTAAAATGAGTGTAGACCTTTCTGGTCATTCCTGAGTCAAAAGTGTTTAAAGACCTGTCCTGTATGAAAATAGAAAATCGATAATTAAAAATCTGTCTTAATGCAATTAATTTCCAGAATTATGGAGATTTCTGTATATCAATGTTGTGTGAAGCATGTATAAAAGGGTTTTTTAAATATTTGGCATTGAAGTGTGAAGTCATTCCTTAATACTCAATTCACAAATTAGTTTGCTCTTTAAAAAAAAAAATTATTTACTTAATTATTCAAAGTTATATTCCAATGAGTTAGGTGTATTTATTTCCTCTGCTACAGTTTCCCTGAGTATTTAAATGACCAGCCGAGCCCTAAATGCAGCTGGTTGACCTACTAATGGCCTTGCTGCCATCAAAGAGAAACTTCTTTCCGGGTTACAGAGCCTGCACTGCGATTGCATGCAGTTGGCTGGGCTGAGCCTCACAGCCTACAGCGGAATAACTCAGGAAGACACACTCTTAGCATTTTAATCATACTTTTTCAGCTAAGACGGGGGAGGAGGAAGAATCAACTTCCTGCTGGCTTTAAAGTTTGAGAACAGAAGATTCAACCAAATGAACTTGCAGCTCTGCCTTCCTGTCCCTTTTCATGTTGGGTACCAATCAATCCCTGGGCCTCAAGAGTGGATCTGGGAACTTGCATGGGCACCTCACTTCCCTCCTTGAATGGCACCTGGAGATTTTTACCTGTCCTTCTTCAAGTTTTTCTTGTTTTTGCCTCTGGAAGTATGCGCTTGTCCCTGCCCACTTGCTTGTGCCAGGTGCAGCACCCTGAGTTTACCACTAAAAACGACTTCACAGATGCTACAAGTTGGTGCTGGGACTTAGCACTTGGGCTGAGGGATCTGAGATTTCCGGGTATTCAGCAGGTTCCGTTATCACTGGTGAATTACTTTCCAGTCCATTGTAACAGCCTTCCTCCTGGACCCATTCCAGAACAAATGGGCTGAGAATGGCATTGGCCTCTTTTTCAATGGCAACACGTTCTTGTAAGATCTGCCAGCATCTGACCCTGGAACTACCCTCTGTGGATGATGTTACCATCTAAGCTTATCTGTTAACCTGGGTTAAGCTTTCTTAACCTTCCTGTTTTCACTTCCAATCAGTGAAATTCAGTGCCAAGGAAAACAAAAATGACTGACAATGTTGACATAGTCATTTAGTTATTGATTTTTTTAAAGGGAGCTGCTTAAGGATAATGTTAAAACGGTACTCAAAATACCAGAAATATCAAAATGCAAGCACTGGACTCTAAAGCAAAATGTAATAGGAAACATTTAGTTTGCTAATATAACCATATCTCCCCCCCCCCCATAGCCTCAGAATGTACTTTAAACATCATAAATATGATAAATCATTTTCGGACTTTTAATCTGAAAAATTAGGTGGCAGTGGTAGGGGGTGGTAGAGGGCGCCAGAATACTTGCACTGGTCAATAATAGTTTCAGTTGTATTTAATACTTGAAACAACTCTTGCTCTAAGTGAAAACAAGGATTGAGTAAATACACGCACACAAACACAAACAAATAAAACTCTTGTCTGGGGACTGCAGGGAGAGATTAGGAGAAAGGTCACTTGCCTGGACCTGGAAGACCATGTAGAGAGTTGAACTTCCCCCACTATCCTCCACCCTGCCCACAGTGGGAGGAAAATACCCACTTTTCTACTCCAGAAAAACCTCAGTCCATGCCAGTCACTAGTCAAGCCTCAGAGTCAGCCAGTGCAAAAATTAAATGGTCATTACATTTCCCCAGTAGAATAAAATAATAATGTTTCCCAGAGTCAGCCAGTGCAAAAATTAAATGGCCATTATATTTCCCCAGTGGAATAAAATAATAATGTTTCCCATTTTATCATACCCATCCCCAACTAAAAATTTCCAAAGTTTTTGAGCTCACTTGAGAACAAAATGAATGCACTCCAAACCAGTATTAATAAAACTTGGAAACAGCTGAGTTTGCCTAGCTGACTTTTGTTATTTGTTTTTTCATTGAACTGTTCCGAGATATAATTTTAATTGGCATACGTAATTGCTTTTGTGAGTAAGGTCATTCCAAAGTCAAATAAAGGAACTGAGTCAGTATTTTATAATATATATTTGACTACCCACCTGAAGATGTTTGTCATCTACCAAGTAGGGGTAACTGGGGTTAGTAAAGGCATGGGGCTGGGAAATGATAAGAGCTTGCACCTGCCATTCAGGCAGCCCTGTGGCCTCCATTGGGGTTATTAGCCAAAAGAGTAGCTGAAGGTGGGGTGGGAGACACTGGAGCTGCCCTCATAAAGCTTTAGGATTCACAGGTTAGGATGGTTGGTCAGTGTTCAGAGTCTGTGTATCAGGCCAAGTCTAGCCTATTACTTCAGGTAGCTCTCCCTACAGAATGAGGTACTGTGTCTGTTCCACTTTTTCTTAGCCCTGTCCACAAGCTGGTGTGGATAAAATGGCCCCATGGCTGAGAGAATAGGTTTATGTTGGCACAGGACACTTGAGCATGTAAACTAGACCTCCCTTGGGGCCTGTAGGATTGCCAATGATTGGCATACTTGGGAGCAGGACATAGATTTTTTCCTGAAGTCAAAACTATTTCTCTTTCCCTTTGACTGTTGAGGAATAAAAATAGAATTAATTTAAAAGGCATTCAATCATGCTGGGAGTTTTGTTGTTCTTTGGATGTATGTGTTTATTTTCAGCTGATCATGTCTTTTTTGCAAAACAGTCACCTTCATGATCACTAGCTTGGAGGTGGGAGTGGAGTACACAAAAAGGCAACAATGTATAACTTTTTTGTTCCTTGCAGAACCTGAAAAATGTATTGTTTTACTTTATTATATCCATGTTGGTGATATCCTTTATTAGAGCAAGAGAAAGCATCTGCTTTTATTGCTTCTAAAACTTGTGTATTTAACAGATTCCAGCTCTAGGCTGTTTGAAAGGAAGTCCTATTTTTTAAAAAAATTATCTTGATCTTAATATTTTTGGCCTGCTGTTCCCACACTCTAGCCGAAGCAGTAATATATCCTTTTTGATAAAGTCTGGTCTCAGTCATGGAGAAAGTGAGTTTGAAGCTCTGGGACATTTTTTCTCTAATGTTCACCTTACCTGTATATATGTAAGGACTGTTTCAGTTAGCCTCCCGATTCACACCGGGGGCTGCTCTTTACTTTCTTCGGTTCATCATCTTTACAAAAGAACTCACAGTTTCACACCCCTTACCCACTCCCCATACAAAACAAATGTCTCTGTAATGTTCTATTTCTAACTTCCAGTTAGCTGTTTTCTCTGTTTACAGTCTGCTGGTTACCATGCCCAAATGATTTTAATCACACAGTATTAATCTCTCCAAACCATCCATCTAGGCATTTGGATTTCAGGCCAGATCTGAGACTTCTTGATGCCTCACAACTCTCCTTTTAGCACTATGCCTAAAAGTAACACTTAACAGAAAGGGCCTCCATTTCATGAGTAAAAACATATCTACCTTAGTGGTTATTTTTAGTATGTGACTCTTCAGGGGAAGAGATTCTGCTCACTCCAAACATGGTCAGCACTAAAGTCAAATGTAGTGGTTGTCTTTCACAGCCTCTTAATCCCCTAATTTAAAAATGTTCACTATCAGCTCATGCTCCAATTTCTTCTCAGCATCCAGTATGACGATTTTTGATTTTTGAATGTGAACAAGGCCAGCTGCAGAAATGTCAGACCGAGCCACTGGTTTGGTGCCTGTGGGCCAAGGCGGGCAGGGAGCAAAACTGACAGGCTCCCATTCTCACGAAGACATCACTGAGCTCTGCAACTTTTCTCTCATCGAAACTGCTTCCTGTTCAGCTCCCAAACAGTTCACTTCCCTGTGTTCTTGAACTTGGGCCAGCACTGTTTATTAGTCCCTACCATTCTTCTTTTATAGTATACCTAAGTAGAAACATTTCTTTCAATAGAGCAAGTTCCTTCAGTTCCACTACGAAGCAGGAGAGTGTTGGGCTGGGAGCCTGCACAGAAAGGTTCATTTATTGGTCACCTTGTTCAACTGGAACATCAGAGACAAAAAAGCAAGGCCCGTTTAGTTTTTTTAGTTTCATTCTTTTCTGTGCTGCTCATGCTGAGAACAAGCTGAGAAAAGGCATACTGAGGAATTTTAAGCCAGCTGTTTATAAATGTTTTTTTTTAAGCATCATTCCCAACTATTTATATTACATTTGTATTCATGGGAAGAACATCTCTGGCCAGACTAAAAAAAACCTGTTTGAAAACCCTCTGAATCTGCCTTAACAACTGCAAATGGGCATTTCCACTTTCCTCCAGACTACAAAGAGGGTTCTCAGAAACATAGATAAAAATGTACGAATAGTTAAACCTTATTTAAAATAAGCCTATTCTCTAGTGATATTGTCCTGAAATAGCTGAAGTTCAAGTCAATAGGTATAATCCACTGTAACAGTACCAGAAGAAGGCCATCTTAGCAAGAAGTTTGCTAAAACCTGATGTCATGTGTAAGTGAGATTTTAAAAAGAGATGATCATTTTTATTTTAAAATGTAGCCAGTATTTAAAATAATCACAGAAATGACACTTTCAAAATACATGTGGACTGCAGAAGGGCTGAGTAGTTGATATCATCTTGGCATCCTGGTTCCCACAACCTGAGGTATGAATTAAAATTTTAAAAATTTACCTACAAAAGGCTATATATTTCTGTTTGAATTTGCACAAAAGATTTCTAGACATATATCACAAGAAATGTAGTGGTTGCTTCTAGGAAGTGAGACCGGCAGGTATTTCATATCTTTCTATACTGTTGAACTATTTTTATTTTTTTACCATGTGCTTATATTATGTATAAAATCGTTTAAAACACTAGTTCCAAAATAGACAGTAACTTGATTTTAATCCTCTGGCTATGTTATCCTTGACAATTACCCAACCTCTCTGAGCTCATTTCACCATCTATAAAATGGAGATACTATCTACCTCATAATGCAGACATGGAGATTAACTCAGACAACGTACATTAAGCAAGTAATACAGTGCACAAAACAAGTATTCAATGTATGTCACCTCCCCTTAACACCAAGAAACCCTGGAAATCCTCTTAATTCAACCTCCTCTTCTTATTAGTAAGAATACTAAAGCCAAAAAGGCTTAGGACCTTGCCCAAGGTCAATCAAGTAGTAACCAGGAGAGCCAGGTTCTGATGCCTGGCTTCTTGTGCCCTAATATAAAAAATGATTTCATATGAGCCAAGGAATGACCCTATTACTACCTTATGGACACATCTCACTATGCGGTACCAGCCTCCTCCTCTGCTTTGCTCATCAGACTTAACAAATGCTAATTTTTCCTAAACACAAAGTCTATCATAAACTGAGGGGGCCCTATCTGAGAAGGAAGCCCCAAAGGAGAGCTCTAAGAATGTCTTGATCAAAGGCAGCACTAACCTCACAAGAGAGCAGTGGATGTGTTTTTAAAAATTGTTCACATCTTACTGCAGCCCTGTGACTCAGATACCTATTTGTGTGCACGTGTATGTGTGTGTGCACATGAGTGGGCACATGTGCACATGCACGTGCACACACACACACGTGCGCGTGCGCACACACACACACACACACACACACACTCTAACTTTCAGCCCTCTGGCATGAATACAGCACCCACACTGACTTATAGTTGAGAATTTAAACAAATTTTGTTGAATGAGAAAATCTATGTAAGAATATTGTTTAACAAATGCCCATTCTTTAGCAATCTGTGTTTAAGCAAGATGTTCTCCTTTCAGTGATATTTATACATAAGCCATATGGGGCATAGTATCCCAACTAAAATGGAATGACTTTCAAAATGCTTTGTTAAAAATTTGGCGGTGGCTGATCATTTCTTTTTCTTTTTGGATGATTTCCTTAGAAACAAAGCTTTCTGACTGTTAGGGCTTAGATTACAGTATACTTGCCTCCTTTCCTAATTTCATTCAAAGAGTTGGTCCATCAAGAACAAAGGGCAAAGTGTCTTAAATGCCTACAGGAATGAAATCGTGGGTCCTACTAAAGGGAGAGGTCAAAGGAAGAGATGCTGAAAATGATAAAACAGCACATCAGTCTGTTTGGAACAGTGATGGATAGTGTACAATGATGGATTATTAGATAAGGAGTACAGACAACAAAGCCTTTGAAGGAGTGTGAGAGGGTGATAAATGGAGCCGTGAACAATCTAAGACATTTCCCCCTTTCCATATTAATACCCTACATCTACTTGGAATTTCATAGCTCCAAGTTCTTTCACACAAATTACTGTGGCAGACAGTTCACCACTCATTAACAGCCCTCTATCCCATCTTGATCTTGTCCCAGTGGCCATGGCTCAGCCCAGGGGATGAACATGACTGGTCCAAATCAGTGGTTCTCAACTTTGGCTGTACAGTACAGTCACCTGGGGGAGCTTTTATAACATCCCAATTCTTGGACCCAACCTCAGACCAATTACATCAGAATTTCTGAAGGTGGAGCTCAGGTCCTGATATTAAAAACAGGTGAATATAATGTGGTTTAAGCCAATCAGGATGATCACAGTCCTTTTCACCAATTTTGGGGCTAGGGCAGGCCATGTGACCCAGTCAGTTCTAGCCAGTGAGACGAAAAAGGAAGTTGGCTTGGAGTAGGGAGTTCTGGGAAAGGTTTTATAACGAGATTAAAGGAAAGAGAGACAAATAAGGGAAAATTCCTCTACTCCTTACTTGTTAACCAGATTCCTTCCCTTCTACATTTTACAGTCCTGAGCAGTTGTGTGAGGAAGTGATGCTTGTGGCGGTGGCTACCATCTTGTGACAGTGGGAAGATAAGCTGGGGAATGAACTCCAAGATGTAAAAGATGGAAAAGGCCTGGATCCTTGGTGACTTGGTTCAGGGTGCCAAAGTCCCTACCCAGCCCTTAAAGAAGTGTACTAACTCCCTCCCTACCAAATCTTGGTTGTCAGGTATGAACCATCCAGAAGTTACTTGGATCAATTCATGTGCAGCCTCTTTTCACTGCTGATCTGAAGGCATACTCAGATGTCTTGTGTGAAGGACAGCCATGGAAAGGATGGCTGTAGGATCATTGGTTTTCTTGTGTAGGTGCTCTTGGCAGCTTTGAGATATTTTAGTGATTTCTTCAGTGGTTGGAACATATTAGTAATAGAACTAAGTGTGTCTCCCACCCCAGACTAACCTCTAAGCCTGGCCAGGGAGCCATAGGTGCTGCTAGGAGATGCTAAGGGGGTCCAGGTAAGAGTGTGTCATAATGGAGAGATTCTGACCTCTGGGGTTGAACACCAATGCTGCTCCACCTTCACCAGCCAGGTGTGACTTCAGGCAAATTACTTGACTTCTATGGGTCTCAGATACCTCATTTATAAAATCGATACTATGTCAAAATAATGATATATGTAGAATGTCTAACTCAATGTATGGCACATGAGCATCCATTTCCTTCACTTCCCCTCCTAGAGTGTGACTGACTTTTAGTAACTCATCAGTGGATCAATCATGCTATCTTTCTAGGAACCAGGAATACAAGCATTTTAGTAAATCCACTGGTTGGTGGTGACATGGTAAGAGCCCAATAATTCCAGCAGAAATGTGAGAGGAAGGGCTTAGTCACCAAAGTATGGAAAAGCCTAAAGCTGGCTTCCAGATGTCCCTGCATCCCTGCAAAGGAAGCTCCATTGGCCTTCCAAACAGCAGCACCAGTGTCTTTCCCTACAGTCACCCTCACAGACCAACTTCCTAGAAGGCGAAGGCTTGTCTGCTAACCCTCCTCTCTATTCTCCCTACTTCACTCCAGTCAACACTCAATAAATGTTAATAAAAATGGAAAAAAGTAAGTTTCTGGGAGATTGTCAGTTCTTAAAGCCATGAAATGCTGTAGCATTTGCCCTAGAGAGGTATTCTCTCAAGCCTGAGAAGGAGGGTTAGGGACTATTATGTTACTTAACATCTGTAAATACAGGATTAACAGATGAAAGGATGTTTTTGTTAAGATGTGACAAGTCATCCTGTGCTTTACCTTCCTTTACTATGGAAATCAGGAAGGAACATAGACTTCCTAGCAATTACAGAAACTGACCAAGAAAACCACTTGATCACTGTGAGAAAAATCAGCTAGCTTCCGAAATCTCTCTGAAACCTTGGCTCCATTAACAAAAACAAAATCCGTGTTCATTAACATCTTCAACTTTGTCCTCAGAGCTTCATCCCAGGGGAATAGTGAATTATACTATAAAATAATGAATGGAAACTTAAGGCACTTCCGCCTACCCAGCACTGCTTTTCCTCCTCCTTTGGACTGCACAGTGTAGTAAGCTGCACCCTTCCAACTCACACATAGTCTGGGGAAGTGTATTCCCAGGCCAATAACTAGACTCTTTAAGGTCAGCATTATGCAGAACAAACTCTTCCCTCAGGCCAAAGTACAGGCCATACACTGACCCAGACACTGAACACATTTCGAGATCATTTAAGCCCCATTTTAGCATCTCGGGATATATGTTTATAGAGAAAGATCAAAACAAAATTAGGGGAGGGATGTCTTTTCACAAAGCTCCTTCTGTGGTTACAGCCAAAGCTGCTACTGCCAATTTAAGGTTCCATCTCTCAAATAGATTGGGCGAAGTCCGGGAAGCCCAGCCCTGAGGTCTTGTCAGCACTAGAGGAAGCTGACCAGGCAGCTTTTGAGACTTGATGTAAAAGGGATATGGTCAAACATCCTGCAAACGCCAGTCACTGGGGGAAGGAGGAAAAGCCACGCCACATGAGCCAGGGGAAAGCTAAGTTTGTTCTAGCCACTGTACCAGAGTCTGAGAGACACACATGTGCAAAAAGTGTTGCAAGAGAAGCCTGGTTATGCCTGTATGCTTGGGAACTCAGAAGGAAATCCCTGGAGTCTAAGCATCAGAGACTGAAGCAGAGAAGAAATATGAAACAGATTAGGGAGAGGTAGAATAAGAGTCAATAACATCCACAAAACTCTGCTTTTGGCTTTTCCTGTGCCTGCAAACACTGTTGCAAAAATTTTCCCCACAGGACAGATTGGCATCAAGATAAAGTCATGGTCCCCGAAATCCTACACTTTTCATGTCAATTCCAAGTCTCAAGTTCCAGTATGACTTTCAAACCTCTCCTCTCCGCAGACCTATTACCCCTCTTTCCTCTCCCGCTTCCTCAGTTTCAAGAGATGACCTTACCTGTTACTTCACAGAGGGCACTGGGAGTGTGGAGACCTGGGCTCCGCTTCAGCTATACTTAACCTCTCTCATCTCAGGATCCAGACCTGAGGAGGCAGGTGGCTAAACTGGAGATCCCGATGGCTCTCCTAAATTCTACCTGCAGCGATTTCCCACGGCTTGGATCTGTTCTGACAGGGCGAGATCTGGGACTGCATCACCCCCTCCCCCTGCAGGCTAGTCCAAGCTCCCGAGGACCCTTCCCTGCCCCACCCTGTCCCACCCTGCCAGGGACCACCTTACCGGCATCCGACCCCAGGACGCGGGTTGGGGGCTACGTGGCGCCAACGGCCTCTGTCTCCAGCAGCGTCTCCACATCCACCGCCGGCTCGGCGTTGTCTTCCTCTCTGCTGCGCGGGTAGGCCAGCAGACGCATGGCAGGAGCGCAGGCGGCCTCCACCTGGCGCACTTGCTCTCGGCTCAGGCGCTCACGCCAGGCGTGCACAGCCTCGCGGGCGTCGCGCGCGGACAGGTGGAAGGGCCGGTCCGCCCCGTAGGCCGTGCCTCTAGTCATGTTGAGCGCGAAGGTGTCGAGCGCAGCCAGCGCGCGCAGCCCGGCGAAGCGCAGTAGGCGGCGCAGCTGGGCGCGCGGCTGCCGCACCAGGTCCTCATAGCGCAGCCTCAGGTAGCGGCGCCGCAGCCAGGCGGGCGCCCCGCGAGCGAAGAGCAGGTCGCGCAGCCAGGCTTCGCAGATCACCTCCAGCGCACCGGTCAGGAAGAAGTCTGTGCGTGGCGCTGCGGGCAGCGCGCGGGACGGGCTCCCAGGGCGAGCGCCAATCCCATGCGCTAGCAGCACGCGGTGGAAGCGGTCGCCCCTCTGACGCGTGCGCAACACCTGGATGCTCTCGCGTAGAAGCCCCTGCCTGGACTTGAGGCGCGAGTTGTGTACCGCTCGCGGGTCGCGGAAAAGCTGCACCACCTTCAGGTTGAGGCCCGGGTCACGCAGCAGGGGCACCAGCACGCCCAGATCGAGGAGGCGCACGTCCTTGATGACCACCACGGGGTACTTGCGGCACTCAGCCTCCAGAGCGCGCAGAGCCACGGGTGGGCAGCTGCGCTCGCAGGTGGTGTCTTCGACGAGGCCGACCTCGGCCCGGGCACGGGTCGCGCCGGGGCACAGGGGCGGCGAGCAGATGACCTTGTTGGTCCGCCAGCGGAAGAGGGCAGCTGTGGTGAGATTGGCCGCGCTCGGGGAGCGCGCGGCGGGATCCCCCGGCGGCGCATACAGCTGCAACACCGAGAAGTCGCAGCGGAAAAGCGAGCGCAGCATGTCACGCAGCGCGCCCTGCAGGCTCTCAGCATCGCCGGGATACAACGCCTGCCACAGATGCCACATGGGCTCGTACAAATAGAAAACGTCCGGGTGCTGGTTAAAGAGTTCGCCTAGGAACGATGAGCCGGTGCGCCAGGTGGCATGCACATAAATGTGTTGCTTCTCACCAGACACCGCTTCCCCGACGGCGCTGCTGAGGTTGCCCGGAGACCCTTCAGCGGCGGGCCGCTCTTCCACAACCTGCTCTCGCTCTCCGGCCGCCGCCGCCTCCAGACTCCACACTCCCAGGCTGCGCTGCAGGCCCAGGCAGTGCCCGGAGCCCTTGTCCCCATCACGGCCACCATGCAGTATGGAGGGGACGAGCAGCAGCATCAGCGTGTACAGCACCAACAGCAGGGCGAACTTGCAGTACTTCCGGCGCCGCCGCCGCCGACCCTTCATCGTTCACCGAACTCCCTAGAGCGGGTGCGGCGCCGGTCCTGTCCCTTTAGAAATCTCGTTCCTAGTCCGCCTCTAGCCTCTTTGGGCCGCTTTGCTCCGGGAGAAGAGGAGACACAAGGGCTGTGCATCCACAAGGGGAAACTTGGGAGGCTGTGGTGCTAGTGGCGGCGCCCCTGCGGTCTCTCAGCTCAGCCACTGGAGAGTCGCCTATTGGCTGCCTTGGCAGTCGCCCGCCCCGCCTTCAATCCCGCAGTTTCTCCCCGCCTCCCTGCCCGCCAGGGTTAGCCCACTGCTTTGCCAGATATGGGCGGAGTTGCAGAAGGGTGGGAACGCCATCTGGGGCACACTCAGCCAGACCCCACCTTTCCCCAACCCCTGTAATGAAGTCAAGTCTTCATGAATTAACTTCAGGCAAGGGAGAGGCTCATATGTGCGGAATGTACACAGTGACGGGATGTGGACTCCACCCAGAGAACTCCGTTGCCTCTTCTGTTTCATGCCTGGCCAAATCTATCGTAGGCAGACTCGCCTCCACACTATTTAGAGCCGGGGTGGGGGGGGCGCGGGGAGAAGAGGGAAGGCGGGGAGGCTGGTCACTATCTACATCCAGGGCCACCATCAGCCCCAGGATAAGTGTTACTGAGTTCTGGATGGAGAACTTCTCCACTAAGATAAAGATATATGATTGTACATTGCATAGTGTTCCGGGGGAATCGGAGGCACTACTGCATTCACGCGGCGCATTTAATTAAGTCGTAGCCTTTGTGAAATTTTAAGTGTTGTGTTCCTTAGGATTTTGCCTCCTGAGGGGCATGCATATTTTACAGACATCCTAAGAATGTATTTACTCATTTGTAAAATGCGATAATTTTTAGCCTCTGTACCTCCTGTTGTGAATTTAGGAGTCATTTTTTATTACGGCATAACCTAGCCTATTCTAACACACGTGAGCAACAACAGCAACAACAACAACAACAACAAACAAACAAAAACCATTTAACAGAAGCAGAGTGGGAAGATGGTGGTGTTTTTCCAGAACTCAGTGTTTAAAAGGACCCCAAAAGAGGGACATGTACTCAAGGATGGATGAAAAAGTGATAAGAAGTCCTAAAGGCAGATTAATCTCTGAGTTCCTAAAATCCAAAAGAGAAATAAAAAGGATATTTTTTGCTTTGTTTCAGCAGGATAATGAACACCCCCTTAGGGAAGGTATTGTAAAGTTAACGGAAGATAGAAAGCAAATCTCATTCCCACCAGGTGAAGGTGTTCAAATTGGAAAAGTCAGAACATCTCCAAAGATCTCCTCTGGTCTTTTTCATCACAGAAGGTACCCCACCTCTGAAATCACTAGTTCAAGCACCCACTTTCTGTCTACAATTCCCTTTCCTTTCAGCCACTTGTTCAACTCCTCTCTACCTTCCAACCTCATTGATCACTACCCACATTTTCTTCTCAAGTTTTCATATTTAGCGAAAAGACTCCTGACCATTATTTTAATAACACTTCTGCCAATAACCTAAACTCCCTGAACCTCTGTCTTTTCATTACTTATTTAGCCAAATCTCCCAAACCCTACTTTGGATTTCTCTGTGCCTGCAATCGCTGTTGCAAAAAGTTTCCCCATAAGACAGATTGGCATCAAAACGAAGTCATAATCATCAACCTCAAATGATCCCCCAAATTCTATACTTTTCATGTCAATTTCCAGTGTAAAGTTCAATTATTACTTTTTGAAACCTTCTCGGAAGAGAAGTCTATTCTCCTAAGGCCTCTGATACCCCTCGTTGCCCTCCCCATTCTCAACAGATGACCTTACCTCCTACTTCATAGGGAAAATGAAATTGTGGTAGATAATCTCTCACTTTTCCAGTACTAGCCCCATAGATCGACTTAGGTCTGTATCCATCTTCTTTTTGGCAAGGATATCATTTTCCAATATTAATCTACAATTTTTCCCTCCCTATGTTTTTACTTGCTCCTCCTTTCCTCTTTTAATCAAGTAAGTGGCTCTGCGCTCACCTGAGTGGAGGGATGTTGCTGGGGAGAATACAAAAGGTCGCTGGTGTTTCTTTCCAAAAGTCTAAACTACTTTTGTGGAGTGTGGTAGGTTTTAAAAATAACCGCAAAGTTTTCCCCTCCTCTCTCCTTGCATTTTGACAATGCTTACCCACACTGACTCTGGGATGGCCTTGTGAATTGCATTGGCCAATGGAACAGTAGCAAACATGACAGAGGCTTGAAAGCAGAGGCTTGAAAAATAAACTGAGGCTCGAAAAAAAGCTTCTGCTGTGGGGATTGCCCTCTTACTGCTCCCAGGAACCTTGGGGCTAGCCAGAGAATAAGCTTTCCCAGCCGAGGCCCCGAGATCAACCACCCTGCCAACTACCAAACAGTGAGAAAGAATATCCTAGACTAGTGCTTCTCAAACTTTGATGTATACATAAACCTCCTGGGGTTCATGTCAAAATGCAGAAACTGACTCGTTAGGCCTAGGTGGGGCCAGAGAGTCTACGTTTCTATTAAGCTCTTAGATGCCGCTGGTCTGAGGACCACACTTTGAATAGAAAGATGCTATACCCTCCCGGCCCAATAGAGATGACCCAGAAAGAAGAATCACCTAGCTGACCCACGAAATTGTGAGAAATAACAGATTTGGGTTGTAAGATACTAAGTTTTGAGGATTTGTTATGCAGCCAAAACTAGCTGATATAGAGAAAGCGTGAGGGCTTAGATGAAATATCTTGGAGAAGCAGAAGAAAGAACAACACTGCCCTCACTTAGGCTAGGGGTAAGTGAAGAGAAAGAGAAAATTCTATGGGCCTCACAGCAAAGAACACCTGAAATCGTTTTTCCTGGCTATGCATCAAGAAAGAACAGGACTCAAGGAGGAGTGGCTGAGTTCATCCTGAAAGATGATCAGAACAGAGACACTGTCCCAAACCTTCCTGGGCCACAGGCACAGCTTGGAGACAGCAGAAGGGTCACAGAAACAGTGATGGTGACATTTCAGGGGCAACTATGTGGACTAAAACCCAATGATCCAAAGACCCCATATAAATGGCACAGCTCTGGGAGTAGAAACACTCCCATAGACTCTCTGCCCCACCTAGGCCTAATGAGTCAGTTTCTGCATTTTGACATGATCCTCAGGAGGTTTATGTTTGAGAAGCACTGGTCTAGGATATCCTTTCTCACTGTTTGGTGGTTTGTAGGAATCTCCAAGGTAAATTATCTTTTACCCCAGCAGAAAGAGAGCTCAATGAGACATAAAGTTGTTTTCTATAAAGTGATTTCTCCTACACCAAAGTTAGTGAACATGTTACCCATTTTTTCTTTCTAGTACAATAGAGTAGGTCCATTTCTCCCCATTAATCCCCACTTCTTCCTCCTGTTAATTCAACCACACCCTCTTAACCAGATTATTCTCACCATGTGAGAATTAAATATAATTATAAGTCTCTCTGTCTTTGAAAAAATCCCATTGATTCACATCCTCCTCTGGCATAGCTGCTGCTGACACATACAACACTTTCACAGGAATCAGAAAGTGTGCCCCCCAGACAGATATATTGCAAAAAGGAAACTGACCACATTGAAAAAAGTACCCTTTCATTCAGGCCACAGTTTATAGCTTGAGTGCAGACCTGCCTGGATTCCAGCCTGCACTTGCATCTTTTTACCAGGCACCCTTGCCACACCCTTGTCCCACTGCCACTGGTTTCCCTGCCCCCTCCTCACAGCCTAACTTCTTGGTGGAGTTGTCTATACTTGTTCTCTCTCTGCTTACATCTCCTACTCATTCCTCAACACGCTTTGGTCTGGATTCTGGTTCCCTATAGCTAGAAAAGCAACTCTTTCTAAGCTTATCATTGGCTTCCATGTTACTGAATCCAGGGGACATTTTCAGGTCTCACCTTATTTGACCTTTCAATAGCATTTAACACTGTTGACAGCACCCACCTTCAAATTCTTTTTTAAATTTCTATGATGTCACACTTGCCTGGTTCTCCTCCCACTTCAGAGCTGTACCTTCAGAGGACAGTGTTGGGGAGACTGGGCTCTGTAAAACAGTGATCCTAATAGTACCCACCTTGCAGGGTTATTGTAAGAAATAAATTTTATAAGATATATAGGTAGGTAGGTAGGTAGATAGGTAGGTAGGTATGTAGGTAGGTAGATAGATACATAAGGTAGAACAATGCATGACATGGAGTCAGCTTCAAGTATTGTAAGTTACTGTCATTGTTGCTGTGCGAAGTTCATCTTCCTTTACCTGGACATTCAATGTTAGAATTCATTCAGGCTCAGCCGTAGGCCCTTTTTCTCCTCACTCTGTGGTTTTTTCAATAACCTCAGATCAGCATTTTTGGCCTAGACCTTTCCTTGGAGCTCCAGACCTAAAAGTCCAGTTGCCTACTTGACGTTCCCTCTTGGTTGCCTCAAGGTCATCTCAATTTTATCATATGATTGAGGAAAACCTCTAATCTTTATGCAATTAAAAATTTAGAAGTTGGTTTTGGCACTTCTCCCTTCTTCAGCTCCTCCTTCCTCAATCTAATTTGTCATAAAGTCAGGTTGGTTTTACTTCCTCAAAGCCCTTTGAACCCATCAATTCTCTTCATTGCCACTACTACCACCCTAGCCCTAGTGCCTATTCTCTGTCCCCTGAAGCATTGTAAAAACTGCTTAGCCAGTCTGTTTCCACTATGCCCTCCTCTGATTTTGAATCAGTGATTTATTTCCATCATTCTTCTGCTTAGAATTCATCATGGCTCCCAACTGATCTTTGGATAAAGACTCAAATTCTTAAGGCTTATAAATTGTGTTGTTAAGAGTTGTTAAGAGAAAACTGGCCCCAAAAGGCATCACTTATGCTAAAGCCCCTGATACCAAAGCTAGATTTAAGACCTAATATAATTGCTGTTTCAACCTCTCCTAGAAACATAATCTTAATCAACCAGTCTGTAAATTTCTAATCAACACCAGTGAGGTAGGTGGGCCCTCTCCTTTCTCCATAGAAAGAAGAGGCAAAATGCCGTTTGTTTCCCCCATGTTATCTACAAAGAGAAATAGTTTTACTTCTGTTTTTCAAACTCTCATGCCTCTAGTTAATTTCTCTTGTCTGATTCTTTTGTCTAATACCTTCAATTTAATGCTAAATAGTCATAGAGATAATGGGTATACTTGTCTTGTTTTTAATCTTAGCAGAAAGTCCTCCAATATTTCCCATTGAGTAAGATGTAAGAATTAAGGGGTATACACACACTCACATACCCATCTGTGAATGTTTTGCACAATTTTCTTATGAAATCATCTGGGTCAATTGCTTTTTTTTCTGTGTGTGGGATAGTTCTTTTATAACTTTAAAGAAATTGATTACTTTAACCTTTGTCTCTTTAATGGAGTCAATTTTAGCAAATGTATTTTCCTAGAAAATTATCCATTACATCTATGTTTTATAAATTTATTTGCATAGAGGTCTACAAAAGGTCACAGGATGCAAAAAATTTTCTTCTGTTTGAATGGTTATTTACTTCATGTCGTTTCTAATTTTGTACATGTCTGCCACCTTTTTTCCTGGAAACAATACATGAATTTTTACTAAGATCAGGAACAAAGTAAGGATATACATTATCTCCACAACTGTTTAACATTAAACTAGAGATATTACAATAGTGGTTTGTCTATTTTATTATTTTTTTCAAGAAAATAGGTTTTGACTTACTAATTAAATGTAAAAAATGTACTATTTTTCTATTTTTAAAATCTTGACATTAAAGTGCAAGCCTTGGATTAAACATGGTGGAGTGAGAGACATTCCCAGATCTCTCCCCTTGATACAACAATAAGCTGAACATCTAAAACTCAGCAAAAAACACCCAAACTGCTCATCAGCATGTCTGAGCGTGGGATCTGCACATAAGAGCTACCACAGGTCAGAAGCCCAGGTGTCAGGCGGGGGACTGAGAGCAACAAAGAAGCTGCCTCTCACAGCTGCCAGAGCTCCCTATAGGAGGAGAGGGAGGAGAGAGGCAGTGGCGAGTTCCCTGAATAGTCTTGCCTGGGAGTACTGTGAGCTCCACGTGGTCAGTGGCAGTGCCCAGTCATCAGGGCAGAAGGTAGAGAAACAGAGATGGCAGAATTGTGGCGATGGCAGAGAAACAACAGTTGATTTTTATCAGCCGGGGTGGCAAAACCAAGGCAGAGCCGCAGCCCCTATCTCCTAACCCAGAGGACCCCTCCTCTCATACCCTCCGAGATGGAACCTGTGGAGACCCAGGGGAATCTGAGCAAATGCTACTGAAACTATTGCTAACACGGACAGGAACTGAGACTGAGGGTAGTGAGCATGATTAAACATCTATAAGGAAAAAAAAGACATTATAAAGACTTTATATAAAGCAGAGATCTAGGAGGATTAGATGTGACTTACTGGAAATCAAAAGAAAAACACCTTATTTGCAACAGGCTAGGGATCATTATATAATAAATATTCTTTCTGGAAAAAAAGCAAAACAGAACACACTCTCATTAATGCCTAGGTGGAGAAATAGTCCATTAAACATCATGAACAACCAAGGTGACAAGGCATTTCAGAAAGAAAGGGGAAAATCTCCAGAAAATAAGCTTACAGACATAGAAATATGTGACTTAAATGACAGAGAATTCAGGATGGGACTTCGGAAAAAACCCAATGAGATCTGAAATGAATCATATCCACAATTTCAGGAATTGAAAAAACAACTAGATGAGCAGAATGAGATCTTTACCAAGGAGATTGAAACCCTCAAAAAGAACAAAATTGAACTTCTGGAGATGAAGAACACACTGAAAGAGATGAAAAATGAAATAGCAAGCTTGGGAAATAGAGTTGACCAAATAGAGGAAAGGATCAGTGATATTGAAGACTGAAATCTAGAAATAAATCAGAAGGAAGAAGAGAGAAACTGAAGAATGAAAAATAATGAAAGAGAAATAAAAAAACTAGTTGATACCATAAGGAGAGGAAACATGAGAATAATGGGTATTCTTGAAGGGGAGGAAAAGGAACAGAGATTAGAAAGCATTTTCACTCAAATAGTTGACAAGAATTTCCCAAATTTAAAGAATGAGCTGGAGCTTGGAATTCAAGAAGTCAATAGAACACTCAATTATTTCAACCCAAAAAGGCCTTCACCAAAACATATTGTATTAAAATTATCAAAAATCAATGACAAAGAAAGAATTCTCAGGGCAGCCAGGGAAAAGAAGACAGTAACCTATAAAAAAAAAACCCATTAGATTATCGTCATACTTCTCAGCACAAACCTTACAAGCCAGAAAGGAGTGTAATCAAATATTCAAACTATTAAATGAAAGGAACTACCAGCCAAGAATAATGTATCCAGTTAAGCTCTCTTTTAGATATGAAGGAGAAATAAATAACTTTCCAGACATACAAAAATTGAGGAAATTCTCCACTACGAGGCCTGCACTACAGGAAATACTGAAAGGGGTCAGCTCGCTTAAAACAAAATGAAAAAAAAACCATAATTAGGAGTAAGGTGACTAGCAGGCTGATAAAAGCAGAGGAGTGCAACCCTTATTAGGAACAGGGCATTATAAGCTTAAAATAATAAGAAGCTATAGCAAGATAGTAATGAACGTTCAGCATACATAGGGACAAATTGAGACAACAATGACTGAAAAGGGGAAGATTCAAAGATCCAAATTCGCAAAGGGAAATGGAAATAAGGCGTGCACAGAAGGGATGACTTTATATATATATATAACTATCTTTTACATATTTGTAATGGTAACCACTCACCAAAGATTCAGAACCAAAGTATATAACATAAAAAAAGAAGGACCAGAGGGAAAACCCACAAAAGCCAACCAAAATAAAGAAAACAGAAACATAGGGACAAGGAAGCAATGGAAACACCAAGATACCAGAAAGCAAAAGATAAAATAGCTATAAGAAGACCTCATATTTCAATAAACACCCTAAATGTAAATGGACTGAACTCACCAATAAAAAGGCACAGACTTGCAGATTGGATCAAAAAACAAAACCCAACTATATGCTGCCTCCAGGAGACACATCTTGGTTCCAAAAACAAATATAAACTCAAAGTGAAAGGGTGGAAAGTGATATTGCAAGCAAATGCCATTCAGAGAAAAGTGGGAGTAGCGGAACTAATATCAGATGAAATAGACTTCTAAATAAAAAAAAGTAAAGAAAGATACTGAGGGACACTTCATAATGAAGAAGGGAATCATGCACCAAGAAGACATAACACTTATTAATATCTATGCTCCCAATCAGGGAGCCCCGAAATATGTAAAGCAATTACTAACAGAACTGAAGGGAGAAACAGACCAAAACACTGTTGTAGTGGGAGACCTAAATACCCCACCGTCAGACATGGACAGATCATCCAAACAGAAAATCAATAAGGAAATAACACCTTTAAATGACACATTAGACCAACTGAACATAATTGACATTTACAGAGCCTTCCATCCCAAAACAGCTGCTTATAGATTCTTTTCTAGTACACAGAGAACATTCTCAAGAATTGACCACATACTGGGACACGCAGATAGCGTTAACAAATATAAGAGGGTTGACATCCTACCAACCATATTCTCTGATCATAATGCTTTGAACTAGAAATCAACTCTAAAAAGAAAGTGGAAAGAAACACAAATACATGGAGATTAAACAACATACTACTGAAGAATAACTGGGTCAGGGAAGAAATAAAAAGAGACATCAAGAAATACATAGAAACGAATGACATTGATAGTACAACATATCAAAACCTTTGAAACATGACAAAAGCAGTCATAAGAGGAAAATTCATATCATTACAGGCCTACTTCTAAAACCAAGAATGAGCCCAAATAAACAACCTAACGCTTCTTCTTAAAAAAATAATAGGAAGAACAAATGAAGCCTAAAGTCAGCAGAAGGAAAGAAATAATCAAAATTAGAGAAGAAATAAATGAAATTGAAAATTAAAAAACATAGAAAAAATAAATGCAACAAAGAGCTCGTTCTTTGAGGAGGTTAATAAAATTGACAAAGCCCTGGCTAGACTCACTAAAGAAAAAAGAGAAAGGACACAAATAAACAAAATTAAGGATGAAAGAGGAGAAATTACGACAGACCTTGTAGAAATACAAAGGATCATACATGAATACTATAAAAAAGTATATAATACCAAATTCAATAACTTAGAAGAAATGGAACAGTACTAAGAAAAATTCAATCTTCCTAGACTGAATTAAGAAGAACTGGAAAATCTAAATAGACCAATCAGCAGTATGGAAATTGAAACAATCATCAAAAATCTACTAAAAAGTAAAAGTCCAGGACCAGATGGCTTCGTCAGTGAATTCTACCACACATTCAAAGAAGATTTAATGCCTATTCTCCTCAAACTCTTCCAAAAATATCGAAGAGGAGGCAATACTTCCCAACTCATTTTATGAGGCCTATATCACACTGATACCAAAATCTGGTAAAGATAACACAAAATAAGAAAACTACAGCCTGATATCTCTCATGAACGCAGATGCTAAAATCCTAAATAAGATACTAGCGAACTGAATAGAGCAATATATTCAAAAGATTATACACCATGATCAAGTGGGCTTCATCTCTGGGGCACAGGGATGGTTCAACATAAAAAAAAATGGATTAATGTGATACACCACATAAACAAATTAAAAAATAAGAAACATATGACCATATCAATAGATGCAGAAAAAGGCTTCGACAAGATATAGCATCCATTTATGATCAAAACACTTCACAAAATTGGTATTGAAGGAAAATGCGTTAACATAATAAAGGCTATATATGACAAACCCTCAGCCAACATTATCCTTAATAGTGAAAAACTAAGCACCTTCCCTCTAAGATCAGGAACAAGGCAAGGCTGTCCACTATTGCCACCCTTATTCATTATAACATTGGAGGTCCTAGCAAGTGCAATCAGACAACAGAACAATATAAAAGGCATCCAAATAGGAAATGAAGAAGTCAGACTTTCACTATTTGTGAATGACATGATTTTCTATATAGAAAACCCTAAAGACTCCACAAAACACTACTAGAAACAATAAGCAAATACAGTAAATTTTCCAGATACAAAATCAATGTTCAAAAATCCATAGTGTTCCTATACTCTAACAATGAAGTGTCAGAAAAAGAAGTGGAAGAAATAATTCTTTTCACAATTGCAACAAAAAAGAATAAAATACCTCAGAATAAATTTAATTAAACATGTGAAGGACCTATTTAATGTAAACTATAATACCCTGTTAAAACAAATCAAAGAAGATACAAAGAAATGGAAAGATATTCCGTGATCTTGGATTGGAAGAATCAACATAGTTAAAATGACGTTATTACCTAAAGCATACAGATTTAATGCAATCCCTATCAAAATTCCATCCACATTTTTTAAAGAAATAGAACAAAAAATCATCAGATTTGTATGGAAGCACAAAAGACCCCGAATTCCCAAAGCTACCCTGAAAAAAAGGAACGAGGCTGGAGGTATCACTCTGCCCGACTTCAAGCTATACTACAAAGCGACAGTAATCAAAACAGCATGGTATTGGCAGCAAAACAGACACACGGATCAGTGGAACAGAATCGAGAGTCCAGAAGTAAACCCATATTTATATGGGCAAATAATTTTCGACAAAAAAAGCCAAAAACATACAGTGGAGAAAGGAAAGCCGCTTCAAGAAATGGTGCTGGGAAAGCTGGAAGGCCATCTGCAAAAGAATGAAACTAGACTGTCGTCTATCACTGCACACCAAAATTAACTCAGAATGGACTAAGGACCTGAATATAAGACCTAAAAGAATAAAATGCATAGAAGAAAACATAGGAATGAAACTCAAAGACGTTGGACTTAAAGAGGATTTTATGAATTTGTCCTCAAAGGCAACAAAAGTAAAAAGTAAAATAAATGAATGAGACTATATCAAACTCAAAACCTTCTGCTCAGAAAAAGAAACTGTCAACAAGGTAAAGAGATAACCATCCAAATGGGAAATATATTTGCGAGCAGCGCCTCCGATAAAGGCTTAATATCCAAAATACACAAAGAACTCATACAACTCAGTAACAACAACAACAACAAAAACCCAAATGATCCAATCAAAAAATGGGCAGAGGACCTGAACAGACACTTCTCCCTAGAGGACATACAAATGGGCAACAGATATTTGAAAAGATACTCAACATCACTAGCTATTAGGAAAATACAAATCAAAATCACAATGAAATACCATCTCACACCTGTTCGAATTGCTATAATCAAGAGGACAAGTAATAAGAAATGTTGGAGTGGATGCAGAGAAAAAGGACCCCTCATGCGCTGCTGGTGGGACTGCAAATTGGTACAGCCACTATGGAAAACAGTATGGAGGATCCTCAAAAAACTAAGAATTGATCTACTATATGATCTAGCAATCCCTCTACTGGGTATTTACCCCAAAGACTTCAAAACTCATACCCAAAAAGATATTTGCACACCGATGTTCATAGCATTATTCACAGTGGCCAGAACATGGAAACAACTGAAGTATCCTATGATAGATGATTAGCTACAGAAGCTGTGGTACATATATGCAATGGAATATTACTCAGCCATAAGAAGAGATGAAATACTGCCATTTGTGACAACATGGTTAGACTTCGAGATAATCATCCTAAGTGAAATAAGCCAGACAGAAAAGTTGAAAATCACATGATGTTTATATGTGGGATATTAACCTAGGAGCAACAAATGAACAGGACAAACAAACAGAGACTCATGGACATGTATTATAGACTAGTGGTTACCAGAGGGTAGGGGGTGGGGGAGGAGGGGGCATGTAGCCAGTTAAAGAGGTTCAAATATAGGAGGGGGTAGGCAGAGGGTGAATTGGGTAAAGGGGATCAGTTATATGGTAGCTGAAGGAAATTGAACTTTGAGTCGTAAACACACAATAGAATATACAGATGTCAAATTTTAATGTACACCTGAAAATTATATAATTGTATTAACCAATGTTACCCCAATAACCTTAATTAAAAAATTCACTCACTATCAATTATAGACCTAAATATAAGATGTAAAACTTTTAGAAGAAAACATAGAAGAAAATTTTTGCACCCTGGGTATAGGCAAATAACTCTTAGATATGATACCAACAACACTATCTCTAAAAGAAAAAAAATGATAAGTTGGAGTTCATGAAAAGTAAATAACTTTGTTGAGTAAAAGATGCTGTTAAGAGGATCAAAATACAAGCTATATACTGGGAGAAAATATTTATAAATAACATATCTGACAAAGGACTTGTATCTAGAATATACAAAGAACTCTCAAAACTCAGCACTAAGGAAACAAAGAATCCAATATGAAAATGGGCAAAAAATTTGAACAGACATTGCACAAAAGAAGATATACTACTCCACTGCCTTTAAGAAAGATTACTCAATATTGATAGTAAAATGCAAATTAAAACCACAATGAGATATTACCATGGCCGAACATCTATTACTATGGCTTAAAAAACTGACAATACCAACTGCTGGCAAGGTTGTAGCACAAGTGGAACACTAATTCATTGCTAGCGAGAATGTAAAAATGATTCAGCCACTTTAGAAAAACAGTATGCCTATTTCTTATAAAGTTAATAATGTAATTCCCACATGCCTACATATTTACCCAAAAGATATGAAATTGATGTTCAAACAAAATCCTATATGTAAATGTTTTAGCAGCTTTTTTTATAATTGCTAAAAATTGGAAACAACCTAAATGTCATTCAACTGGTGAATGGAGAAACAAATTGTGGTGATCTATACAATTAAGTACTACTCCACAATAAAAAGGAACACACTTTGGTACATAAAACATGGATGAATCTCAAATGGGTTATTTTGGATGAAAGAAATCAAGCTCAAAAGTCTACATTATGTATGTTTCACTTATATGACATTCTGGAATGTGCATAAGTATATTGACAGAGAACAGATTAGTTGTTGTCAGGGATTAAGAATAGAATATAGGAACCAACTATGAAAAGACAGAATGGGAGAGTAATTATAACTATTTTGTATCTTGACTCTGTTGGTAGTTACATGACTTGATGTATTTGTCAAAGCTCATAGAGCTGTATGGAAAAAGCATGAATTTTACTGTAGGTTAATTAAAAAAATAAAATTAAAAAAAAATCAAGATGTTCCTGGCCATGCTTTTTTCCAATGACCAAGCTGTCCTGAGCTCTTGAGCATAAATGGATGAAAAGGTGGACATAAGGTTTTCTAGCAACCTATGTCTAAGCTCTGTGAGTTCACCTCTGTTACAGGTTGAGTTCTCTGTTGAAACAGACTCTGAAATGGAGATTAGCATGCAGAAAATTTATTAGAGAAGGCCCTTTGAATCATCACCCATTGAAGAGAAGGGAATGATGCAGGATTGGACAGAGGGAGGTCTCTTGGTGACCTTTGAAGATGGAATGGCTATTCTGAGTTGTTCCAAGTTGAGGGAACAGGCTCCACATTATTCCTGACTTATAGAAGGATATGACTTTGGCAGCTCTCTTCAGCCAATGCAATCTCTGAATAGGTTGACAGCTGAAGGCTTTCTGTGGGTACCACTCCCAGCAGCTGGGGAACATTTCCTTTATTCCCGAAGGAGAATTCAACAGCATCCACTACACTCTCTGACATCTTCAAAGGAGGAAGTATTTTAATCCTCTATACTGTCTCCTGAAGGGTGGAAATGGTGATTTCCTGTTGAAATCCAATTACGACTCACTTTGTACAGGTCCCTTTGTATTTTCTAATAACATAAACCAGCAAATATTTTCTGGGCAAAGATTTTCTTCTCAGAGGAAATTTTCCAATTTTACACATTTTCTTTCTTTGTTTTAATATGTATAATTTTGGGGAGAAAGAAAATAAAAATTTTAATGGAACTTAGCTAAGTTTATTAATTTTATTTTTTTCTTCATCAGAATGGAAAAATTAATTAATTACTTGGTATAGGTCAGGGTATCTTTCATAATATCCACTTCTCTACATCCTTAAAAGGTTGACTTTCTAGCATGGCAAGGACTAGACAGGCTTCCAAGCTCTGGCCAAAGTGAGGCAGGGATTATTCTAGAAAGATTGTTAGGATATCATTGTATATCACTCCATCTCCCACAAATATAGAGGTTGAATTGTGAGAGGAGGGTTACTTATAATTATAATCTTTCCTCTTCTAACATAACTCCATTCACAATGGTTTCCTTGCTACCTCTCAAGTTGCTCCTTAATGTCCTTCATAGTCTCCACTTAACCTAAACTACTGGGAATCCCAAAGCTCCATCCTTGGATTCCTCTTCTCATTTTACTCAACCACCTGAGACAATTACAGTGACCTTCCCCAGCAACTTTACATTGTTCACTCCAGATTTCTCTCCAGTTAGTCTCATAATTTCACTGCTGTCCTAGCACCTCCACTTGGATGCTCCTTAGGCACCTCAAATTTATTTCATCCCACATCAAATTCTATACAACCATCTAAAACTCTGACATTCCTCATGAACTTCCTGTTTTGCATAATGCTATCATTACACACCAAGATGCCAGAATTAGAAACCTCATGGTTATTTTCGTGCATGCCTCCCCTTTTCTCAGGCACCACATCCAGCCATTCACCTTAGTCCACAAAGTCTACCATGTGAATGTCTCTTAAGTATGCTTCCATCATTAATCCTATTCCCTGCAAAATGTCACCATTCATCAATCCACACTGTTTTTCCTCCCTAGCTTTGTGTGACCCATCATCTCTTAATAGGTCTCTCTGCGTCCATCTTTCACTGTGTGCACACATTTATAAGACGGCTCTCTGAGGCCCACCATATCAGTTCCACACAGCTTAGCACACCTCATAAGGGTTTTCATAGTGTCTTCCTTACTCCTTAGCATGTCTTCTAAGTGTTTCACAGTCTGGCCCCAACCTATCTCTACAGTCTCACTTCTCACTACTTCTTTCTTCTTCCTCTTCCATCCTCCATTCCAGCTCAGTTGGTACACTGTGTGTTTTATGCTGTGTGTTCTAGCCAGACTGTTCTGGATTTGGCAGAAATGCTGAAGAGTCTGATGCTTTTAAATCTGAGCTCAAGTTATTCCCTCTGCCTGAAATGCTCTTTGCCCACATCTTAGTCTCTGATATCCCACTCAGATTTTAAGCTCATATATAGAGTTCCTTCAACAGAATTAATGATTCAATTTCTGGGTTCCCATGAAATCTTGTGCATACTTGCATTAAAATATCTCTTACATACTGTTTGTTTAAGTTTGTTTCCCTTAGCAGATGGACTCTGAGCTCTGCAAGAAAACTTGAAATATATATGTTTAATTGATGTTGGTTTGAACTAGTGAATTAAATACTCCTGGTATAGTTAGCACATTAAGCTGAGACTACTGATTACATACACCTAAGAATTAATTTTAATTAGATGTTGTGCTCTAGACTAGAAACTGGGGAAACAAACATTAATGTGTTGAGCTTAAAGGAAGGGAGAAGTAATTCTAAAGAACTAATTTGGGAAACAGGAATGAGGGGCCTGCATGGAAGAAATAAAGAGAAATCAGAGGCGAACATTATTTAAAGACAAATTTGCCTGATTTAGCATTTTGTCCTTGCTGTTCTATATTTATATATAGGCAGGCTGATGTGACCTAATGCCAAATGAGAATATATCTGGTAAAAACACTATGCAACTTGGCATTGAAGAAGTTGAAAAGTTTCACTGTCTATATTAGTCATGATTTTTATTTTTCTTAGTCTTCTTTTATAGATGTAACTTCTTGATGAATGCATTTTGTAAATGAATTCAAGATGTAGATAAAGAAAAAATGAAAAAGAGATGATTCTATTTTAGTCACTTAGCTCACCTGTCCATATGGACAATTTATCCATATTCTATAAAATGTCACCATCTGCTGGAGGAAGAAAATATGTACAATTCAACTTTGTTATATAAAGTGATACTTTTTTCTAGTCAACATGACTAACTACTTAGAACTACTGAACATTTCTTTCAGCATGATGATTATACTAGTTCAGCCAGTGAAGAATTACCAGGTCATATAGGCAAATATTATTATTCATCATTCTGCTTTGTTTGAGGATATGCTTTCTTCAATTGGAAATTCAGATAAAGTATTCTTTAAAATGGTTTAACAAGCAGCTATTTCTAAGGACCACTTGACCCTAGTTTTCAGCTGTTTGCAGTTAACATTTGATATGGAAGTATTAGGTATTAAAATCAGCTACTGTACAGGTGGGACTTCCAAAATGGCTTAGTGAGAAACTCAACAAATCCATTTCTCAAAAAGCAATGATAAAACTATCAAATTGCAAAAAACAATTACTTCAAGACTTTGGAAATTTACTAGAAGGAGAGGAAAGAAAGGGGAAGAAAAAACATTTCAGAAATAATGCTTAAAACAATCTCAAATTTAATGAAAAACAATCTAGATACACAATAAGTTCAATGAATTCCCTATAGAATAAATACAAAGATCTCTATACATAAACATATCATATTCAAACCATTGAAAGCCCGTGAAAATCCTAAAAGCCACAAGAGAAAAATGACTCATCAGGTACAAGGGAAGGAACCACATTACACACAAGGGAATCACAATGACTTCTCACAAGCAACAATGGAGGCCAGAGGTCAGTGATATGATATATTCAAAATGCCAGAATAAAAAAAAATGTCAACACAATTCTATATTTAACAAAACAATCTTTCAAGAATAAAGGTAATGGCTAAATGATGTGAATAGACATTTCTCCAATGAAGATACGGGAATGTCCAAGGAGCACATGAAAAGATGCTCAACATCATTATCCCTCAGGGAAATAAAAAAAATCACAATGAGATACCAATTCATACCCACTAAGATGGCTATTATTAAAGTCAGATAGTAACAAGTGTTAACAAGGATATGGAGAAATCGGAAGTTACATACACTGTTGGTGGGAATGTAAAATAGTGCAGCCTCTTTGGAAAACATTCTGTCAATTTCTCAAAAAGTTAAATATAGAATTAACATTTGACTCAGCAATTCTACTTTCAAGTATATAGCCAAGAGAAATAAAGATATATGTACCCACAAAAACTTGTACATGAATATTCATAGAAACACTATGCATAATAACCCAGTGGAAACAACCCAAATGTCTATCACTGATGAATGAATAGACAAAATCTTGCATATACATATAATGGAATATTATTCAGCCATAAAAGAAATGAATTGCTGATACATGCTACAACATAAATGAACTTCGAAAACATTATGTTAAGTGAAAGAAGCCAGTCACAAAAGACCACATATCATATAATTCAATTTTTATGAAATGTCCAGAATTGGCAAATTTATAGAGTCAGAAAGCAGATTAGTGGTTGCCTAGGTGTGGGAAGGGGAGTGGAGTATTGGGAGAATGACAGCTAAAGAGTACAAGATTTCTTTTTGTGTTTATAACATTCTAAAATTAATTGTCAGTGATAGTTTTACAACTCTGTGAATATACTAGAAGTCATTGAATTATACACTTTAAGTGGGCAAACTATGGTAAATAAATTATATCTCAATAAAAGTTGTTTTCAAAAAGAAGTAAAATTAAAGGTTACAATGATAAAAACGCTCATGGAAAAATTACACAACAGCAAGACCAGATATGTAATGTCACCACAGAGGTAGAAACTAAAAGAACTTTTTAAAAATGCTAGAGAGAGTAATATCATTGAAAACAGTGGAGTAAGTAGTTCCAAGGATCCATCTCTCCAGAGAAGCAATGATTAAGCTGTCAAAAATGGTCTAAATCAACTCTTTTGGAACCCTGGAACCTAATCAAAAACTTACAACTGCCAGAGGCATGATTAATGAGAAAAGAGACTGTTAAATTTTGGAAGAGATCTTGTGGCATTTTTGTTTACTCAGCTACCATCCCCCATTCCCCACCTTGGCAGTGGTTGTGGGGATGGTGGTCCTATTTCTATGGACTGCTGGTACAAGAAGGGGTAATATAAAATCATGTTCTTAAAGAATTGTGGTTGTGTATTTTGACCTATCCAGTGGCTTGCTGAGATCTCCCTGGGAGGTTGTCCTCCAACCTTTATAATAATATATAAATCCTATACAAACTGTTTAAGAAAATAAGGAGGAAATAATTCCCAATGAATTTTTAAGACCATCATTACTCTGACATTAGACCACGAAGTTAAACAGGGAAAGAAAAATACAGACTAATAACCCTCATGAATATTGATGTAAAAATCCTTAACAAAATATTAGCAAATGGAATCCAATAACATATGAAAATAAATGCAAAGTTAACATTCAGAATTCAATTTAACTAAATATGTTAACAGAATAAAAGAAAATCTCAATGATAATCTCAATGGTTACAGGAAAATAATATGACAAAATTAAGATATATAATCATGATAAAAAGAAAACCTCTCGGTGAACTAAGAATAGGAAGGAACTTCCTCGGTCTGTTAAAGGCATCTACAAAAGGCTACAGCCAACATCATATTTAATTGGAAAAGCCAAAACACTTTTCCTCAAGCTCATTAAATTTTTCCTTGGCTATATTAAGTCTGCTGATCAGCCTGGCATTGCTAGGAATAAGATTGACGGGCAGCCAATAGGGCTGCTGTTTAATATTACAATCAGATAAAGCAAGATTCAAAGAGCAGGGGTCTGAGGGCAATTGCTTCATTAAAAAGTGAGGATCCTTTGCTCAATTCCCAGACATGAGCCAAATTTCAGATCTCAAACCAATTGTCTGGAGAGGTGCCCATGTCCCTCAGAGGATGGACTCTATAAACGTTGTAGCAAACATATATTATAATTTTACCTTAGTCCCTCTTCCAAAAAAACCTATGGCCACTTATTTGGGTGCCTATACACTGGGGATAGGGGAATACTCACTTTTAGGACTATTGGATACAGATTTATGAGTTGACATTAACTTCCTTTAAGACACTCAAGGTACCATCATGGCCTTCTTGTTGGAGGGTGGAGTGCTTACTGGGTCCAGGTAATAAATGGAGCCCTGGCTTAAATCTGACTCACAGTGGACCACTACATCTGCAGACCTACCGGTAGTTATTTTCTCAGTCTCCAAGTGTATAATTGGAATTAATATGCTTAGCAGTTGAACTAATCTCCACATTGGGCCCTTGGCCTGTATGGTTAGAGCTTTCATACTGGGAAAAACCAAATGGAAACCACTGCCTCCTCCCTCCCCCACCAACCAAGATGTTAAAGTGAAAACAATGTCGCACCCTAGGGGATGATGGAGTTAGTGCCACCATTAAAGACATTAAGGATGCAGGGGATAAGGAGTGGTTGTCTTTATCATATTTCTGTTTAATTCATCATTGTGGCTCCTACTAGTTGGATCCTGGAGAATAAGCTTAAACTACCACAAGCTCACCCACACAAATTTTGACTTCACATAAGAGAAATACAGCACCCTGTGGGCCTTTTGGGGATCTGAACATAACATATTCCACACCTAGAAATAATTTTCTGGTCCATATACTGGGTGATACAGAAGGCTGCCAGCTTTAAATGGGGCCTAGGGCAAGAAAGGCTCTGAAGCAAGCCTAAGCTAAGCTATAGAGGGAGCAGCCTTGCTCCTTGGACCATATGATCTAGCCGACCTATGGTGTCCAAGGTGTCACTGGTGAGAAAAGATGCAGTATAAGAATCAGGTTCCTGAGATTTGGGAGTAAGTCCATGGAATCTGAAACAGAGAGTTATACTACTTTTGAAAAACCATTCCTGGTGAGTTACATGACCCTGTCAAGCACCACAAACCTCATTTTGACATGCTGCTCCAGTCCATTTACTGAATAATCGACAAAACTGCCAATGTTCAGTATAGCTCAGAGCAACAATACACTTCAAAATAGGTCTGATCTACCATACCCACTGTCCCTTGGGCCATATGACCTAACATATCATATGGTGCTTGAAGTGTCTGTGGAAGACAGAAATCATGTATGGTGCCTTTGGAAGGTCTCTGTATATGAGTCACAGTACATTCCATGAGGATTTTGGAGCATAGTGATACCATCTTCTGCAGATAACTATTCTTTGAAGAAAGTTTCTAGTTTGCTATTGATTGTAATTTGGCATCCTCCTTTTGCCCTTTCCATGTCTTCCCTTTCAAAGTTAGTAACTATCCTGAATTCTAACACCAGAGAAAAGAAGAATTCCATAGATTAGATAGTATATTTGTGACCCTGGGGAAAAAAAGAGAAAAAAAGGGCAATTAGAAACTCCAGGAAAATAGCAAAAAATTATTGGAAATAATTTGCATTCTTATGATTTCCTCGTTTTTTAAATTTCTTGTTCATATTATTCAGTTATTTTAAAGACTATGACTTTTAACTCCTATGTCTGAATTACCTGTGGGTCTGCTTCTACAGACCACTTTTTCCTTAGTTTTGATTCTGGGTATACCTGGCAATTTTTTATTAAGTACCACTGTGCATGAGAAATTGTAAAAGGTCTAGATGACCTTTAGTTTCTGATAGGAAATTAAAGTAAGGGCAAATTACCTTAGCTAGCGAGCTAACTCAAGGTGGGATATCAATCTTTGAAAGATTTGCTACCCCCTAATTCCTTCAGAGGTGCCAACTGAATGTCTGTGGTGTTTACCAGGGTTCATCATCACTGGTAGTATCTAAACTCCAAGTTTGATCTCCTTGGCACATAATCCTGCTGAAAGCTCTGCTTAGTACTTCAGGCACTTGGCTGCTGTGCATCTCCGAATGTGTACCATGCTCCTTGCAGGAAAAAGTAGCTCAGTCTATTTGGCTTATTTCTCTTCACTTCTCTTGTCTCCATAACCATGCCACTCAAGTCCCACTGTCTTAGCTCAGGGTACCCTCAGGTCCTAGAAGCCAGCTGCAGTTCCTTGCCATGTGGGCTTCCTCAACATGGCTGCTTTACATCATCAGGCTAGCAAGAAAAATTTCTCTCCAGAATGCTAAGATGAACTTATAGAACATAACATAGTCATAGACATCCCATCACCTTTGCCATAATCTGTTGGCTAGAAGCAATTCTCAGTTCTGCCTACACACAAGGGGAGAGGACTACATAGGGCACAAATCTTTGGGGTCACCTATGATGTCCCTGATACAACTGCTGACAACAGGACAAGAAGAAGAGGAGAATATGAGAATTCACAAATATCACAATGAAAAGAGCTTTCTATTTGGTGTCATAAGTCAGTTTTGTCTCTTGTGGTATTTTTGATCATTCACTACATCTCTCCACACCTGTAAAATTTGTTAGCTGATAACTTATATCACAGGATTTGGTGGTTATAAAGAACTATGGAGATGCTTTCATTTTTATCAAAAAATCACATAAATTAAAATTATAGGAAACTTATTCTCAAAATGCAAAATACATACTCAAAACCATAGACTCAGACAACCACATGGAAAATGAACAGGTAATATGTATGCATATGTGAAAAAGAGGTCATTTTAAGAGAATGATGTTATATATTAAAGACAAAAGTAAATGGGAAGATGGATAGGAAAATAGAATCAAGTACACACAAGATTACTTTAAACAATTTTTTATTGGTTGTTTCTGGAGACCACATTAAAAATCATCAATAATCCCAACACCTAAATGATAATTTGCTTAATAATTTGATGTATTTCCTTCCTAACTTTTTGTTCTGTGTCTACTTACACACATACATCACCCAAAATAGATATAAATATAAAACAAATATATATGTTTACATATAATTTTACTCATCACAAAACTGCTATATTTCTACTACCCAGAATCACTAATATAAATGGTGAATATCCATCATTTATTTTTTTACAATGTAAATTGTGTGGTACATTGTTTTATAATCTGTCTTTTCACTTAACAGATTACCATGAACATTTCTCCAAATCCTAATACATGAAAAAAAAGAATTCTTAATTGGTGCATATTATTCCATCTTTTTGATATATCATTTTAAATCAATTGCCTATTATTGGATATTCCATTTTCTTGCTATTTTAAATAATATCGCTCTTATGGGAAATACAATGAAAATTAAGAACCTTTTATTGCCTCATAAAATGAGGCATAAAATATGACCATGAAATGATTATTCCTTCTTAAAAGACAAAGTATTAAGTTATAAGCACTGTTCCTAAGCAAGGTGTGTCAAAACTTACTATATGTCTCTTTTGTAAGATGTCTGTATTTCTGCACTGAAGATGTTGATATGTATAAGATCCCCTGTTTGATTTCCTTTCAGGGATCATGCTGACACATCCTTTCTCACTCTAAGGAAGCAATTTTTCTATTTGCTTATGAAATAAACTGGGAGTTTGCCCTAGCTAGGATTAATATTTTATGCTTTATTATATGTTCTTTAAAAAATGTTATACTCTATTCCACAGTGAATATCTTAATGTTATAATTGAGTGCTCATTTGCAACCTTTGTACCTTTTCCACAAAATGTTTGGTATAAAATATGGAACATATTTCTCTCATAATTTCTAACATAATTTTCTAAACTCATTAAATTGTTAGTTTTTCTTCAGCATAAATACCGATAGGCAATGCCATTTACATTCTCTCTAAAGGCTTTCCCACATCAATATACTCACAGTTTTGCAACTTTTGAATTCTTTGATATACAATTTTCCACTCATGGGTAAAGAGTCTAGGTGAAAAATTGATCACATTATATGCTTCTGCAATTATACTTTTGTGCCTTTTAAGTTAAATGAACACTAAATAATATATGAAGAGTTTCTGACATTTTAGACATTTATAAGGTTACTTCCCAGGGTGAATTGATATATAATGAGGTATAATTACTAGTGAAATTAACCCACTCTAAGAGGTTTTATCTCCTGAATGGCTTCTCTGATGCTTAATGAGAGTTGACTTCCCACTGTAGGCTTTGCCACATTCTCTGCATTCATATGGTTTCTCTTCTGTATGAGTTCTATGATGCACAATGAGAGTTGATTTCACACTGAAGGCTTTCCCACATTTGCTACATTCATAGGGTTTTTCTCCTGTATGAATTCTCTGATGTTTAATAAGTTTTGACTTCCTACTGAATGCTTTCCTACAGTCACTGCATTCGTAGGGTCTCTCTCCTGTATGAATTCTCTGATGTTTAATAAGTGGTGACTTCTCATTGAAGGCTTTCTCACATTCATCACATTTATAGGGTTTTTCTCTGGTGTGCGTTCTTTGTTGTACAATAAGTGTTGACTTCTCATCAAAGGCTTTCCCACATCTTCTACATTCATAAGGTTTCTCTCCTGTATGAATTCTATGATGGACAGAGAGGTGTGATTTTCCACTAAAAGTCTTTCCACATATTCTACATTCATAGGGTTTCTCTCCTGTGTGAATTCTTTGATGAACAGAGAGGTGTGACTTTCTTTCCCCTGAAACTTTTTCCACATTCACTGCACTCGTGAGATTTCTCTTTTGTATGCATTTTCTGATATTTTATGGGGGTGGGCTTCTCATCAAAGGCTTTCTCATATTTACTGCACTCAGGTTTCTCACTTGTATGAGTCCTTTGATGCATAAGGCTGGACTTACCACATTTGATACCTTCATAAAATGTTTGTCTAATGTGTGTTTTATGTCTAATAAGGTGATATGAACTCTTAAAAGCTTTTGCACATTCACCACATACAAATGGTTTCTCTCCTGTATGAGTTCGCTGATGTTTAATCAGAGTTGACTTCTGGATAAAGGTTTTCCCACAGTCACTCATAGTGCATTCATAGGGCTTCTCCCCTGTATGAGTTCTCTGGTGTGCAATGAGAGTTGACTTCTGGTTGAAGGCTTTTGCACATTCACAGCATTCATAAGGTTTCTCTCCAGTGTGAGTTCTCTGATGTACAACAAGGTTTGCTTTCTGGATAAACATTTTCCCACATTCAGGACATTTATAGAGTTTCTCCACAGTTTGAATTCTCTGACTTTTATTAAGGGCTTGCTTAGGGTGGAGGCTTTTTCCATGCTGATTCAGTTCAAAGAATTTCTCTCCAGGTTGAGCTTTATCAAGATTAGAATGGAAGTGCAATTTCCAATATGCCTGACATTCATCATCTTTCCTTCTTACACGGCTTCTATTTTGACTAAGAAAATTTAAACGATGTTTTGAACACCTTTCCCATGGATAATATTTAAGGAGTCTTTGTCTTATAGAAACAAAGTCTGTGCAGGGATAAATGATTTTTCTGAATGTTTTGAATTCTTGGCCACATTCATCATTCATTGTTTCCTTTTCCATAAATGCAGCTTGCCACAGAGGTTTATCTGGGCTTTCCTTGTGGTTATCTATCTGGTCATCAACTTGCAAAACTTCTAGGGAGAAATGCAATGAATCATTAAATTTGTAAATGTTTCTACTATAATGTTCTGGGACAAAATTAATTCATAAACATCCTGCAGTATACTCCTATCAATGATCTTGAGCTGATGTGGATGGAGCCTCCTTATGCTCTATAACCACCACTACCAGCTCCCCTAACTGAAAATACAGTGAAATGTTGGCCCATATTTAACAAAAATAATTCAATATACAGTCAAGCTCAAAATCAAAAAAGGAAATTTATTAGGTGTCAAAAGTGAAGTGCAAATTTAAAGTGATGGGATGAACAGAAACTGAAGCTTGAGTTTTTGCAGGGGAATCTAGACCACAGGCCATAAATGTTCAAGAATGTAATTTGTGCTTAAAGCTGGAATCATGAGGGGCTTCCATGCTTGTGTAACAGGAACTAGAAAGACTCCCCACTGGTCAAGGAAATTGGAAATAAGGATATTATATACAAAAAGTAAAAATAAAAAATCCTAGTTCTGTAACCCAATCCGAATGATTATCAGTGTAGTACAGAGAAAACAAGATGAAAAATTAACCTAAAAATTGGTCCTGTTGTTAGTAAGTTCCTAGTATTGGCAAAATTTCCAAAAGGTATGTTCTTATTTTTTTATAGCTTGGGGCTCAAAGAATGTCTATAGAAAACCAATTATCACAGAAGAGTTCACAGTAAGAAGTTTAAAACCTCACAAAGAAATGAATCATAAGAGAGAATCAGCAGATACATTTAAAGATACTCCCACATTCCTAGAAGTGTATCTAGTAGAATTATATGGACTTTAAAACGAAAACATTTCAAGTATTCCAAGAAATCAGGTAAGACCTGGACTATGGGTGAAAAACAAGAAATTTTGAAAAAGGAAACAAACATAGGTGATATAGAAAACTAGAGGTTGAACAGTAGATAGAGGTTGTATTAGTCACAGATAAAAATAGATTTAATGAATTATATGACAGATCTTGGGAAATCAACCAAAATGTAGCATAAAGAGTTAACAAAATGGAAATATGGTAAGAAAAATAGAAAAATAAGTTCTAACAAAGGTTTAACATAAAATCCAATTGGAACAATAGACAAAAACAGAGCGGCAATATGCCAAGAAACAGGTTGACAGAGAAGCCCTGAGACTGCTATAATTAGAAAGTCCTGCTTGCAAGGGTGGCCCTTGGCTGACATCTGGGAATGTGGAGTTCAGGAATGCCCCTATCATTCTCTAACTGATAAGGCTGCTTGTACAAACAATATGATTTATGCTGAACATTTCCTTTCCTGCTGGGAGTCTGGCATTTTGGTATGTGCTAGGCAGAGTTTGTGTATCTAACTAGCTTCCGATTAAAATCAAGGGTGCTGAGTCTCTAATGGCCTTCCCTGGGCATAAATATCATAAACATGTTGCTAAATTTTCACTGCTGGAAGAAGTGTGCCTTGTGTGACCTTTCACGAGAAGGACAGAATATAAGGAATCCCATATATGGATTCTTCCAGACTCTACTAGTGTCTTTTCCTCTTATAATCTAGTTGTATATCCTCACTACATCACTGTAATAAATTTTAGCTGTAAATACAACAATATGCCAATTCCCACGAGTTCTTCACAAGAATCTCTGAATGTAGTAGTGGTCTTGGGGACCTCCAATCTAGGCAAAATTTGAAGAGACAATGACTGACAGTTTTCTAGAATGGAAGAAAGGCATGCATCCTATCCCTGAATGTCCAGAGTCCTGAGTGTAGTAAATAAAGGCAAATCTACACTTAAACAAAGTTCACTGAAAACACAAGACTTTATTTATTTATTAAAACCACAAGATTTTAAAGTCGGAAAATAAGTATTGAAAGCTATCATGGAGAAATTTTTAAATGCACCTATAAGGAAACAGATCAACATCAGACTTCATCAGCAAAATAAAAAAGCCATAAGATTAAAGAATATGTTCAAAGTCCTGAGAGAAGCTGTCATCAATGCCTTGATAAATTATCATAAAGAAAGATGACAAAATAAAGACATTTTGGAAAAGACAAGACAGAGAATTTGCCAGCACAAAGTCTGGCTAAGAATAATGTTTGGTACTTAAATTATTTGAGAAGAAAATGACCAAAGGGGAAAAGGCCAAGAGGTAAAGAAAATCCAGCAATGGCAGGAAAAAAGAGGTAAAGAAAAAGCAGGATATATAAAAAATACAATAAAAGAAGAAATACAAATGTAGTAATAACACAATCAATATTAATTAAAGCCAAGCATAACAAATTACATTTTTAAAAATCAGCTCTTTGTTTTCAAAAGACAATTAGAGCAAAATGAGAGAAAAATATTGAAAATAAAATTATGGGAAGAGATATATCCAACACTAATAACCAGAAGAACATTGGTCAAACAATGCTTAATGTTATACAAAACCAAATGATCTTGATGACAAAAGCAGATGACAGAATATGAACATATTATAAAGCAATTTCACTTAAATAGATACAAACCTCTTAAATACACAAGGCAAATTGATCCTATTTGTGTGAGAAAAAATGTAATACATCTAATAATGTTAAAAATGTACACACCCTACTACTTATTCCATTTGTAGTTATACCATAGGGAAATTCTGCAAATGTGAATCAGTATACATGTACAGAATGGCAAAAAAGTATTAGAAACAACCAATAGATGTATGAATTAATGAACCATGATACTCAGAGACTAGAATGTTATACAAGAGTTAAAATGAATGAACTAAATGTAATGAATCAGCATAGGGAAAGTTTGAAGGGCAATGCTGAATACAGAAAGCAGGTTGTAGAAAGACTCCTATTGTTCAAGTATACTAATCTGGTAAGTTTATAAAAAGAATGTTATATTGATTACAGATACAAATATGTACTAAAAGTATAAAAACATGGATTAGAAGGATACTCACCAAATTCTTGATATTATTTGCCTAGGGAGAGAATGAGGGGAGCAGGACTCAGGAGGGGAAAGGGGGCTTCACTTTTATTTAAATAAAACTCATTACCACCAAATATCAAAATGTTAACATTTGCTAATTCTGGGAGGTAACTGTAAGGGTATGTTGTGATTATGATTTTCTACTCTTCTGCAGTTTTAAGAGAAATGCCTTAAGGTAGGACTTCTGGAATAGTGGGATGAAGACCTCAGTTAATCCTCTCCCCCATAAAAGCAATGAAAATACTTGCAAAATTACCAAAATACATTTTTCAGTACTTTGGAAATTAACCAAAGGCATACAACAAATTAATAAGCATTTACTGAAGAATAATCAGTGAACCTCAGTAAGAATAGCTAAGTCTGTGGTATTTCACTTGGTGCGATGCACTCCCCACCTCTGACCTCAAACTGCTGGCTCCCCAACTCTGTGATCCATTAGCAGTGAAAACTTGCAGTCTCACAGCAACTCGAACAGCTGACCTATTTTGGAACTCCACCAAAAGCTCCATCCCCAGGTTGCTATTACTATTTGATGTAACTTGGAGCTCACCTCCAAGAAAGAAAGGATACTATATGGTAACTCAAATCCACATGAAGCAATAAAGAGTACAGTAAAGGTAACGTGAAGGTAAATGTTAACACAGCAGGCCTGGCTCTTGACTGAGGTCTGGGAACTCAGTTTTGGGAACGTTCCCTATGTTGGTAAGACTATTTGCTTGAGGCACTGAACACCTGTTCTTTTGGGGGTCTAGATGCCTGACCATTGAAGTTTGATGATTTTCTGGCCTGAAGTGCCTATTTTTAGTGGGTCAATTTGGAATCTCCCACAGACAAAGTGCACTTGCCTTGGACTTGCCACTTGCACTTGGCTGTCTAGCTCTGCAGCATCTTAGCTTTGCATGAGAAAGGAGCAACCATCCCTGTGGAATTTATCTCTTACCAAGTACCCAGCAATACTCGTGAAATGATCCCACATTGAGGTACATGGAGAAATGTCAGAGAGCATGAGATAAAGGGGAAAAGATCTTATAAGCTTACAGATAGAAAAAAATTGATATTAAATATCAATAATTGGAATAGCTTCAGAGTTCTCAAAAGGAACATTAAAATCAGAGGACAATGGAGCAATGCCTTCAAAAGTCTAATGGAAAAAATGTCCATCCTAGACCTCTACCCTAAGCTCAACTATCCATCTAGGATGAGGATATAACAAACACTTTTAGATATTCAAAAATCTCAAAAAAATTTATTTCCTGTAGACCTATATTCATCCTTTCTAAAGAAAGTAATGGAAGAATGTGCACCAATGAAATGTGGAAGACGGCATGGCATAAAGCAAATAGGGATTCTAACAATGCAGAAAGTAGAGAGGATCCCCAGAATAATGGGGAAGAGAGATGTCAGAATAGCAGCAGCTGTGCAAGTCAGAATGAGAATCCACCTACAAGGGAGTGATCAGATGGCTCTAGACAAACTTAAGGTATGACACTGATGGAACACTTGATAGCTCTGGAAGCCTTCAGAGTCAGTCTAGACAACTGGTCATTGAGTGTTTCTCTATGTAAGTACATAGAGAAAGAAGCAAATGAAAGAAATACAATAAATATTAACCAAAGGAAACAAAATGTTATGTAGGAAAGGTAAATTAATCATAGGTTACTACATGACTCAGATATGTATAGTCATAATGTTGTAAATAACAGTACTGATGGAAACCAAAGTTATGATATAATCATATGGAGAACACGGGGAAAAGTCTTTGTGTGTGAGTGGCAGAAGCAATGAAGTGAGCTAAATCTTATTCTTCCATAACAGAAAGTTCTGAATAATTTTTGTAAAATATAGATAAATTATAAAAAATAGTGATATAAAAAATACTTGCATATTCACCACTCATTAAAAAACAAATTATCGTTACTTCTGAAGGTTTTCACATACCTATTTCATTCTCTTTCTTCTCGCATAATCACGATCCTGAATTTTATGTTTATCATGCTCTTGACTTTCTTTAGTTTTACCACATTAATTTTACTCATCAAACCTCAGACATGATCTACTTTGATAAAAATGAAACTTACTTTTCTTTAATCAAAAGACAATACTGTCTTAGGTCAGTAAATTTGAAATCTCAGATGAAACATAATTGTCTAAAAAAATGACCAGAATTAACAGAAGATACAGAAAGTGTGAATAAATTAGAAATTATTTTAAAAAGTATAAAATTTACTCTGTAATGTAATCAAAAGTCTTGCCTTAAAAAAGGCCACCCTATCCAGATGTTTTTGTAGATGATTGCTATCAAACTCTCAAAAACAGGTAAATTTCAGTCAATCCAGTTTCACAAACTAGAAAAAAAGAAGGAAAAGTACCCAATCTATTTTATACAGCTAGTATAAACCTGAATACCAAAATAAGAGGACAATACAAGGAAAGAAGACCTAAGCTCTATCTCACTTCTGATTATTAATGCAAAACTCTTAAATTAATTACAAGTAAAGTGAATTCAATTAATTTAAAAAATGCTGCACAACTAAATAGAGTTTAGTGCAGGAATGCAAGAACAGTTCAATATCAGAAAATCTATTAATATAATCCACCAAATTAATAGGGAAAAAATGCAAAAACATTTTCTCAATAAATGCAGAAAATAAGCATTTAAGGAAAAACAACATTCATTCATGATTTTTAAAAAAAATTCTTAGCAAACTAGGAATATAGAAGGAGCATTTGATGAAAGGTATCTTTCAAAATACCACAGCAAATATGCTTAATGCTGAAAGTTTTAGAAGCTACATAATCGCTCTGTGCCTCAGTTTTCTCATCTATAAAATGAAGATAACCAACTCTACAGGGTCATTTGGAGGATTAAGCTCTGTAATATGTACAAAGCATACAGAACAGTGCATTTGTGGCACATAGCAAGCACTCATATATTGCCCATCATTACATTACTATCATTGTCCTCATCATTATTTCCATTAAAATCAGAAACGAACAAGGAACTTGCTATCACTGCATCTATTCAATACTGTATAGGCCTTGACAAATACAATGAGATTTTTAAAAAAGAATTAAAAGGTATAATTGGAAAGGAAAATACAAAATTGTTTTTATGAAGATAACTGTTTACACAGAACACTCAAGAAAATCTAATTAGTATGAATAAAAGCATCAGAAAGGTTTCTGTACACAAGTTGAATAAATATTGTTAGCATTCTCATACACTAGGATTAACCTGTTAGAACATGCAATAGGAAAAAAGATCCCAATCACGATTGCAAATAATAAGTATAAGGTATCTAGGAATAAATTTAACAAAAAATGTGTAAGCACTTCCTGAAGAATAGTTGAAAATATTACTAAATGATGGAAGAGAAAAGCTGAGTAAGAGTTCACTGATAGGAAAATTCAATAGTAAAATGATGCCAACCCTGAACCTACTTCCAACTCTTCTCAAATACAATGCAATTGCAATTGGAATCCCAAAGCAGAGTTTCTATGGAACTTGACAAACTAATCCAAAAATATCTGTATGAGAGACCAAAGAGTCAAAAGAGATAAGGGGGATTCATCCTACCAGCTATTAATAATGTTAATAACAATAAGATTGGTGTAACAGTTGACATTTATATAGCATTACTGCCAGACACTGTTTTAAGTGCTTTATACATTTCAACCCATTAGAATACAGTTATAAAAGCATGATAATGGCAAAGGGACAAACAGACCAACGGGACAAAATAGAGAACCTAGGAACAGACTCACACATATATAAAACTTGACCTCTGCCTGAAATGACATACACCTTTTTGGAAAGGGTTCAATACATGACATGGTACAGGTGGATGTTCACATGGGAAAAAAGGTGAACTAATAGTTCCCTTCCTCATAAGTTGTATAAAAATAAAGTCTAGGTAGATTTTAAGAAAATGAAAAGTAAAAGTTACAATTTTTAGAAGAAAATTATATTAAAACATCTTTATGAGGTCAGCCAGAAAAGAATTACTTAAAATTATACAAAAAGCGCAAACTAAAAAATAAGTAAATCTGATTACATTACAATTAAAACTTCTACTCAAAAAACATCATCAATAACCAAGACTAAGATATTGACTACATACCAAATTGAAATCTAGAATATGTAAAGAATCCATATAAACCAATAAAAAAGACAAACACCCCAACAAAAAACATGAATAAAGGATATGAACAGGCAAGCCACAGAAGAAAAAATCCACATAGTCGATATCATATAAAATAATAAATACCTTTACTAGTAATCAAGGAAATGAAAATTGTAATAATGTACCAATTCACACCAGATTACCAAAATGTGAAGAGTGTGCCCATACTACAAGTTTACATACATGGTGAACATTGACATAATTGCAGAAAGTTCTACTGGGCAGTCTAAACCATGCATTGTCTGTACCATCAATTTTGGTGCATTAAAGTTACAGAGCTTTGCATTTTAACATAGATACTTCCTATTCAAAACTTGAATTTTCAGCTATGTCAGGAGGCTGTATCTATCCACCTAGCTGCAATCCATGCTCTTATGGAATTGGTTTAACATGATATTAGAACCCATGTACAGCATCACGAGATAAAAATAAGTTTAAAAAACCCCACTCTTCTTTTTAAAGGCTGGTAATAAAATACTACCAAGTGCTTCCCCCATTCAGAGACCTTTGCAGGACTTAAAAAGAGTAGGTCAAAACCACTTAATGTACCTCAGCAGTAACATATACCTTATAAGTAGAAGAGTATTAAGCTTGAAGAAACCGAGGAAGAAAATTTCTTTGGAGAGAACTGTTTGAAAGCTGTGGCATTTTCTTTCTCCAACAATAGGGGAGGGAGGAGTATGTTTGCCTCACCCTTAATCTAGTAAGGACTTGAAGAATATAACTTGATTTATGTCCACTACAGTTTGGAGGACACAGAGAACTTGGAACCTGATTTGCACCCAGAAAAACTCTATCAGTGAAAGGCAGGCAGAGGCAGAATGTGGCAGCAGTGAAGAGGTGCACAGGGAGTGAAGAGATCAAGGTGCAGGTCTCGCTGTGCACGCGCGCACACGCACACACACACACACACACACACACACACACACACACACACACACATGCTCCACAAGCCAGATATGGACTCTCTGGATATGAAGAGGGCTAGAAAGAGGGCTTAGAAAGATGGCTTTCTATTAGCATCAAGGTAACCTCAGTAAAAAGAGATTGGAGGTGCATTGTGGGGCTGGAGGGTGGGAGTGAGAAGGAGGTATGTTGAACAATTTGTTGGAAAGAGGTACTGCTGCCATTGAGGAAATTATAGTCAGGAGTCCCTAGCTAGGGCATCGCCAAGGAAATCAAAAATGTACCAAGGACAGGAAGAATTGGTCTTTGGAATTTGCCACATGTAGAGGGCAATACTATCAGAGTACATCTTAATCTGTTAGGGCAAACTATTTTTGTCCTCTGTATCTCCTTCCTTCCTCACTGCTCCACCCAAGGAGCCAAAGATGGCCTAGTTGTTGAGTGAGAGGGTGGTGAGAGAGAGGGGAAAGTGGTAACTAAGAAAGAAAGAAAAAGCTGAGCATGATTCTTTTGCCACTCAAAACTTCTAGCCTGAGCAGTGAAGCAGACATTAGTTGGGGGCGAGATCTCCCTTTTAATGAAGTTCCTAGTTTTCCCTACTACATGTGATCAGACTTTTTGAAAACTCAATGAGACTATCATTGACTCTCAAAAATAAAAAGGATAATAAGGGCATATTATGAACAACATTATGCCAATAAGTTTGACAATTTAGGTGAAATGAATGAACTCCTTGAAAGACACAAATTACCAAAGTTCATTCAAGAATAATCTGAATAACCCAATATCTATTGTTCAATTTCTATTAAAGAAATTGAAATTGTAGTTTAATGCCTTCCCACAAAGAAAACTCCAGTCCCAGATGACTTCATTGGGGAATTCTATCAAACATTTAGGAAGAAATAATACCAATTTTACACAAATTCTTTCAAAGAACTGAAGAGGGAAGGGAATACTTCCTGACTCTTTCTATGACCTTATTATCTTCATTGTGGTGATGGAGTCATGAGTGTGTACATGTCAAAACTTATTAAATTGAGTACTTTAAATATGTACAATTTCTTGTATGTCAATTATACTACAATAAAGGTGTTAAAACAGCTGAATCAGTACTTAAAGACAGTCATAGCATTCACAATGCTTATGTTAGAAAAAGAAGCTATCAAATTAATGATCTAAGTTTCTACCTTATGAAACTAGGAAAAGAGAAAATTAAATTCAAACTAGCAGAAGGACAAAAATAATAAAATAAAAGAAGAACAAATGAAACCGAGGTTTTCATTTCTGGTCACAATTGAGTATGTTTACTATAGCCTCTCTTTCCTACTGATTATTGCAACTAAAAATCCTGGACAAAATATGTAAAGCAACTACTTGAGGATTCTAACAAATAAACAAAAGCAGGCAGACTTTGAAAGTGAGTTAAAAGTGGAAAAGCAGCCTATACATCAGATTCTTTTTTGTCCTCACTCTTTTTTTACAAGACTTTGTCCCAATGGCCTAAGAACCTCCACAAGACATGAGCTCATCCAAGGGCTGTGCATAAAAGGGAAAGCAAAGCATCATACCAAAGCTTTAAAAACTGAACTAAACTAAGATTTAAACCATAGCTCAAGTCTGAGACTTACACCTGAGTGATACATGCATAAGACAGACCTGAAGCAAGACAGCAAAGACTTTGAAAACTGAACTGATCGGAATCAACAATCACAGAAGGTGAGACAAAGCTAGTGGTCTGAATCTAACCAGGTTTATTACATGATAAACTAAGATTAAAAACAATGAAACCATCACCACTATCTAGGATAAAATCCAAAATTCTTCAGTGTAACAAAGAACCAGCAAAATAAAGAAACTAAAGATACATATTTAACAAAAATTTGAAAGAGCTGGGGAGCAGAAAACCAATGTGTAATTGAACTAAATCCTTATCTTTCATAAAAGGGAGCTAAAACTGAAAAATCCTGAAATGGAGGTGTGAGAATATTCTCTGAATTTAGGGAGATGCTCACCAGAATTAAAAACAGAAACTGTGAGAAGAGGATGCCCTTGGAGGTGTGACTGGAAATGCACTAGGATTACTCTGTATCCCATACTGTTACATACTCCTACACTAACATGAGCCCCCATTACTTTTAATATCGTGCAGTTTTTATACAAGAGAATTTGGTCTGGACTGTGCCTCTAGTTTGCTTTTCCTCCTTTCAGGATACCACTGAAATGAGAATGAGACTCACAGCCATTTACAATCCCTGGAAACATCTGAAGTAGGAAAAAACATGCCATCAAAAGACCAGAAATCCTGATGAATCTCTACAAGGCAGCAGATATAGGAATGACTGACCAATAAAGAGGAAATTGTAACCCAAAATGTCCCTGAGAGAATCTACAGGTGAGTGCATGCCCACACAGGGAGGCTCTGAGAGAGGGTGCCCCTGTCTACTGGGTATGAGCTCTGGGGAAACCACCTGGGACTCACCTGGGCCAGCGTCTGACTATAGCTGGAGCTCTGACATTAACCTCTAACAGCTGTTGAAAAGCAGATTCAGTCAGTCTGAGGTGGCCCCAAGAGTCTGCATGGAGCCCAGGCCATGCCCAAGCTGCTAGTCCATGGATCACAATGAATAGTAGCAGCATTCTAGACAGACTTCTGGGTGGGCCCACTGAGTGGCCACTGTGCCTGGGAGAGAAAAAGAGGAAGACTAACATTTAAAGAGTTTCTGAATTTCCATAAGAGACCCAGAGCAAAAACACAAAAACAAACAAGGTAAAAAGCAGCTCTGCCCAGGACTGAAATACCACTCACAGAAGCCTGCCACCATGGAGCAACGTCCTCGTCTGATTATTTCTTTTTTGAATAAATAGATAATACAAAAGACTAGAGTTGAGTGGGAAGGAAGTACTGATAAGAGGAGGAATTTGAAACTAGGTGGCATCAAGTCAGCTTTGGAAAAGCCTGAGAGAAAATAAGAAACAGAGGCCTATGTTAAGGTTGACATTCACAATGTGAAGGCAGACAAGGACATGTTGGTACCTGGCCTGGTAGAGTTGAAGCTCACTAGGAAAACTTTTTTTTTTGTTTACACCAACTCCAATAAACCAGGTAGGTTGAAAACAAGACTCCAAGTTTCAGACTTAAAGGCCCCACCATATAGCAAATAAAGAGGAAACATCACACCTGCATCTGCTTCTCTTCTGATGAAAATGCAAATGCCCAAGATAGGGGGAAAGCCCCAGAAGCTTCCATAAAGGGGAGGAGAAGGCAGAAGAAAAGCCTTGGCACTTCTCACTAGCCAACTAGGATAAATAAGGTAGAGATGGATCAAAGGAACAGCTTGGTCACATTGTCAGAAACCTCAACAAGAACAAGGGGGCTGTAGGTGGGGGTATCCTTTGGATATCAGAACCACTACTAGTTTCATCAGACCTGAGTTGTGTTCCCAAGGCTGGGAGCTCTAAGAGCTCTTGGGCACAACCCCTGAGGCCAAACTCTCACTGCCATACAGGGTCCCTCTCCCCTGTCCTGACAGGCTGGCATGTGCTCACCTGGACAGCTCTGGGTTGCGGGTTCTCCATCTGCCTTCCTGGCCTCTACTTGTCCCAACCTGAAGATCACATCTGGTTTGGCTACAAGGTATCCTGAGGAAGTGAAATGACACAGGACTTTGTTATTAATGCTGGAGGCAGTTCAGAACTGAGGGCCATCCTTGCAGGCTGAAGATGATCTGGCCTTAGTAACTGTCCTATAAGTACAGCTATTTGCTCTTCATGCAAAACATTCACAGAAAAGGTGAGAGCACAAATGTATTGTGCAGGATGCAAATGAAATTTTGAATTCTTGACAGTGAGCCTTAGGCCTGAACTCATTCAGGGCTTCAGACACCCCTGAGTATCCAGTAGCTGAGAGAGAGAGAGAGAGAGAGAGAGAGACAGAGAGAGAGAGAGAGACAGACAGAGAGAGAGAGACAGAGAGAGAGAGAGAGAGACAGAGAGAGACAGAATTTGGGGTATTCTAGTCACATCGTAAAGCAGTCCCTCACCCACAGAGACCGGGTGGCTGTAGTTCTCCAGCATGACGTCTCTGTAGAGGCTCTTTTGAGTGGAGTCCAGTTGCTGCCACTCCTCCAAGGTAAAGTCCATGAACACGTCCTAGAAGGTCAATGATTTCTGCAACAGCACATTCCTCTTTACCCCAGAGTGATGGGCTTGGGGGACATGACAAACAAGAACTCGCATTTCTAAGTGCCTGAATTCCAATAACCCACCTATTTACACTCTGGATCCCATCCTGTCATACCCACACTTGGTGGTCTTAAATTCAAGAAGACATTTTGCATACACAAGGCCCCAGTAGGCATGGCACCAGTTTTACTCACCTCTGCAGAAAGATATGAGACAAGAAACAGAGTGTGCAGAAGGGCAGTGACCAGCATGTGTCACCAGCAGGAGTTCTGAGAGCAGCCCACACCCTACTCTCACTCCTCCCAAATGATAGCTCAGGTGCTAGGGACTATGACCACACTGATAAGAACAGGGGGCCACCTGGCTTAGAAGTCCTAAGCTGTCAAAATTCAAGATACACATAGCCTTTGACCTAGAATTCTCACCTCTAGAAAGTTATCTTCCAGATCAGACATACTCACATGGACACAAACTGAAATGTACATGGATATTTATTGCTACGTTGTAAATGACATCAATATCCTAAATGTACATCCCTAGCAGAAAGGTAAATATATAATGGTATTTCCAGCCAGTGGAATATCAAGTAGTCTTTTTCATAAATTAGGTACAACGTTGGTTGATTTTGTCCTCCAGAAACATTTGGCAATGTATGTAGAAATCTTTCACTGTCATGACAAAGGGCGTAGGCTGGGAGTGCTGACATTAAGAGGGTAAAGGTCAGCGATATTGCTAAATATCATCCAACGCACACAAAAGCCCTCCACAATTCAGCATTATCTGGCTTAAAATATCAAGAGTGCTGATGTGAGAAAATCTGGCATTGAGCGAATACACAGTGAAATAAAAGGACCAGAATGTGCTCTAATAGATAACAAGAAATAAAAAGAAAACTGGATTCTTATATCAAAATACATAGATATACATATATGATCTCTAGAAGAATGTTTAAAAAATGGAGACAAGGACAGGGTTAGAGGGAGAATTATTTTTCACCTTTTGTTGAACAAAGCTTTTGTTTGAATTTTTTACCATTTGTACAAAATACTTTTAAAAATACCCAATTCAATTTATAAATGCTCTATTCAGAATATGTTTTTAGAATTTTGGCATGTATGTTCTTAAGTTAAAATGGTCTATAATTTACATTTTTGTACTATCTTCTTCAAATTTAAAGTTAAGTGGCTTCATAAAATGAATCGATTCCTTTCATCATTCAATAGCCAGGAAAAGTTGAACATAGAAATGATCTGGTCTTTAAAATTCTGTGAAAGTAGTAATTAGTCTAGGATTTGGGAGGGCAAATTTGAAGTGTGAATACCTTTGACTTAAAATTCCAACTTCCAGGTATATTCTCTACAAATACCTGTACTACTGGACAAATAGAGACATAGAAAGTCCAAAAAAAAAAAAAAAACAAGGAAAGTTGTTCAAGAAGCACCATTTATAATAGAAAAAGAAAATTAAAAATCTCAGTATCCATGAATAGAGAAAAGGTTAAAGGATATATCCATAACCATGAACTAGGAAATGAAATAATTTTTATGTACTGATGAGGAACACCACCCACAATATAATCAGGTGGGACAAGCAAGATAGGTATGGGAGTAGGATGACATTAGTGCAAAACCACACACAACATTACGTATGTATCTATTTTTAGTTAATTAAAGTGATGTAAATGCATTCACACCACATTATTACCTAACTATTAACAGTAGGCATCTCTGAGGAAGAATATGGTACTGGTGGGAGAAGAAATGAAGATATTTTGGCTACTATTTTGTATGCATATTGAAACATTAAACATGAATTTATTTTCATTATTTTAAATATAATGAAAAAACAAAAAGTGAACTGAAAGTGAAGAAATGGAAAAAGCAAGATGAGTCTATTTATTTAAATAATCTTCTCTGAGAAGGAAAAGAAAAAGATGAGGTATATTTTCCAGAAAAAGAAGTAGATGACAAAAGTCTTTGTCTTTTTACTTTTTCTTATTCTTTTTACAAAGGGGAAAGTAAGGATTGGAGAAATCTGAGGTAGATTACAGGTTGATGAGAAAACAGCCAGAGCAGAGGGGATTAACAGATTTTTCAAGATTACAATATTGATTCCCAAACGTTGCCTCAAGCTCACTAGAAATGAAGTAGGGGGTAAATGAGGAACTCACCTGGGACATGGCCATTCTGTTCTGTCCTGGACAAAGGATGGAGATCTACAAAGGCAGAATCAGAAGGGTCAAGATCAATGCATACAGCCATGAGATCATCATCACCAGCCTAACAATAATCACTCTTGCACCCTGGGTAGAATGATCTGGAAACATGGCCTGGTAGTGCCAGCCTGTTTCCTTGAGACACCACTAAACGCATGTGGGTTTTGCACATGGAATTTTTTTCCTGCTTCCTGGACAGATGTATAATTTGTGTTTTAAAACATCTACTCAGAAGCTGTTAACCCCACACCTCCTTTCTCTCAATAATTCTATTTCTGGAAATTTATCATAAAAATATAATGATAAATGAGCACAAAGCTGCAAGGATATTAACTGTAGTTGTTTCCACCATTCAAAAATTTGGAAGTGACTAAACTTCCAGCAAAAGGGATTCCATTAAAAATGAAGAAACACAAAATGGGAATACCAAATGGGCTTTAAAAATGCTATGGAATCTTTTCATTTCTTAACATGTTTAAAAGCAGGTTACAAAAAGCAACTGCAATGTGACCCTATTCATTAAGCAGTATGTATATACTACAGAAGAACAGTCTAAAAGAGCCTTTATTAAAATGTTGACAGTTACCTTTGAGTGCTGATTTCACCTTTCCTCTTTTATTTGCATTTTCTCATTTTGACAGTGAATATTAATTCCTAGTCAAATAAAAATTGAAGATTATTATAAATCACTGATTGTCACACTGAGCTCTACAGGTGATAGACCCTGAGCAAAATCTGGAGGACAGGGATGTCTTGCTGTGGTTTGAAAGGAGACAAACCAGGCCTGAGAGGGCTGGGAGGTGAGGAACCCAGCACTGGGAAATTCCAATAGAGCCGGAAACCACTGATCTTGTCCCCCACACCCTCTGCCCTTCACTGGCCCATCACTACCTTGTTCCCACACCATCCCTTCCTTCCTTCCCATAATTTCCATTTGATTGCCATGCTTTTCCTTATTGGGCAGTTTTGAAAAGAAAGGTTCATCAAAAAGCTTTTGTGTGGAGTAACAATTTATTACTGTAGCAATCCCTGTGGCAGCACTGGGACAACAGGGTTCAGCATCTGTAGCTTAACAAGTGATGTTCTCAGATCCAGTTACAGTAGCATCCAAAGGAGGCAGCAGACCTAGATGAAAACACACCTAGAGAGCACTCTGAAATTCCACAAATTGAAAAAACACAAACTAAACTAAAAACGAACAAAAAAAGCCCTATTCTGTACTTTAGGCAGGGTAGAGAAGATTGAACATTTCTGCTAGAGGCAGATGAGATGTTCATACCACGAGACCGACTCAAATCTAAAAGAGTCAATGGCAAAAGAAGGGAGTGTAATACTGAGCACACAGGTGTGTCAGCAGAGGAAAAAGCCCTATGAGGCTGGTAGTGACCCTTCTCAGCCTAATTCTGCTCTTGCAGGCACTATAAGCAGAGCTCCTGCCCTCATGGCAGTGCCTCTCCATCTGTCTGTAATTTTCATCTCTCTTTCAATGGGGGTCCAACTGCCCAATGTCACCCAGTCCTTCATGATAGCTGGAAATTGAGCCAGCATGCCAGCCTTAATCTCTCTTAGCTAGAGGGAAGGGAAGAGGCCACTACAGGTCTAGCTCTTGTAGGATCTGCTGTCCTGTGAGCCTCTGCACTCTGCCCTGAGCATCTGGGTCTGGGGTCTGGGCTCTGGGCTGAGGCTTATCCTCCAGTTTCCCTCACAGAAGCTCTCTGATTCCTGAGGAGGCAGGACTAAATGGTTCAAGGACAAACGCATGTCAGCTGGGACCATCACTTCAGCACCAGATCTCTGCCTCTTACCTGGGGAACTCACCTCCTTCTGAGACCTCAGACTGGGTCTTCTGTAGACTAAGGAAACCCAGGTCAGATAAGCTGGAATCTGAAGTTGGTGATCAGTGGTCTCAGTTATACACGCTGACCCTGGAAAGACAATGACCATACAGGAAAAGCAATTAGCAATCTCTATGATGGAGTGAAGTTGAGGAAAACCTAAATGTTTTACTGGACATCAGGAGGCACAGTGCCTCATTCTAGTTTTAAGAGGCAACATTTAGTAAGAGCTCAATTTTCACCAGACCAGGAGCTAAGCACTGCCTTACTTGAGAAGAGTCTGGGCTCCGGAACCAAACTGACTGCCTGCTCTGCCACTTTTATTCATTCAATAAAAAAGGTGAGTGCCTACTATGTGCCTGTTCTACTTCGTGTTGGAGATATTCAGTGAAGAAAAATATCAGAATTCCCCCATCTTGCAGAGCTATATTCTAGCAGGGGAGATAGTAAGCAACACACTTGATAAATTAGTTTAGGGTACATTAGAAAAACATAAATGCTAGACGGATAAAAAATGAAAAAAAAAATAAAGATTCTTCGATTTAGTCGCTTTGTGACTATGGTTTTAGCTTATAGACTAAAGGTTTCTGAACCTTTCTGTTTCTTCCTCTCTCTATAAAATGAATATAATTCTAGTACCTACTCACAGGGCTATCATGAAGACTAATGTGAAACTCAACCAGTGCCTCGCGTTTACTAGGCACTCAGTAAATGGTCTCTCAATCACTAGCTGATGCCCCCGCCAGTCCGTCCCCCAACACTCGCCCCCACGGCCCTGTCACTCATCCCTTCGGGGCGCAAACCCATCAGCCCACAGCCCCTCGGCCGCTCCGCATTAAGCTCATCCTCAACTCCGCCTCCCCTTACTTCACTCCCAGAAACCGACAAAGCAGGATGGAGAACAGGCAGCGGAAATCCCAATGCCCTCGGGGTCAGCAGAGCACTTCCGCTCCGTACCCCCGTCACCTGGGAGCCCGAGGTCGCAGCGTGGCGCACGCGCAGAAGTGGTGCCCCGCCACCAATGGCCAACATGGTGCCTTTAGGGAACAACGAGTCTGATGTGGTTCCCACTGAGGCGAGACGGAGCGAAAATAACGTGAGATCATTTTCCGCAACGAGTCGCACGAAAGGCTGGGGAGGCATCTCTGGGCTGCGAGAGGCGAGGGGGCTAATCCAACGGTCCCGGTCCCGCCGTTTTCCCGCGCGGTGGGCCCTCCTCGTCGCCGTTCGCCCTGGGGAGTTAACATCCCTCCATCCTCACAAAACGCTTTCCGTTTTTTCAGTTCCTCGGAATCAGAAGAAAAGTGGGGCCTGCTGCGGTCCACAGCCGCTCATGGGGGCGGGCCTATCCCTCAGAGCCTGGCTCTCCTCTTAGACTCAGGGGTCAGAAGGTAGAGGTCAGGGTCTGTCGGGGAAGAGTTCTGTAATGGAGCCTGGGAGCTGGGCTGGGGGACCAGCAACATGCACCAGTGAGGGAGAAACTCTGATGCCTGATCTGAAATCAATTGAGGAGCTCCAATTTCTGGGATCCTGGGGGTCCTGGGAGAAGTTGGCTTTTGCTCTAGAAAACTCAGCATAAAGTGGCAGAGAGCTGTTCTCTCTGAAAATGCCAGCCTGTGGCACCGTGGACTGCTAAAAAGGCCTGTCGTGCCCTTGAGGTACATTTTCTGTTTCCCGTTAGGATCTGTGGGAAAGAGTCCAACTGTGTGGTATGTGCTTGTGGTACTTGTCTGTCACCAAGCAGAACTCCTTGGACAGGGCACTGCAGGGTCTCAGCTCAGATACACTCCAATTTCTTCTGTGCTAGAGCCAACATGTGCCAGGCACTGTTGAGATAACCATGTCACAAAACCAAACATGAAATCCATCATATATTTATTTAATCTTCCATTTGAACATATTAGTTTCTCCCTCTCTTTTCCTTTCCCCTCTATGAGTTAACTAACATTCTTCAGGTGTTTTGGATGACTCATAGCCCAAATCTGCAACCCAGAGTTCTCCTGGAAAGTGACTATCCAAGCCTTGTGTAGAAGTCCCAGGAGAGGAGTCAGTTTTCTTTCAGGCATGTGAGTGGGGAGTTGCCCTCCACTGTGAAATCTTTGTGCTTTTGTAAATGATGGCTAGGTTCAGAGATACTAATCTATTTCTAGAAGAGAGATGACCCGATAACCGTTTTTGTCATCACAATCACGTAGCAGGAAAAGGTTAATAGAGTTGATAGACAGTGTCCTGAGGACAGTAGAGAAATCTCAGCTGCAGAAAGACCTGGTCTTTGACTGTGGTCAGACTTTCCCCATATCCTGATTCTACAGGAGTTAAGTGCTCACACAGAAAGAGAAAGGGCTGATTGTTCAGCTGGGGCCTAATGAAGAACACGTGGATGTTGCTCATGCAATGCCAGCATTTTCTAGAATGACTTTGATGTCTAGGAACCAAGAATCATGATGAGTCCTCTTCCAGCCCAAACTTTTCCAGCCCAAGCTTTGGGGATATACCAATCCATAAGAGAGAGGGCTCGGCTCTACTACTTACTGGCCCCCCTGGGCCTCAGTCCCCTTTTCTGTGTCATAGCTGGGGATCATCTGTCTAAACAGCTGTCATGATTGATCAAGGGAACATCTCTAGATATTTCTGGTAACAAGCCTAGGATGACCCATGGTAGTCACCTGATAAGTGGTGGCAGTTTTCATTGTCCTCTCCCACAGATGAGGAGCCTGATGGTGCTATTGCTGTTCCTTCCTGTACTGTGGGCTTCCCGTCCTCCACTCCTTTGCACAATTATGCCTGTGCCTGCCACCACCCTTACCCAGGATCACCACTCATACCCAACTGAAAACATTTTTTAAATGGTAGTTAGGCCTCTAATTCAGTTAAAATTCCTTGTAAACAGTAACCTCTGCAGGCCCAGGTTGCTCAAGCCGTGTACATTCTAAGGAAAGCCTTGTCTCAGGAGGACTGGTCCTTGTTCAGCTCTTGGGAGACCACCACTAAGCCCTTGGCATATTCTGCCTGACAGAGTGTTTTTGTGTCCTGTCATTAATGTTCCAGATAGTTTATGCTAACAGTGCGACTTGTGGTGAACATCTGTTTTTGTATGCTTGAGGCCCTGGGCCATGCTATATTAGTATGTTACCTGGGGGCTGTAGACTCAGTAGCTAAAGTCAGTCACATGGATGCTGCATGCCTGCCTGACTCACTTCCAATAAAAACCCTGGACCTCAAGGCTTGGGGGAGCCTCCCTGGTTGGCAGTACTTTGCTCGAGTTGTCACATATTGTGTCAGGGAGAATTAAGTATTGTCTGTGTGACTCCTTTGTTATCTCATGGCTGATTTCCATTGGACTTCTCCCATGCACCTTCTATGTTCGTTGATTTTACTCTCTATACTTTCAGTATAATAAGTCGTAGCCATGTGTATAACATTTCAGAAGAACTCGTAACAGGTTTTCTGAGTCCTGAGTCTTTCTAGGGAATCATTAAACCTGAAGGTGATCTTGGGGACCCCCAAAACACTGTTGCTACAGATTCTTAGATTGTTACACAGTCTCCAGTTTGTTTCGATCATCCCAGTGTGTTGGCCCTCTGAACCCAGTTTGACTCTGCCCTCAGCAGTATACTTGCTTGGTGTTTGTCAGGTGGTTGCAGACTGAGCAGCAGAACTTGGAGAGCACCACTGTGCTTTTCCACCTCCAAGGAGCAGAAGTCCTGAGTGCTTACAGTAGAAAAGCTGAGCAAGCTTGCTTTCTTGCTGGGGTATAGTGTTCTGCTGTAGGTCCTGGGTATCTGCCTCTTCCTGGAGGCTTTCTCTGCAGTGACTGTGGTGACAGGCCCATCAACCAATGCCTTAATGAAGTTCTGCTCTTTAAACTGCATGAGTTCCTTTAGGGAAGGGAAGGCCAGTTGCAAGCATTCTCTTGGCTGGACTGCATTACTCTTTCTGCTGCTGCCCCTGCAGATCTCCAAAGTAAGTAGAGCTGAATAGAAGATATGGGAATCCCCCCAGGAAACCAGTTGACTGCTCCAATATAATAGCATGAAACCAATCTCATGGCTGTCTGGCAGCTCAGAGGTTAGAGCTCCAGTCTTTTGGGTGACTGTGGCCATTAGTTGAGAAGTATGTACACCATGATAAACCCTGAAGGAGGAAGACTTCAGCTAGCCCAAAGCTGATTATATCTTTGAGATCTCTTTCTGTTCTTGAAAGACACCATATGAAGCCACTGTATAATAACATGTACTATGAACTTAGACTATGCCATACTCTGTGCTATGTTATTTAGATTCATTGCTAATTTAAAATTATTGTTAAAATTCCTCATTATTATATCTTCCAGATAAGGAGACTGAAGCACACAGATGTTAAGTAACTCAACCAAAGCTTCACAGCTAGTAAATAAAGTCAAGATTTAAGATTGCCTAGTATGGCTCCAAAATGCATTCCATTGACCTCTTTACCATTCTGCAGTTATTACAGCACCCTCATTTAAGAAAAAAAGATCCAGTGTTTACAAGACTGTCAATTTTGTACAGCTGGTAAGTGGTATAACACAGACTAGAACATAGGTCTCCTTACTCCAAATCCCATTCTGTTTTCAGGCTAACATTTATCTTATCCCCATTCTCTGGAGCATTACATCCCAGACTTGAATGTGCATAAGGATCCCTGGTGATTATGTTAAATTGCAGATTCTGATTCAGTAGGTTTATGGTGGGCCCAAGATTCTGCATTTCTAACATGCTCCCTAATTAGCAGGTAGTACTACTACACTGGTCCTCATACCACACTTTGAGTCAAAACAAGGTTCTAGGGACCCTCTGGTTTAGCAGCTGTGACTTCTAAGCAGAAGTTCTTTAAACATGCACACACATGGAGACACAGATTGTGAGTGAGGAATGAGGAATGAGATTAAGATGCTCTCTTAATATCAGTACTGAGACCCCTCAGCAACTCCCTTCTGAAGTTGAAGACTCTGAGGCCCATGAAAGGAATAGATGCTTCAGGAGTTAGTAGCAGGCTGGGACTAGGATCCATTCCACTTGACTTCTCAGCCAATGTTCTTTTGTCCTCCACTTCTCTCTCTGTTGTATAGGGCCTTCTGGGGGAGGAAGATAGTAAAGGAATGTGTATTGTTTGGTGTCAGGTTATTTAACACTTTGCTTGCAGAATCCGTTTATGATAAAACTCTCAGCAAAGTGGGAATAGAGGGTACGTACCTCAACATAATAAAGGCTATATATAATAAACCCACAGCTAACATAATACTCAACAGGGGAAAGCTAAAAACATTCTCCTTAAGAGCAGGAATAAGACATGGATGTTCACGTTCACCACTTTTATTCAACATAGTATTGGAAATCCTAGCCACAGCCATCAGACAAGAAAAAGAAATAAAAGGCATCCGAACTGGAAAGGAAGAAGTAAAACTATCAGTATTTGCAGAAGACATGATACTACATATAAAGAACCCTAAAGATTCCACCAAAAAACTATTAGAACTGATAAATGAATTCAGTAAAATAGCAAGATACAAAATTAATATTCAGAAATTGGTCTCATTGTGATATACTACTAATAAAATATCAGAAAAACTAATGAAATAATCTCATTTATAATTGCATCAAAAATAAAATATCTAGGAATAAATTTAACTAAGGAAGTAAAAGACGTACTCAGAAAATTATAAGACATTAAAGAAAAAATTGAAGAAGATATAAAACAAATGGAAGCATATACTGTGCTCATGGATAGGAAGAATTAACTTCATTAAAATGTCCATACTACCCAAAGTATCAAAAGTATCAATTCCTATCAAAAGACCAATGGTATTTTTCACAGAGCTAGAACAAATAATCCTAAAATTTGTATGGAACCATAGAAGACCCACAGCAATCTTGAGAAAAAAGAATGAAGTAAGAGGTATCACAATACCTGATATCAAACTATACTGTAAGGCTATGGTAATTAAAACAGTATGTTACTGGCATAAAAACAGACACATAGATTAATGGAACAGAATAGAGAGCCCAGAAATAAATCCATGCCTATATGGTCAATTAATCTATAATGCAGAGGCAAGAATATAGAATGTAGTAAAGACAGTCTATTAAATAAATGGTGTTGAAAAAACTTGAGAGATACATGCAAAAAAAAAAATGAAACTAGACGACTTTCTTACACCATATAAAAGAATAAACTCAAAATGGATTAAAGACTTAAATGTGAGACCCAAAACCATAAAACTCCTGGAAGTAAACATAGGCAGCAAACTCTCTGACATTGCTCTTAGTAATATTTTTTCTGATACATCATCTTGGGCAAGGGAAACAAAAGAAAAAATAAACAAATGGGACTACATCAAACTAAAAAGTTCTTGCACAGCAAAGAAAACCATCAACAAAATGAAAAGGCATCCTAATGAATGGGAGAAGATATTTGCCGATGATACATCTGATAAGGAGTTAATATCCAAAATTTATAAAGACTCATACAACTCAGCACTGAACAAAAAAACAAAAACAAAAACAAAAAAAACAAAATAAACCCCACAAAAAATTCAATTAAAAAATGAGCAAAGAACCTGATTAGGCATTTCTCTAAAGAGGACCTACAGATGGCCAATAGACATATGAAAACATGCTCAGTGTCACTGATCATCAATTATATGCAAATTAAAATCAAAATGAGATATCAGCTCACACCTGTCAGAATGGCTATCACCAATAAGTCAACAAACAAAAAATATTGGTGAGGATGTGGAGAAAAGGGCACCCTCGTGCACTGTTGGTGGGATTGCAAATTGGTACAGACACTATGGAAAAAAAGTTTGGAGGTTCCTCAAAAAATTAAAAATAGAACTACCTTACAATCCAGCAATTCCGCCTGTGGATATTTATCCAAAGAGAGCCAGTACACTAATTTGAAAAGAAATATGCATCCCTATGCCCACTGCAGCACTATTTACAATAGCTAAAATATGGAAGCAACCTAAGTTGGATAAAGAAGTAGTACATATATACAATGGAATATTACTCAGCCATAAAAAAGCATGAAATATTACCATTTGTGACAACTTGGATGGACCTGGAAGGTAGTGTGCTAAGTGAAATAAGTCAGAGATAGACAAATACCATATAATTTCACTCATATGTGGAATCTATGGAACAAAATAAACAAGCAAACAAGAAGAAAACAGACTCATAGACATGGGGAATATAATCGATAATATTGTAGCGACTATGTATAGTGCCAGGTGGATACTAGACTGATTGGGGAGATCACTTCATAAATTATATGAATGTCTAACCACTATGCTGCACACCTGAAACTAGTATAAAATAATACTGAATATAAAATCTAATTGAAAAATAAAAATTAAAAAAGTATGTTTTCCCTGGGAGTAAAATTCTAGATTAGCAGTGATTTTATTTTGGCATTTTAAAGATATTTTGTTGCATTCTGGTTTTTATTGTATTTGTTGAAAAGTTAGCTGCCATTCTTATTGTTTCTCCTTTGAAGGTGATATGTCTTTTTCTCTGGCTGCAATTAAATTTTCCTTTTTCTTTTTTGTTTTCAGCATTTTGACTATGATGTGCCTACTTATTATTTCCTTTGTATTCATTCTGCTTGAGATTAGTAGAGCTTCTTGGATCAATGGCTTGATATTTTTTGTCAATTTTGATATCCCTTCAAATAGATATCCCTTCCAATTAAACATATTGGACCTTTTCACCATGTTCCATGTCTTTTACATTCCTTTTTAGATTTATTTTTATTTTTATTTTTTTTCAATTATAGTTGACATACAATATTATATTCATTTCAGGTGCACAACATAGTGATTAGACACTTATATAACTTATGAAGTGATCAGCCTGACAAATCTAGTACCCATCTGACACCATGCATAGTTATTACAATATTATTGACTATATTCCTTATGCTATACTTTACATCCCCATGACTCTTGTGTAACTACCAATTTGTACCTCTTAATCTCCTCCTCCCTTCATCCATTCCTATACCCCTAATCTGACAACCATCAAAATGGTCTCTGTATCTATGAGCTTGTTTCTGTTTGTTTGTTTATCCTGTTCTCCAGATTCCACATATGACATTTGTCTTTCCGTCTGACTTACTCCACTCAGCTCTATACCCTCTAAGTGAGATCCATCCATGTTGTTGCAGATGGCAAGATTTCCTTCTTTTTTATGGCTGAGTAATATTATATTGTATATATAAACCATCTCTTCTTTATTCATTCACCCACTGATGGACACCCAGGTAGCCTCCATAGCTTAGCTACTGTAAATAATGCTGCAATGGACATGTACATTCACATGTCCTTTCAAAGTAGTGTTTTGGGTTTCTTCGGATAAATACTAAGAAATGTGTTACTGGGGTCCTTCTTTGTCTCTTGTTATAGCCTTTGTTTTAAAGTCTATTTTGTCTGGAATAAGTATTGCTACCTCAGCTTTTTTCCTCCCATTTTCATGAAACATTTTTTCATCCCTTTACTTTCAGTCTGTGTGTGTCTTTCACTCTGAAGCGAGTCTTTTGTAGGCAGCATATGTAAGGGTCTTGTTTTCTTATCCATTCACGCACCCTATCTTTTGATTGGAGCATTTAATTCATTTACATTTAAAGTAATTATTGATAGATATGTAGTTATTGCCATTTATTATTCATATTTTTTATCTTTCTTTCTTCTTTTTAAAGAAGTCTCTCTAACAATTCCTATAATACTAGTTTGGTAGTGATGAACTCCTTTAGCTTTTTCTTGTCTGGGAAGCTCTTTATCTGTCCTTCAATTCTAAATGATAGCTTTGCCGGGTAGAGTAGTCCTGGTTGTAGGTCCTTGCTTTTCATCAATTTGAATATTTTGTGTCAGCCCCTTCTGGCTTGCAAAGTTTCTGTTGAGAAATCGGCTGACATTCTTATGGGAGCTCCCTTGTAGGTAACTAACTACTTTTCTCTTGCTGGTTTTTAAAATCGTCTCTGTCTTTAACCTTTAGCATTTTCATTATGATGTGTCTCGGTGTGGGCCTCTTTGAGTTCATCTTGTTTGGGACCATCTGTGCTTTCTGGGCTTGTATGTCTATTGCCTTCACTAAGTTAGGGAGGTTTTCAGTCATTATTTCTTGAAATAGATTTTCAATTCCTTGTTCTCTCTCTTCTTCTCTTAGTACCCCTATGATGCGAATGTTGGTACACTTGATGTTGTCCCAGAGGCTCCTTAAACTGTCTTCATTTTTTTGAATTCTTTTTTCTTGTTGCTGTCCTGATTGCATGTTTTCTGCTACCTTATCTTCTAAATTGCTGATTCATTCCTCTACTTCATCTAATCTACTGTTGATTCCTCCTAAGGTATTCTTCATTTCAGTTATTGTATTATTCATTTATGACTGCTTTTTTTAATGTTCTCTATCTCCATTTTTATGTTTTCTATCTCTTCATTAAAATTCTCACTGAGTTCATCTACTCTTCCCCTAAGTTCATTGAGTATCCTTATAAGCAGTGTTTTAAGCTCTACATCTGATAGATTGCTTGTCTCCATTTTGTTGAGTTCTTTTTCTGGAACTTTGTTCTTTTCTTTCATTTGGGACATGTTTCTTTGTCTTCCAATTTTTGGCTGCCTCCTTTTGTTCGTTTCTTTTTATTAGGTAGAGCTGCTATGTCTCCTGGTCTTAGTAGAGTGGACTTATGCAGTAGGTGTCCTGTGGGGCCAGTGGCTTAGTCTCCCTGGTCACCTGAGCCAGGTGCTCCAGGTATGTCCCTTGTTGGATTGTGTGTGCCCTCTTTTTGTAGTTGAGCCTTGATTGCTGTTTGCATATCAATGGGAGAGATTGACTCTTGGGATGATTGGTTGTAATGACTGGCTGTGACCACTGGAGGAGCTATTGTTCATGGACTGACTCTACAGAGCAGTATTCGCTTTAGCAGGGCTCTGGTGCTTGCCCTGTTTGCCTTTGGATGTGTGGCCCCAGGTGGTGCTCAGGCTCAGACCAAAGCTGACCACCAGGTGTGTAGGCCAAGGCCTTCTGGGAGGGGCCCTACCACAGGGCAAGTTCAGCCACAGCCTGTGCCCTGCCTGGGACACCTGGCATGAGCCACCAAGAAATCTGCAGGTGGCCGCCAGCCATGCTGTGCTTGGAAGTGCCTTGATAGGCCAAGCTGCAAACCAAGGGCGGCTACCAACTGGTGCTGAGCTTGGGACTGCTCAGCAAGAGGTATGGGGCACACCGAGGCCAGGTACTGCTTATTTAGGTTTTGTGAACCTTTGAGAGATTTTAGGAAAGTCTGCAGCATGAGCCAAGACAGGCTGTTTGTTGGAAAAGCCAACGGAAGTAGCTTGGGTGGGCCCACATTTTGGGTGGGTGAGGGCTCAGGGAATCACCAGAGCAGGGTGAGTGGTGTTAATCAGGTTGATGGAGACTCAGATATAGCGGCTGCCTGTGTCTGTTGGCAGGGAGCAGGAGAGCTCAACAAAGGAACAATGCCCTCTGCCAGCACTTCTGCCTCTCCAGCCCTCATCCTGAAGCCAGACCACTCAGTTCCTCCCCATATGTCCTGGGCACCTTTTGATTTGCTGCCCTAGAGCTGGAGCAAAGAATGAGTCAGTCAGTCAGCAAGTAAGTCTGTGCGCTGGCCCTTTAAGAGAAAAGTCTGCTACTCCAGAGGCGCTTTATCTCACTCATCCACCATTACTGCTAGTTTTCACAGCCAGAAGTTGTGGGGACTTCTCTTCCTGGTACTGGAACTCTGTGCTGGGGAGACTGGTTTGGGCCTGGAACCCCTTGCTCCTCAGGGAGTCCTCCATAGCCAATTTCTACTGATTTGACAGCCACACGCAGCTGTGGGACCAGCCCATTCTATGTTTTTCCCCTTCCTACCAGTCTTGAAGTGGCTTCTTTTGTGTGTCCCCAGTTGTAGGACTTCTGTTCAGCTAGACTTCGGATGACTCCCAACAATGGCTATTCTGTAATTTGGTTGTAAATTTGATGTGGTTGTAAAAGGAGGCAAGCACAGCCATCCTGACCAGAAGCCATCTTGACCAGAACTCCTTACATTCTTTTCATTATTTTTCATCTTTTCCCCCCTACAATTCTTTAGCCTGAACATTCTTTACTAACTCTCTTCCAGTTCACTAAGCTTTTATTACGCTGCGTCTAACGTATTTAATGCTTAATTTAGGCGTTTATTTATTCTAGAATTTCCATTTAGCTCTTTCTAATAGATATCAATAATTTTGTCACCTAATTTCTTGAACATAGTAATTATATTTTTTAAAAGTTTGTGTTCAATAACTCAAATATTTAGATCACTGTTGGTTTTATTTGTATCATGTTTTATCTTGGCTTCCTTTATCTGACGCATGGCGATCTGAGATTTTTTTTTTCGAATGCCAGAAATTGTATATAAAAGGTTTTAAAATTTTTTCTGTATGTTATCATATTCCAGAAATAATTTACTTTTCTCCTGGCAACCAGATACAGTAGAAGCAGATAGCTTTGATCTCATCAAGGGTTAAGATGATTTGAGGCTCTATTTCCTCTTCATGAAAACTGATTTATATGTGGATTGCTCCTCCCAGGACAAAGCCATTCAGGATTTTTACCTGAAAGTCTGACAAGACTCTGACCTCTGATTTTTGTCTTTATCACTATGAGATTTCTAAAAACTCTGTTTAAGTTTTTAGCTCTTTAGTTGCTGCTTTCTGTATGATATCTTGTCTTGTTTAGAAATTGAACTCTTCCTACAATTTGGAGGTCAATTTTCTGTGGTTCCTTTTTTGCCGCATCTTGACCTTTAAGTCTTGGCTGCCTTAGTATCAAGGAATAAATCGATTTTTTGTGCCCTGCTTCATGAGAATTCTCAAAGCTCTGAATCACCATTGGCTCCGCAAAGCTTAAGAACTGACAAAAGAGGGAAAGAAGTAGCTCACCTCAGTGTATTTCCCTTCATTTAATCATCTAGACCTCTCTAATGCTGGTTTCCTTGGTTTATCTCTGATGCTTTTAAAAAGCTGTGCTATTTTGGTATTTTATCTAGTTTTTATAGTTTCTATCAGCCAAAGAATTGATATGAGAAAAGATAACATGTCATATTTGGAAGAAGTCTTGTTATAGAATTTCTATAGATATCAGTTATCAGTTGAAGAAAGTGTGCTTCTATCCCTGGTCTGCAAAGAGGCTTTAATATAAATGGATGTTGCATTTATTAAATGCCTTTTCTGTATCTATTAAGATATGACTTTTTCTTCTTTATCAATGTAGCATATGGTATTAATAGATTTATAAATATTGCTTTCCCAGTATAAACCCAATTTAGGAATGACCTTTTATCTTATAATATATTTATGGATTCAATGTACTAATATTTCATTTAGAATGTCATGAAAAAGATTGAATGGAATTTTTATTTCTTGTAATGTTTTTGTAGCTTTTAGATCAAAGTAGTGCTGACTTTATAAAACAAGATGGAAAAGATTTCCTTCTTTTCTTTTCTTTGGAAGAGTTTGTATAATATTGATGTTAGCTCTTCCTCAGCTACCTGATAAAAATTATCACATAAGCCAAATGCATCTTGAGTTTTCTTAATGGAAAAGTTTAAAATTATGGATTAAATGTTTATAATTTAGATTTTCTACTCATGTATCAGTTTATTACAATTTCCCTTAGAATTTAGCTCAATGCATCTCAGTTTCATATTTTTAGTATAAGTTTTTCATAATCTTTTCTAATGACCTTTTAGTGTCTGTAATATTTTTGGTGATATTCCCTTTTTCATTACTGATATTAATCTATTTGTGACTTCTCACTTTAATCCAATCAGATATTGATTGAGCTAATTGAAGTCTGAGTTTCATTCCTGGGAATGCTCCAATTAAAATCTTAAGGTGTTTATAAAGGCCCTTTTTCATTGGCATGCCCTAAACTTTCTAAGACCATATAAGACTGCTGAAATCTCTGAGCCACAGCTCTCACTTAAGAATGTGCAGAATGGTGATCATTTTGAGAGGAAAGGCAGCCTCTCTTGGTTTCCCTCTACTTCTGGATCTTAGCTCAACAAATTCTTAATGCCTTAATAATTCTGTAAGGCCTTCAAAAAAGATGTTTTTGTATATCCCCTACCTCTTTTAATTGTTTTCCATGGAATAGTTCTTCCAAAACAAATAATTCAGCTTTTGCTAGAATTTTTTCTTGTATGAATTTAATATCATATCTCAATTAATTATACTGAAAAAACAATACAAATTCTTTAGTGAACACAGATCACATTTTTATAGCATATCTTCAGTCTTTAGATGCAAATACTCAATATAAGCACCTAGAGTTCTTTTGATTCAATGGAATCCTTCCTTACATGGATCAAGCTTTGTCACACTTTCTCAAAGCTTTACTTAACAGAACTTTCTAGTGGGAAGAATATTGACTTTAGTACAAATACCACAAGAGGGTACTTTCAGCATTTATTCTTGACTCCTTTTAACTTTCCTTTCTTTTGACAGTTATTGGAAATTAAAAAAATAAAAGTCCTCAACTTTCTAACCTATGTTATATCAAGAGTTGGACTTGTGACAGTTCTGTCCAATAATGAATAAGTGAAATTATATGGAGAGGGCATCCTTCTCAAATAAAAAAAGCAAAGCCTGGAAAAGAGTTTTTTTTTTTTTAATTATTATCTTCTTTATTCTCCCTTATTCTTGCTTGGAATGTAAATAATATCTGGATGTAGACCAGTCATCTTGTAAGAATGAGGCAAGAATCATGAAAACAAACTAAGCAGTGGTTAAACAGTAAAAATCTGAGCCCCTGACAGGATCATTGAGCCATTGCATCAGTCACATATTGGCTATCACCAGACTCCCTATTAAATGAACTAATTAAGCATCTTGCTTTCCCAGGCAATTGTGGACCAACTTCCTGTTATTTGCAGCTGAAAATGTTTCTAACTGAAATAGACTGAAATTCAGGAGAAGTTGATTGTAATTCTAATGTGGCCACAGTGAAATGTCTGTACAAAAATAAATTGTATTTCTGTATACCAGCAAAAAGACATTTAGAAAATGGCATTAAAAGAAAACAGTTTACCCCTAGTGCTCAAATCTTGATCTCTTACCATCATCCCACTAAAAGAGAACTGGAGAGTTTTAGAAAAATGTCTGATTCTGGGTCTGGGGCTGGAAGAATATGCAATGAGCATGGGCTATCTTATTGTGCTAGAAAGCAAGAACACACTTAAAGATTAATGGAACACAAGCCTACAGGACACAGGAGGCATCATGAAGGGCCTTCACTAGCCACATTTGAAATAGTTTGAACATCAAAAAGAATAATGTGTGTAATTTATTGTAATGCATTAAATAAGTAAAAATTCGAGAGACCGGGCATCTGCTCTTGTGATCACATCAAAGCTGTGAAGGAAACAGAGCAAACAGCAATCACAGTTGCCTGGGGCCTAGATGAACAGAAGTCCTACAACTAGGAATAGAAATAAGAAATCACCCTGCAACGGGAGGAGGTAAGAGGGGGTGAAGATGTGAGGTTGCCCGGTATCCAGCGGGTGAGTGAGAGAGAGGCTGCAGCAGTTGCAGTTGGCAGCAGCAGACTTCTTAAAAGGGCCATGTCCATTACAAAACTTTCACGGTGATGGACTCACTTGCTTTGAGCACCAATGCTCAGTCAGCTGCTTGGGTGGGTGGGGCAATAGAGACTTAGAAAAGGACACTGAGTTGTTCTAGTGAGAGCCAGAGATGAGGTTTTCTCTCAGACAGAAATGCTGACAATGTCCATTGTTCCTCTGTTGAGCCCTTCCCCCTCCCAGTGTGCAGACACAGTGCTGCCATAGCTGAGACATCGTCAAACTGGGAAACAGAGGTCACTCCACCCAGAGGATTCCATGAAATTCCATGTCCTCCGACTCTGGGCTCTATCTAAGCTACATCCAATCATGTCCTTGGCAAGTCCTATGTCCCTTGCTGAGCAGCTCCAAGACCCACTGGTGAGAGCTGACCTTGGTTTCTGTTATGGCCTCTAGAGACAACTATAAGCACTGCATCTATGGATTGCTTGCTGAATCTTAACAGGTTGCCCAGAGGGACACGGGCTGGGGCTGAACTTGGCCTACAATTGAACCCCTCTCAGGACTGTGCTACCGGACATCTACTAAACAAAGCCACACTAATAAGACTGAGAGACTTAGGAGCTTTGCTTAGTACATAGAAACAGATGCAGAAAGTCAGCCAAAATGCGAAGACAAAGAAGCAGAGACCATATGAAGGAACAACAGAGATCCAGGTAAAATGGAGTCAAGCAATTTAACAGATGCAGAGCTCAAAACACTGGTTATAAAGATGCTCAATGAACTTAGGGGAAGAGTAGATGAACTCAGTGAGAATTTTAACAAAGAGATAAAAAACTTAAATTGGAAATGGAAGTTATAAAAGGGAACCGGTCAGAAATGAAGAATACATTATCTGAGATGAAGAGTATATTAGAGGGAATCAACAGAGTGTAGAAAAAAGAGGATCAAACCACCAATACAGAGGACGAGGAAGCCAAGGACATCCAATCAGAATGGCATGAACAAAGAAGCCAAGACTATAATAATAATTTAAGGAACCTGTGGGACACAATTAAATGTAAAAATATCCGTGTCATAGGGGTACCTGAAGGAGAAGAGGAAGAACAAGAAGTGGAAAAGCTATTTGAAGAAATAATGATGAAAAACTTCTCTTATCTGGTGAAGGAAATAGACATACAACCCCAGGAAGCTCAGAGAGTCCCAAAAAAGATGAACCCAAAGAGACCCACACCAAGACACATCATAATGGAAATACCAAAGGTTAAAGACAAAGAGATGATCTTAAAAGCAGCAAGGGAAAAGCAATTAGTTAACCACAAGGGAGCACCCATAAGATTGGCAGATGATTTCTCAAAAGAAACTAAGCAGGATAGAAGGGCTTGGCACAAAATATTCAATGTGATGAAAACCCAGGATCTACAATCAAGATTACTTTATCCAGCAAAACTATCATTTAGAGTTGAAGGACAGATAAAAAGCTGCCCAGACAAAAATAAGCTAAAAGAATTCATCAACACCAAGCCACTATTACAGGAAATGTTGGAGGGACTTCTTTAAGAAGAAAACCATGTATCAAAATCATGAGTAAAAAATAGTAATAACTTCATATCTATCAATGACTATCTCAACTGGAAAAGAATTAAGTGCTCCAACCAAAAAAGAAGGTGGCTGAATGGCTAAGAAAACAAGGCCCCCACATATGATGCCTACAAGAGACTCACTTCAGATTAAAAGACACACAGAGACTAAAAGTAAGGGGACAGAAAAAGATATTGCCTTGACGGACCTAGAGGGCATTGTGCTGAACAAGGTAGGTCAGATAGAAAGATAAATATCACATGATTTCATGTACAGGTGGAATCTGGGGAGAAAAATAAACTTATAAATACAGAGAATATGTTGAGGGCTGCTTGGTGGGAGGAGATTTGGGGGGACAGTGAAAAAGGGCAAAGGGATTACGAGGTACAAATGGATAGTTACAAAATAGTCATGGGGATATTAGGTGTAGCATGGGGAAAATAGTCAACAATGTTGTAATAAATATGTAAGGAGGGAATCTTTAGAAATATGGCAGAGTGAGAGACGTCCCCAGATCTCGCTCCTTGAAACAGCAATAAGCTGAACATCTAAAACTGAACAAAAAAATACACAAATTGCACACCAGCATGTCTGAGCGTGGGATCTACACATAAGAGCCACTACAGTTCAGAACCCTGGGTGTAGGGTGGTGGACTGGGAGTAATAAAGAAGCTGCCTCTCGCAGCCAATGGAACTCTCTGCAGGAGGAGGGAAAGGGGAGTAGGAGCGGTGAGTTCCTGCGGCGAGTTCGCTGAACATTCCTGCCTGGGATAGCTGCGAGCTCCCCGTGGCCTGCTGGCTGCAGGGTCTAGTCATCAGGGCAGAAAGCAGAGAAGTGGGTCGAGACCGCAGAGGAACAACAGCTGATTTTTGCCGGCCACGGTGGCAAAACCGAAGCTGAGCCACAGCCCCCAACCCCTAACCCAGAGGGCCCCTCCCCCCATACCCTCCGAGACAGGACACCGCAGAGCCCCAGAGGAATCTGAGCAAATGCTACCGAAACTGTCGCTAACACTGACAGGAACTGAGACAGAGGGTAGCGAGCATGATTAAAAATCTACAAGAAAATTTAAAAAGTATTATTAAGACTTTATATAAAGCAGGGATCCAAAAGGCTTAGATGCCACCTAATGGAAACCAAAAGAAAAGTGCCTTCTTTGAAAAGGCTAAAGAGAGACCTTTATATCATAAATCTCCTTTCTGGAAAAACAGCAGAATATACTTCCATTAATGCCCAGGCAGAGAAATAGTCCATTAAACACCTATTATATAACACCTGAACAACTAAGGTGACAAAGCATCTCAGAAAGAAAGAGAAAAATCTCCAGAAAATAAGCTTATAGACATAGAAACATGCAACTTAAATGACAGAGAATTCAGGATGGTCCTTCTGAAAAACCTCAATGAGATCCAAAATAACTCAAATCAACAATTTCAGGAATTGAAAAAAGAACTAGATGAGCAGAGCAAGGAGATCGAAACCCTCAAAAAGAACCAAATTGAATTCTGGAGATGAAGAACACACTGCAAGAGTCGAAAAATAAAATAGCAAGCTTGAGAAATAGAGTTGACCAAAAGGAAGAAAGGATCAGTGATACTGAAGAGAGAAATCTAGAAATAAATCGGAAGAAGAGGGAAACTGAAGAATGAAAAAGAATGAAAGAGAAATTCAAGAACTAGCTGATACCACCAGTAGATGAAACATAAGAATAATGGGCATTTTTGAAGGCAAGGAAAAGGAACAGGGATTAAAAAGCATTTTCAGCAAATAGTTGAGAGAATTTCCCAAATCTCAGGAATGAGCTGGAGCTTGGAATTCAAGAAGTCAACAGAACACCCAATTATCTCAACCCCAAAAGGCCTTCACCAAGACACATCATATTCAAATTATCAAAACCAACGACAAAGAAAGAATTCTCAGGGCAGCCAGGGAAAAGAAGATGGTAACTTATAAAGGTAAACCAATTAGATTATCCGCGGAGTTCTCAGTGCAAACCTTACAAGCCAGAAAGGAATGGAATCAAATATTTAAACTATTAAGTGAAAGAAACTACCAGCCTAGACTAAGGTATCCAGTTAAGCTCTCCTTTAGATATGAAAGAGAAATAAAGACTTTTCCAGACACACAGAAATTGAGGGAATTCTCCACTATGAGGCCTGCACTACAGGAAATACTGAAAGGGGTCAGTTCACCTGAAACAAAATGACAAAAAAAAAAACATAATTAGGATTAAAGTGACTATAGGGCAAAAAGAAGCAGAGGACTGCAACCCTTACTAAGAACAGGACATTATAAGCTTAAATAATACGAAGAGATTTGTTATAACTAAATAGTAATGAACTAGCAAAGTTCAGCATACATAGGAAGAAAATGAGATAATGACTGAAAAGGGGAGCATTCAAAGATCCACATTCGCAAAGGGGAATGGAGATAAGGCACGTGCAGAAGAAAATGGACAACTGTGTATATGTAACTATCCTTTACATATTCATAATGGTAACCACACGGCAAAGATTCAGAACCATTGTATATAACATAAAATAAGAAGGACCAAAGGGAAAACCTACAAAAGCCAATCAAAATAAAGAAAACAGAAGCACAAGGCAAGGAAGCAATGAAAATACGGAGCTACCAGAAAGCAAAAGATAAAATGGCTATAAGAAGATCTCATATTTCAATAATCACCCTAAATGTAAATGTAAACGGATTGAACTCACCAATAAAAAGGCACAGAGTTGCAGAATGGATCAAAAACCAAAAACCAACCTATGCTGCCTTCAGGAGACACATCTCAGCTCTAAAGACAAATATAGACTCAAAGTGAAAGGGTGGAAAATGATATTTCAAGCAAATGGCATTCAGGAAAAGTGGGAGTAGCGGTACTAATATCAGATGAAATAGACTTCAAAATAAAAAAAAAGATGAAGAAAGATACTGAGGGACACTTCAAAATGATAAAGGGAATCATGCACCAAGAAGATATAACACTTATTAATATCTATGCTCCCAATCAGAGAGCCCCGAAATATGTAAAGCATTACTGACAGAACTAAATGGAGAAACAGACCAAAACACTATTATAGTAGCGGACCTAAATACCCCAATGTCAGATATGGACAGATCATCCAAACAGAAAATAAATAAAGAAATAGTATTCTTAAATTATACATTAGACCAACTGGACATAATTGATATTTACGGAGCCTTCCATCCTAAAACAGCTGCTTATACATTCTTCTCTAGTGCACTTGGAACGTTCTCAAGAATCGACCACATACTGGGACACAGTGATAGCTTCAACAAATATAAGAGGGTGGAAATCATAACAACCGTATTCTCTGATCATAATACTTTGAAACTAGAGATCAACTGTAGAAAGAATGCAGAACCACAAATACATGGAGATTAAACAACATGCTACTGAAGAATAACTGGGACAGAGAAGAAATAAAAAGAGACATCAAGAAATACATAGAAACGAATGACATTGATAGTAAAACATATCAAAGCGTTTGACACATGGCGAATGCAGTAATAAGAAAAAAGTTCATATCATTACAGGCCTATCTCCAAAACAAGAATGAGATCAAATAAATAACCTAACACTTCATCTTAAAAAACTAGAAAAGTAAGAACAAATAAAGCTTAAAGTCAGCAGAAGGAAAGAAATAATCAAAATTAGAGCAGAAATCAATGAAATTGAAAACAAAAAATCAATAAAAAAAATAAATGCAACAAAGAGCTGGTTCTTTGAGAAAATTAATAAAATTGAGAAACCTCCTGGCTAGACTCACTAAAGAAAAAATAGAAAGAACACAAAAAACAAAATCTGGGATGAAAGAGGGGAAATTATGACTGACATTGCAGAAGTACAAAAGATCATACAAGAATACTATGAAAAATTATATAAGAACAAATTTAATATCCTAGAAGAAATGGGCCAGTACTTAGAAAAATACAATCTTCCTAGACTGAATCAAGATCTGGAAAATCTAAATAGACCGATCAATGGAATGGAAATGGAAGTAATCATCTAAAACCTACCACAAAGTAAAAGTCCAGGACCAGATGGCTTCACCAGTGAATTCTACCACACATTTAAAGATGATTTAATACCTATTCTCCTCAAACGATTCCAAAAAAAATCGAAAGGGAGGCAATATTTCCCAACTCTTTTTATGAAGCCAATATTACCCTGATACCAAAATATGGTAAAGATAACACAAAAAAGAAAACTACAGACCAATATCTCTTATGAACACAGATGCAAAAATCCTAAATAAAATACTGGCAAACCAAATACAGTAACATATTGAAAAGATTTATACACAACGAACAACTGGGCTTCATCCCAGAGGCACAGGGATGGTTCTTTATATGCAAATCAATTAATGTGATACATCACATAAACAAAATAAAAAATAAGAATCATATGATCATATCGATAGATGCAGAAAAAGCCTTCGACAAGATACAGCATCCATTTATGATCAAAACATTTAACAAAATCGGTATATAAAGAAAGAGCCTTAACATAATAAAGGCCATCAATGACAAACCCTCAGCCAACATTATCCTTAATTGTGAAAAACTAAACACTTTCCCTCTAAGATCAGGAACAAGGCAAGGCTGTCCACTATCGCCACTCTTATTCAATATAACATTGGAGGTCCTAGCGAGTGCTATTGGACAAGAGAAAGACATAAAAGGCATCCAAATAGGAAACGAAGAAGTCAAACTGTCAGTATTTGCGGATGACATGATTCTCTATATAGAAAAACCTAAAGACTCCACAAGAACACTACTAGAAACAATTAGCAAATACAGTAAAGTTTCTGGATACAAAATCAACATTCAAAAATCCATAGCATTCCTATAGTTTAATAACGAAGTGTCAGAAAAGAAGTGGAAAAATATATATATATATATTTTTGCTATTGCAACAAAAAGAATAAAATACCTAGGAATAACTTAACGAAACAAGTGAACGACCTGTATAATGAAAACTACAAGACCCAATTAAAAGAATTCGAGGAAGATACAAAGAAATGGAAAGATATTCCGTGTTTTTGGATTGGAAGAATCAACATAGTTAAAATGACCATATTACCTAAAGCATTATACAGATTTAATGCAATGTCCATCAAAATCTTATCGGCATTTTTTAAGGAAATAGAGCAAAAAATCATCAGATTTGTATGGAAGCACAAAAGACCCCGAATTCCCAAAGCTGTCCTGAGAAAAAAGAACGAGCCTGGAGGCATCACTCTGCCCGACTTCAAGCTATACTACAAAGCGACAGTAATCAAAATAGCATGGTATTGGCAGCAAAACAGACACACGGATCAGTGGAACAGAATCGAGAGTCCAGAAGTAAACCCATATTTATATGGGCAAATAATTTTCGACAAAAAAAGTCAAAAATATACAGTGGAGAAAGGAAAGCCTCTTCAATAAATGGTGCTGGGAAAATTGGAAAACCACCTGCAAAAGAATGAAACTAGACTGTTGTCTATCACCGCACACCAAAATTAACTCAAAATGGATTAAGGACCTGAATATAAGACCTGAAACAATAAAGTGCATAGAAGAAAAGATAAGAACTAAACTCAAGGACCTTGGACTTAAAGAGGATTTCATAAATTTGACCTCAAAGGCAACAGAAGTAAAAGCTAAAATAAATGAATGGGACTACATCAAACTCAAAATCTTCTGCTCAGCAAAAGAAATCGCCAACAAGGTAAAGAAACAACCATCCAAATGGGAAATATATTTTCAAGCAACGCCTCCTATATGGGCCTAATATCCAAAATATACAAAGAACTCATATGACTCAATAACGACAACAAAAAAACGATCCAATCAAAAAATGGGCAGAGGACCTGAGTAGACTCTTCTCCCTAGAGGACATACAAATGTAAAGATACTAAACATCACTAGCTATTAGGGAAATACAAATCAAAACCACAATGAGATATCATCTCACATCTGTTAGAATAGCTATAATCAACAGGACAAGTAATAACAAATGTTGGAGAGGATGCAGAGAAAAAGGAACCCTCGTACGCTGCTGGTGGGACTGCAAATTGGTACAGCCACTATGGAAAACAGTATGGAGGTTCCTCGTAAAACTAAGAATTGATCTACCATATGATCCAGCAATCCCTCTACTGAGTATTTACCCCAAAGACTTCAAAACCCATATCCAAAAAGATATTTGCACACCGATGTTCATAGCAGCATTATTCACAGCGGCCAGGACATGGAAGCAACCGAAGTATCCTACGATAGATGATTGGCTAAAGAATCAGTGGTACATATATATAATGGAATATTACTGAGCCATAAGAAGAGAAGAAATACTGCCATTTGTGATAACCTGGATGGACCTTGAGATAATCATGCTAAGCAAAATAAGCCAGAGAGAAGAAGTTGAAAACCACATGATATCACTTCCACGTGGGATATAAACCTAAAAGCAACAAATGAGCAGGACAAACAAACAGAGACTCATGGAGATGGATAATGGACTAGTGGTTACCAGAAGAGAGGGGGGAGGGGGAGGGAGAAAACAAAAAAATAAAATGTTAAAAAAAATTATGTATATATAGTATGAAAAAAATAAACTGGTATTTAAAAAAATCCTTAAAAAATTAATAAATAAAATTTAAAAAATAAAAAATACTGTAAAACTGCAGTAATCTAGATAGAGTGGTATTGTCATGAGAATAGACAATAGTACAGAATTGAGAGTCCAGAAATTCCTTACATTTATTGTCAACTGATTTTTGACAATGATACCAAAACAATGCAATGAAGAAAGCAAAGTCTTTCAACAGATGGTGCTTGGACAATTGGATATCTACATGCAAAAGGAGAGATTTGTACCCTTACCTCACAACATAGAAAACAATTCACTCAAAAGTGGTCACTTACTAAATATCAGTGCTAAGACTATAAAACTTTTAAAGAAAAACATGGGAGAGAATTGTGGCAATATTGAGTTAGGTAAAATTTTTTTAGCTATAACTCAAAACACACCATACACAAAAAGAACAAATTGATAAATAGGACTTCATCTAAATTATAAAAACTTTGTGCTTCAGAAGACATTACTAAGAAAATGAAAAAAATAATCCACAGATCAGAAAAATATTTTCAAATCATATTCTGACAAAGGATTTGTGTCTAGAATGTGCAAAAGAACTCTTACAACTCAATAATAAAAGAAATACCTCAATTAAAAAGTGGGCAAATGTCTTGAATACACATTTTACCAAAGAAAATATACAAATGACCAATAAGCACATGAAAAGTTGCTCTGCATCCTTCATATTTAGGGAAATGGAAACAAAAACCACAATGAGACACCACTTCATACCCATTATAATGTTGGTGAAAAGGTGGAGAAACTATAATCTTCATAGATTCCTGGTGGGAATATAAAATGGGACAGCCACTTTGGAAAAAAAGTTTGGTAGTTTCTTAAAGTTACTATACAGTCTAACAATTCTTGAGGTATCTACTCAAGAGAAATAAAAACATTACTCACAATAACTTGTACAACCATGTTCATAGTAACATTATTCATAATAGCCAAAAGACAGAAGGAATTCAAATGTTTATCAACTGATATATGGATAAACAAAATGTGTTATGTCCACTCAATGAGCAATAAAAAGGATTGAAGTACTGATACATGCTATAACATGGATAAATATCAAAAACATTATGCTAAGAGAAAGAAACCAGAAGCAAAAGACCATATATTGTATGATCCCATTTATATAAATGTCCAGAAAAAGCAAATCTATAAGAATAGAAAGCTGTTTAATGACTCCCAAGGCTGGAGAGATGAGAGTAGAGATTGCAAACATCATGCAGGATCTTTTTGGAGTGATGAAAATGTTATTAAACTGGATTGTGTTGATGGTTTCCCAGCTCCATAAATTTCCAAAAAATCGTCGAATTGTACATTCAAAAACAAGAAATTTTGTGGCATATAAATTATTCATCAAGGAAGCTGTTTTTATAAAAGTCAAAGCAGTCATGATTCTTATCCACAAGATGTAAGGTGCCTGACATTTAACAGAGGAGACATACATATCTGTAAATGTAATAATTTGAAGTAATTTCATGTATAGAAGTGTATGCAATGTGCTATGGTTTCCTTTCTCATTATGCTTCACACATGATCTCAAAATTCAAAATTCTAGTTTATGCCCATGATTCAAGGCAGAAAAGGTAGTGAGTGGCATGAGGGAGAAGGATGTAAGTGGCCCCAGGGCTGGGGGAGATTGGGGTTGGTTGTGGAGAGTGAGTATGAATTCTTCTGGATTACCAAACTTCCACCACAGAGAGGGAGTTAAAGATTTAGTTCTCTGTCTAAGCAAAAGCTGTATGATTGCTTATCAACAAGACACTAACAATAAAGCTCTTTGTAAAACAAAACAACAACAATAAAAAATTCAAATTTCTTCTTGAAAAAGATGAGTTTAAATAATATCCTGAACTCTCTTCTCATTATTAAGCCTCTTCCTCTTTATCTCTCTCTCCCCCACTTTCTCTCATCTATCTATATCTATCTGTCTGTCTATCTATCTATCTATCTATCATCTATCTATCTATCTATCTATCTATCTATCTATCTATCTATCTATCTATCTATCATCTATCTATCTATGTACCTACCTACCTACCTACCTATCTACCATTGCAATAGAGTAGGAGAAGGCAAAATGGAAAGACTAGATGCAGTCCTTGCTTTTGAGTAGTTTCCATGTAAGTACACAAATAGCAAAGGTTTCCTAGTCATCCCTCTCGTTGTCTCTTTCTGTCTCTGTCTTTTTTTTTTTTACCTCCAGGTGAAAGATGCTGAAATTATTGGCTTGACTAAGTTTTCTGAGTGGAGTCTGGGAACAGTTTACAGAAAAGCTGTATTTATGGGTCGAAATTTCCTAGAGTGGAAGGAATTGGTGTGTTGAAAAGAATAAAGTAAGTGTTTCAGAAAAGAGAAATAAATATGGGAGAATAATTTGATTCAGTAGTTATTGGCCTATGTGTGGAGAACAAATGTATTTGCTTGGCTAAATGTATTCTATGACATATTTTTAAGGAATAGGTACAGGATGGAGAGGTTAATTGAAGAAGACCTGAAAATAACCAATTTGAAATTTGGTTGAAATTCTTCACAACTCTCACAGCACAGCTCTCATAGCTAAAACATTGGTGGAAATAGTTTCCAGAATTTGTTTACTGAATTCCTGGACATGAACTGTTTTACCATTTTAGAGACTGCAGAAACGTATAGAATTTAGAATGCCAGAATAAGGGCCTTCAATTCAAATGAATGGATAAAGAAGAAGTGGTACATCTGTACAGTGGAATATTACTCAGCAATGAAAAAGCATGAAATCTTGCTATTTGTGACAACATGGATGGACCTAGAGGGTATTATGCTGAGTGGAATAAGTCAGACAAAGAAAGACAAATACCATGTAATTTCACTTATATGTGGAATCTAAAAGTACGAAACAAATGAATAAACAAACAAACAAACAAAAACCAGAAACAGACCTATAGATACAGAGAACAGACTGACTGTTGCCAGATGGGAAGGGAGGATCAGTGAAAAAGGTGAAGGGGATTAAGAGGTACAAATTCCAGTTATAAAATAAAGAACCATGGGGACATAGTATGCAGCACAGGGAATGTGTCAATAATATCGTAATAACTGCACAGCGACAGATAGTTACTAGACTTAGCATGGTGATCACATCATAATATATACAAATGTCGAATCACTATGTTGTACACCTGAAACTAATATAATATTGTTTGCCAACTATACTTTGATTAAAAAATTTTTTTTTGAAGCATAAACCAGAACTTAATACAGGGATCTCTTAAACTGTCCTGAAGAGATTTAAAAGTTTTTCAATTTTTATCATAGGATTTTCCTAGGGACATGGAAAAGGAGAAACCCCTAACATGAGACCGTAGCCTTATTCTCCCAAATTCTTCACACACACACACACACACACACACACACACACACACACCTTCACACTTCTATTGATGCTGTATATGGAATGTACTTTCATGTAATTGCTGAAAGCGAAGGATGAACTATGGCCACATGGGGGCAGCAGACACTTGGTTTTTCTAGCTTTTTGTCCTGGAACTGTGATAAATGGAAAGATCGTATACGTGATTCTCTTTGATCTAAATGTCTTTTCCAGAATGCCGAACTGAGAAAAATGACTATCTTTAAAATACGAACAGCAAAAACCTTACATGTTAATTAGAGGTTATAGAGATTGAGCAAGAGCTTGTTTTGTTTGTTTGTTTGTTTTTTGGCCTAGCACTAGTGGGAACTCAATAAATGTTGGTTGTCGTTAGTGTTTTTAGAAGGTAACTGCTCTAATTCACCAAAGCATAATCTCTAAGTTCTCAAACCACTGCATCCAGAGAGAACTGCATCCCTTCAGCTAAGGGAGCTCACATTGGCTAGCAGGTCTCCACATTTTCTACAATTCTATAGTCATGAATCTAGACATGATTCAGTCCCCAGCTTTTCAAGGCACCTTATAAAATCAGTGATTCTGAGAAAATCCTATCTGACATGGTTACTTTCTCTTTACCTAAAAGAACTACAGTTGGAGGTCTGAGAGTGAAAAGTGAGGGCAGGAGGGCCAAGGTTGGTATCACGTGAGTACCACTCTGACTGTCCTGTCTGTTCCCCTACTAGCCATAAATTCCAGGACCTCATGGATGAGGTGAGGCACTTATGCCGGCACCACCATAAGCTCTCTTTAGCTCTTTTACTGGCTCTACCGCATTTGTTTCACCTGTTTGTTGAATGCCTGCTCTTCCTTAGGTGCTTCTCACACATATATCTTATTTAATATTTCTCTACATTGTAGTAAAGCTGATTCATGCCTATTTTTGCAGGTGCCACTTCTTCTGCCTGGAATACCTGTGTCTTTAAGTCCAGCTCACGGCATACCCTGTTCTGGAAACTCCAGTACAATTTAGATGTGACTGCAATGGACTCTTCTAGCACTGGGTATTATCCTCAGCACAGTGCTAGGTCACAGCCTCCTTCTTCTTCCTCTCCTATGAAACCATAAGCTCCCTGAGGCTAAAGCCCTGCTTCATTTGGCTTTGCATTTCCAGAGGCTAACAGAGTTTCTGGCACACTGGAGTGGCTCTGTATGTGTTTGTGGAATGAGTAAATGAATCAGTCCATTTATCGCTGAGTGAAATGTTACCTTTCACTTCTTTCCCCAATTAAAATGTTTTAATATTTTTGAAAAACTTCTTCTTAGGAAATTATTTTTTAAAATAAGTAGTCAGCTCCTACCCCCTACACAAATAACATCAGAGAATATCAAGAAACTATAATTTACAAGTGGGACTTGCTAAAGGAGGAAGTTTGTAGTGTGAACCTTTTAACATCCCAGGCACTGTGGAGTCTCATGGGGACATGGGCCAAGCTTGAGGCATGCAGCTCAGTGTTCTAAGGATACTATTCATCGATTGTCACAGCACTTCTGAATAATAAGCAGAAGAAATGTAGAATTTCTTTCTTTCCTTCTCTTCCTTTCTCTCTCTCCCCTCCTCTTTTCTTTTTCCAGTTGGAGAGTTAGAACACAGAAAAAGACCTAAGCAAATTGCCTAGCATCACTTAGAACAGTCAAGCCAGGACACACTCTGGTGCTCATTCCACAAAGCAATGCTTCCTGTAACTTAAACAGGTCTGTGTTTTAATGAATTCATGGCATACGGGCCACAATAATCAAAGTGCTTGGCATTTCCTGGAATTTATGATCAGGTGGGGAATAGGTCGTTTTCTGCTTTTAAATGAATTCTTGCATGCCTAACTTTGGAGTTAAGAAACTTGACATAAGTGAAAATAGTTTCTGGAATAAGTAATGCTTTTTTGTTTGTTCTGCTATCCGTACTCATCTTCTTTTTCACATCCAAAGCTCATCACTGCCTATGAATTGCCATTACTATTTCTTCCCTGGCACTTTAAGTAAGAGTGATTGGCAAGTTATTATTTTTAAAGTCAGCATCATAAGGGAAGAAAAATGATTTTGTTTTCTGTCTTCTCTGTGAACAGAGAAGTTCGCAGTCCTTCACCATCTACCATCCCTGGAGACTTACAGTTGTTGGACACTTGGCTGTAGACAAAGAACTTTCCTTCTGACTTGGCTTTTGTTTTTCTGGTTTCCAAAAAGCCTAGTTGATCCAGCCAGCAGTGAATTCAGCAATGGCCTGACCTTTTGGCAGAATCCTTCAGAGTTGTCTTGAGTGTGAGAACAGTAGCTGAGTCCCAAGGGTCTTATTTGGTTCCACTTGCTGAGAAAGTTGCCACTGAGTATTTGTTGTGGTCATTTAATTCTCAGTAACGGTTACACCAATTGATGCCAGTGAGCTTAAGCAAATATCTGTGCTACTGATATTGATGTTTGTATTATCTTCCTGAAGTGAATTGAAGTTCTTCCTGAGCCTGACCTTTTCTTCTCCAGCAGATCTCTGATTGTGTGACAGTAGTAATTTTTTTAAGGACCTGAAACTGAGTTTCCCTGGAGTGCCTTTTAAAGGAACATTCCCTATGCTTTTTTTTTCTTTCTAATATTTATGTGTGCAGTTATAAGAACTCTTTAAAATGGAATCCCTGAAGATATCTGTGAAATGCATTTTATTTTCTGAGTCAGACTGTCATGAGAGCTATTCAGGACCTACATCATTCTGTTTAAGTTGAATGATATACATTTCCAAGCATATTCTTAACTGTAACAATAAAAGACTGCAAGTGTTTTGAATATTTCCAGACTCAAGCAATTTGTCAGTGAACTGTAGATCCTCAGGATCTTCTCTCACTCTAGCAGCCCTCCAGAAGTACAACTAGAGTTTTCAGAATGAGCCCTCATCACACTGAAGCCAACGGCATGACCCTGAGTTCACTGGCATCCAGGAAAGTAATTTTCTCTGTGTTGAAGTTACCCCTGCAATACCCCTTGGTTAAAATATTTGGAATTCCTAAGCTAATATAATACTGAGGAAACTTCTAGATTTCAAAGATCCCAGTTCAAATCTAAACATTGGGAAAAATAGGAAGTAAGTCTTCTGAGTTTGGAATTCATTACAGATGTGCAAGTATTGGGGGGTTTGAACCACACAAAGTTGTCCTCTCACTGAGACAGAGGCTGGGGGATAAAAGAGAAGTACTTCTCAGGAAACTCAGTTTAGGCAGGTACACAGTATCTACATTGGATCTTGTTAGTGCTTGATGGATTCCCGTGGTAATTTCCTGAGGTTAACCAGGTGTGACAGGGGAAAGTGATAGCCATATGATTCATGAATGTGTTTAACCAAATTGTCCCAGGCAAGGTTCACAGGGTCACATAGAGACTAGTGTCTGAGGTCAGGTTTCAGGCTGCAGCATGTGCTGTCCTCTAAGCAGACAGAAAGAGAAGCAGTAAGTGTCAGCTTGGATAATAACCCCATCCATGATTTAACACCAGTTAGAAAGGAATTTGTAGGGACATAAGATGAAGCATTTTCTTTCTTTCCTTTCTTGTCACATGAGAATGGACTAGGAGAAAAATAGAAAGCTCATAATTTTACTTGGACTTCACTGAGTGTAGGTGGGCATCATTTAATTTATTTGGACCTGATAGGGCTTCTCAAATTCAAAACTGACTTACCTGGTTTGTAAATTGACTATTTTAAAGCTTGAATGATTAATGGTAACATTCCATGGTTTGTTGTGGGAAGATTTTAGAAGGAGAAACAATGACCTGTAGAGTAAGGCCATAGGAACGTCAAAATCAGAATCTGTACCAATTAAAATAACTTCCTCTTGAATCTCAGATTACCTTGGGAAAGTGTATGATTTTCTGCACCAGCATTTCAAAACATTTAAGCTTCTGTAATGCCTGCTTGATTTAATTTCAAATGCATTACCTCCTTCAGAATGGGAATTGACTTTGTAAATAGTATAGATCAAATGGGGCTCAGTGACTTGCCCAAGCTAATAAGTGGCAAAACCAAAACCAGAATATCAGAATGCAAGGCTTTGTCTACTGAGCAAGGTTACCCAATGATTTTAAAATTTGAGTGGATTCTATTTTTTTTAATCAAATGGATTGTATTTCAAAGCCATCCAGTCTTAAATTTTGCTCCTTTTCTTACAAATAATTGTATAGCAAAGAAAATGTCTCATTTTCTGCTTTGTTATTGACATGTTACATCACATGAAGCACACACAAAACTGAAAGTAAATTTTGTGTGCTTTTATAGTGTCAAATTTAGAAATCTTAGTACAGTAAACATGTTTACAAGCATTCTTGAAAATTTTGTGTAAATCTGGTTTTATTATAAGATAATATTCAAGTCAGTAGTCAAAAAACTTACCTTCCTTTAGGGATAAGCTTAGAATAAGGTGAAACCAGATTGATGCAGGCTTATCAACTGAAGTTCAAGAGGCATTGCTGATCTAATTTTAACAAGATTTTATTTTGACAGTTAAGTTACTGAATTCTTTATCCCTCAACAGGTCTATTAAGAATGATATATTCCTTGAGATTATTTATTCCAGCCCATAATAGATAGAAAAAGGTCCTGGTTTATAATAAGAGACACTCCCTTTTACTTTTTAAATTAATTTTTTGGATATTTTTGACTTTATTTATTTTATTTATTTATTTTTAACATTTCCCCCCACTCCCCTCTGGTAACCACTAGTCCATTGTCCATGTCCATGAGTCTCTGTTTGTTTGTCCTGCTCATTTGTTGCTTTTAGGTTTATATCCCACGTGGAAGTGATATCATGTGGTTTTCAACTTCTTCTCTCTGGCTTATTTTGCTTAGCATGATTATCTCAAGGTCCATCCAGGTTATCACAAATGGCAGTATTTCTTCTCTTCTTATGGCTCAGTAATATTCCATTATATATATGTACCACTGATTCTTTAGCCAATCATCTATCGTAGGATACTTCGGTTGCTTCCATGTCCTGGCCGCTGTGAATAATGCTGCTATGAACATCGGTGTGCAAATATCTTTTTGGATATGGGTTTT
>NW_011889168.1:2948070-2998640 GCF_000151845.1 Pteropus vampyrus | reverse complement strand
TTTTCCACTTCTTTTCTGACACTTCGTTATTAAACTATAGGAATGCTATGGATTTTTGAATGTTGATTTTGTATCCAGAGACTTTACTGTATTTGCTTATTGTTTCTAGTAGTGTTCTTGTGGAGTCTTTAGGGTTTTCTATATAGAGAATCATGTCATCTGCAAATATTGACAGTTCGACTTCTTCATTTCCTATTTTTTTTATTATTTATTATTATTTACGCCTACTGCACCTGGTCCTCCTAGGTGCTCTCCCATCCAAGTACTAACCAGACCTGATCCTGCTTAGCTTCTGAGATCAAACATCGGCCTTGTTCAGGGTGGCATGGCCATAAACCATGACCATGGCTCCACTGGGGCACAAATGCAGGACCTTCTGTGTATAAAGCAGACATATTAACCGCTACACTATGGAACCATGTCCTCTTCGTTTCCTATTTGGATGACTTTTATGTCTACTCTTGTCTGACTGCACTCGCTAGGACCTCCAATGTTATCTTGAATAAAAGTGGCGATAGTGGACAGCCTTGACTTGTTCCTGATCTTAGAGGGAAGGTGTTTAGTTTTTCACCATTGAATATAATGTTGGCTGAGAGTTTGTCATATGTGGCCTTCATTATATTAAGGTATTTTCCTTCTATACTGATTTTGTTAAGTGTTTCGATCATAGATGGGTGCTGTATCTTGTTGAAGACTTTTTTTGCATCTATTGATATGATCATATGATTCTTATTTTTTAAATTGTTTATGTGGTATATCACATTAATTGATTTGTGTATGTTGAGCCATCCCTGTGCCCCTGGGATGAAGCCCACTTGATCGTGGTGTATAATCTTTTTAATATGTTGCTATATTCGGTTCACTAGTATCTTATTTAGGATTTTTGCATCTGTGTTCATGAGTGATATTGGTCTGCAGTTTTCTTTTTTGCATGTGTTATCTTTACCAGGTTTTGGTAGCAGAGTAATATTGGCATCATAAAATGAGTTGGGAAGTATTGCCTCCTCTTTGATTTTTTTGGAAGAGTTTGAGGAGAATAAGTATTAAATCTTCTTTGCATGTTTGGTAGAATTCACTAGTGAAGCCATCTGGTCCTGAAGTTCTTTACTTTTTGGCAGGTTTTTGATGATTGTTTCAATTTCCATTCTGCTGATCGGTCTATTTAGATTTTCCAGTTCTTCTTGATTCAGTCTAAGATTATATTTTTCTAAGTACTGGTCCATTTCTTCTAGGTTGTTGAAGTTGTTGTTTTATACTTTTTCATAGTAATCTTATATGATCATTTGTATTTCTGTGGTGTCTATCGTAATTTCCCCTTTCATACCAGATTTTGTTTATTTGTGTCCTTTCTCTTTTTTCTTTAGTGAGTCTAGACACAGGTTTGTAAATATTATTTACTTTCTCAGAGAACCAACTCTTTGTTGCATTTATTTTTTCTATTTTTTTAAAATTTCATTTATTTCTGCTCTAATTTTGATTATTTCTTTTCTTTGCTAATCTTAGACTTCATTTGTTCTTCCTTTTTTATTTTTTTAAGATGAAATGTTAGGTTGTTTATTTGGGCTCATTCTTGTTTTTGGAAGTAGGCCTGTAATGATACGAAGTTTCCTCTCATGACCGCTTTTGCCATGTCGCAAAAGTTTTGATATGTTGTACTATCATTATCATTCATTTTTATGTATTTTTTGATCTCGCTTTTTATTTCTTCTCTGTCCCAGTTATTCTTCAGTAGCCTGTCGTTTAATCTCCATGAATTTGTGGTTCTTTCTGCTTTCTTTTTACAGTTGTTCTTTAGTTTCAAAGCATTATCATCAGAGAATATGTTTGGCATGATGTAACCCTCTTATATTTGTTGAGGCTATCTCTGTGTTCCGGTATGTGGTCAATTCTTGAGAATGTGCCATGTGCACTAGAGAAGAATGTATAAGCAGCTGTTTTGGGATGGAAGGCTCTGTAAATGTCAGTTATGTCCAGTTGGCCTAATGTGTTATTTATGGATGTTATTTCCTTATTTATTTTCTGTTTGGATGATCTGTCCATATCTGACATTGGGGTATTTAGGTCCGCTACTATAATAGTGTTTTGGTCTGTTTCTCCATTTAGTTCTGTCAGTAATGCTTTACATATTTTGGGGCTCCCTGATTGGGAGCATAGATATGAATAAGTGTTATGTCTTCGTGGTGCATGATTCCCTTTATCATTTTGAAGTGTCCCTCAGTATCTTTCTTCATCTTTTTTATTTTGAAGTCTATTCCGTCTGTTATTAGTACCACTACTTCCACTTTTCCTGAATGCCATTTGCTTGAAATATCATTTTCCACCCTTTCACTTTGAGTCTATATTTGTCTTTAGAGCTGAGATGTGTCTCCTGAAGGCAGCATAGGTTGGTTTTTGGTTTTTGATCCATTCTGCAACTCTGTGCCTTTTTATTGGTGAGTTCAATCTGTTTACATTTACATTTAGGGTGATTATTGAAATATGAGATCTTCTTATAGCCATTTTATCTTTTGCTTTCTGGTAGCTCCGTATTTTCATTGCTTCCTTGCCTTGTGCTTCTGCTTTCTTTATTTTGATTGGCTTTTGTAGGTTTTCCCTTTGGTCCTTCTTATTTTATGTTATTTACAACGGTTCTGAATCTTTGCCGTGTGGTTACCATTATGAATATGTAAAGGATAGTTATATATATATACAGTCATCCATTTTCTTCAGCACGTGCCTTATCTCTATTCTCCTTTGCGAATTTGGATCTTTGAATCCTCCCCTTTTCAGTCATTGTTGTCTCATTTTGTCTCTATGTATGCTGAATGTTCATTACTATCTTGCTATAGCAAATCTCTTCGTATTATTTAAGCTTATAATGCTCTGTTCCTAGTAAGGGTTGCATTCCTCTGCTTTTATCAGCCTGCTAGTCAGCTTACTCTTAATTATGTTTTTGTTGTTGTTGTTGTTGTTATGTTGTTTTAGGTGAGCTCTCCCCTTTCAGTATTTCCTGTAGTACAGGCCTTGTAGTGGAGCATTCTCTCAATTTTTGTATGTCTGGAAAGGTCTTTGTTTCTCCTTCATATCTAAAAGAGAGTTTTGCTGGATACATTATTCTTGGCTGGTAATTCCTTTCATTTAATAGTTTGAATATTTGATTCCATTCCTTTCTGGCTTGTATGGTTTGTGCTGAGAAGTCCAACGATAATCTAATGAGTTTTCATTATAGGTTACCGTCTTCTTTTCCTTGGCTGCCCTGAGAATTCTTTCTTTGTCGTTGATTTTTGATAATTTTAATACAATATGTCTTGGAGAAGGCCTTTTTGGGTTGAGATTATTGGGTGTTCTATTGACTTCTTGAATTCCAAGCTCCAGCTCCTTCCTTAGATGGGAAATTCTCGTCAATCTTTTGTCTAAAAACACTTTCTAATCCCTGCTCCTTTTCCTCCTCTTCAAGAATTCCCGTTATACTTATGTTTCTTCTTCCAATGCTATCAGCTAGTTCTTCTATTCCTCTTTCATTATTTTTCATTCTTCGGTTTCTCTCTTCTTCCTTCTGATTTATTTCTAGATTTCTATCTTCGATATCACTGATCCTTTCCTATATTTGGTTTACTCTATTTCCCAAGCTCGTTGTTTTATTTTTCAACTCTTTCAGTGTGTTCTTTATTCTCCAGATGTCTATTTTGTTCTTTTTGAGGGTTTCAATCTCCTTGCTAAAGAACTCATTCTGCTCATCTAGTTGTTTTTTTAAATTCCTGATATTGTTGATATGATTTGTTTCGGATCTCACTGAGTTTTTTCAGAATTCTCTGTCATTTAAGTCACATATTTCTATGTCTGTAAACTTATTTTCTGGAGATTTTTCTCTTTCTTGAATGCCTTGTCACCTTGGTTGTTCATGGTATTTAATGGACTATTTCTCTGCCTGGGCATTAATGGAAGTGTATTTTGCTGTTTTTTCCAGAAAGAAGATTTACTATATAAAGGTCTCTCTTTTGCCTGTTGCAAAGAATGCGCTTTCTTTTGGTTTCCACTAGGTGGCATCTAAGCCTCTTGGATCTCTGCTTTATATAAAGTCTTTATAATGTCTTTTTTTCTCTTATAGATGTTTAATCATGCTCACTACCCTCTGTCTCAGTTCCTGTCAGTGTTAGCAACAGTTTTGGTAGCATTTGCTCAGATTCCCCTGGGGCTCTGCGGTGTCTTGTCTCGGAGGGTATGGGGGGGGAGGGGTCCTCTTGGTTGAGGGATAGGGGCCGTGGCTCAGCCTCAGTTTTGCAATCTCGGCCAGTAAAAGTCAACTGTTGTTTCTTTGCCACCCCCGCTTTTCTGCTATCCCTGTTTCTCTGCCTTCTGTCCTCATGACTGGGCACTGCTGCTGGCTGTGTGGAGCTCACAGCACTCCCAGGCAGGGCTGTTCAGGGAACCCATCACTTCTCCCCTCCCATCCTCCTACAAGAAGCTCCAGCTGCGAGCAGCATTTTCTTTGTTTTTCCCAGTCCACCGCCCGACATTTGGGGTTCTAACCTGTGGTAGGTCTTATGTGCAGATCCCACGCTCAGATGTGCTGTTGTGCACTTTGGGTGTTTTTTGTTGAGTTTTAGATATTCAACTTATTGTTGTTTCAAGGGGAGAGGACTGGGAACATCTCTCACTCTGCCATTTTTAATACAATCTGGGCTTCATTTATTTTAAACCTGCACTTTTCTAGAAAAGAAAACTGAGTTCTAATTTTTATTTTTGAGTAATAGTGTTGTATTTTTGCTTGTATAGGAATTGTGTAATGCCTTTTATTCTTTCTCTGAGAATGAGAATCCTATTTATGTTCCATGAGTATGCTGAAATACTAGTTATTTTATGAGACATTATTGATTTCTACTTTTCCACAGATATCAGAATAAATTTCTTCCTCTTTAATATTCTCAAGGCTGTTTCATTATACATCTATTCTAGAACTTAATTTGAATTTGCTTTCTGAATTCACTTATTTATTGAGCACCTACTATTTAACAGGCACTGGTCTAGACTTAGGGATAGAAGAGTGAACAAAATAGACAAAGTCTCCAGTCTCATGGAGATTATATTCTAGTGGACGAGAACAGATAATAAATGAATAAGTATAAGAGGAAGACAAAGCAAGTTAGGGATTTAGAGAGTGTTGGGGAGAGATGGGTTTCTATTTTTTATTGGGTGATTGGGGAGGAGGAATGCCCTGTTGGGAAGGTGACATTTTAGCAAAAATCTTTAGGAAGGGAGGGAGTGAGCTAGGTAGATATTTTGAAGAAGAGTATTCCAAGCAGAGAGAAGAACAAGTACAAAGGACTTAAGGCAGGATTGTGCTTAGCATTTTTGGAGGAATAGCAACAAGGATGGAAATGTGAAGTGACTGAGGAGGAAAGCAGAAGGAGATGAGATCTGGTTGTGGAAAAGACTTGGATTTTTACTCTGGGTGAGAGGTGAAATCACTAGAAAGTGCTGGGATGAGGAGTGACAGGGCTGTAGTGTTGAAAATAGACTGTTGGCAGTCAAAGGGTGAAGAAGAGATTATGGGGGCTTCCATTAGGAAGTAGTGAGAAGTGATCATATTCTGGATATATTTTGAAAAGTAGAGCAGAATTGCAGAATTGATGGATTAGACATGGGGATATCAGAAATCAGGGATGACACCAATGTTTCTCCCCTTAACAGCTAGAAAAATAAATATGCTATATATCAAGATTAGGGCGATGGTTCAAGGAGCAGGCGACGAGGGCAAGATTAGGAGTTTTGTTTTGAACTTGTTAATGATTTTTCACTTTAAAAATAATGTTAAACTTAAATATCATATTCAAATGGAAAAATGGTCATTGAATTTTCACGAAGTGACTGCACCTGTAACCTACAGCCAGACCAAGAAATTAAACACTACATCAGACACAGAAGTAGGGATTTCAAGTAGGCATTGGATATACAAGTCTGTGGTTCAGGGGAGATATAAATTTCAAGTTTGTCAGCATATAGATGGTTGTTAAAACCATAAGACAAGATGAAATCACCTAGGAACTGGATGTAGATAGAGAAGAGAAGAGGTCTGAGGACTATGCTGTGGAACCTCCTAAAATCATTTATTTATTTATTTATTCATTCATTCATTCATTCATTCATTTATTTATTTTATATTACTTTCAGGTATACAGTACATTGGTTAGACATTCATATAATTTATGTAGTGATACCCCTGATTAGTCTAGAACCTATCTGGAACTACACACAGCCATTACAATATTATCGACGATATTCCTTATGCTGTACTCTGCATACCCATGACTGTTTTGTAACTACTAATTTGTGCTTCTTCATCTCTTCACTTTTTTCACACAGCCCTACAACATCTCTCCCATTTGGCAATCACCAGTTTGTTCTCTGTATCTGTGAGTCTGTTTTTGTTTAATTTGTTCATTTCTTTTTGTTCCTGAGATTCTGCATAAAAGTGAAATCATGTAATATTCATCTTTCTTTGTCTGACTTATTTCACTCAATATAATACCCTCTAGGTCCATTTATGTCATTGAAAATGGTAAGAGTCCATTTATTTATTTATTTATTTATTTATTTATTTATTTATTTATTCATTTATTATCTATCTATCATCTATCTATCTATCTATCTATCTATCTATCTATCTATCTATTTTAAGCGAGGTAACCCTTGGTCGACCTCACAGATTGTAAGGACCTTGTCAGCTTACAATTCCTTATTTTTTTATTTTTTACGCCTACAGCACCTGGTCTTTCTAGGTGGTCTCCCATCCAAGTATTAACCAGGCCCAACCCTGCTTAGCTTCCAAGATCAGATGGGATCGGTCTTGTTCAGGGTGGCATGGCCGTAGACTAAGATTTCATTTTTTTAATGGCTGAGTAATATTCCATTTTATATATGTATTATAACTTCTTTATCCAATTGTCTATTGATGGGTACTCAGGTTGCTTCCATATCTTGGCTATTGTGAATAGCGTTGCAGTGAACACATGGTTGCATAAATCTTTACAAATTAGTGTTTCGGTTCTCTTTGGATAAATACCCCAAAAGGCAATTGCTGGGTCAAAAGGTAGTTCTATTTTGACTTTTTCTCAGGAACCTCCAAACTATTTCCCATATGGCTGTACCAATTTTCAGTCGCACCAACAGTTTATGAGGGTAAGGGCTCCTAACATTTAATGATTAGAGAGATGAAGAGGACATAGCAAAGGAGACTGAAGAGGAGCATACAGTGAAGTAGGAGACCCAAGAGGGTGAGAAGAAAGAAGGAGCAACTACTAAGTACAGGAACTCTGCTAGGTATTGGGAATAAAGCAGCAAACAAGATCGATCATGTGTCTGCCCTCGTGGAGCTTATGTCAAGTGGGGTATACAGACAGGTAAACAAAAACTTCTATCTATCAATATCTATCTATCATCTATCTATCTATCTATCTATCTATCTATCTATCTATCTATCTATCTATCTATCTATCTAATCTATCATCTATCATCTCTCTCATGATGAAGTATAATACATGCTCTGAAGGAAAAGCATAATGACAATATTTATGGGGGAATCTGATTTAGTTAGAAATGGCTTCTTTGAGTGATGTTTAAGTTGAAGCTTGAAGGATGAAAAGGGATTATCTAAGATAAAATTTGAGGGTTGTATTAGTTTGCTAAGGCAGCCATACCACAATACCATAAGCTAGATGGCTTAAAACAACCGAATTTTATTCTCTCACTATTCTAGCAGCTGGAAGCCAGAGATCAGGGTGCAGTAAGGCCATGCTTCCTCTGAAATCTCTCGGGAAGAATCCTTTCTTGCCTCTTCCAGCTTCTGGTAGCCCAAGCATTCATTGGCTTGTGGCTGCATTACTCCAAACTTTGCTCCAGTATTCATATGGCCTTCTTCTCTTTGTGTATGTCTCCGTGTCCTCTCTTTTTTTAATGATATTTTTTGTTTTTCAATTATAGTTGACATACAATATCATAAAATATTGTATTACAATAATACAATATTATATTTGTTTCAAGTGTACAGTATAGTGATTAGAATCTATATAACTCACAAAGTGATTGCCCCGCTTAAATATTTATTACAACATTGTTAACTATTTTCCTTATGCTATATTATATATCTCCGTGTGTTTATTTTGTAACTATCCATTTGTATTTCTTAATTCCTTTGCCTTTTTCACTGACCCCTACAACCATCCTCCCATCTAGTGACCCTCAAAATATTCTCTGTATCTATACGTTTGTTTAGTTTTCTTTTGTTGTCATTTATTTTGTTATTTAGATTCCACATGTATGTGAAATCATATGGCATTTGTCTTTCTTTATCTGACTTACTTCACTCAGCACAATATCCTCTAGGTCTATGATACAATATATTTTTTCATCCTTTTACTTTTAGTCCGTGTGTAAGGGTCTTGTTTCCTTATCCATTCAGTCTTTCTATCTTTTGATTAGAGCACTTAATTCTTTTTCATTTGAAGTACTTATTGATAGATATGTAGTTATTGTCAATCTTTATTCATGTTTTTCATACATGTTTTTTTCTTCTTAAAGGAGTCCCTCCAACATTTTCTGTAATACTGCCTTGGTGGTGATGAATTCCTTTAGCTTTTTCTCATCTGGTAAGCTGTTTGTCTATCCTTCAATATTAAATGATAGTTTTGCTAGGTAATCTTGGTTGTAGATCCTGGGTTTTCATCACTTGGAATACCTTGTACTGAGCCCTTTTGTCCTGCGAAGTTTCTTTCGAGAAATCAGCTGCCAGTCTTATCTGTGCTCCCTTGTAGGTAACTAACTGTTTTTCTGTTGCTGCTTTTAAGGTTCTCTCTTTGTCTTTAATCTTTAGCATTTTAAAGATGATGTGTCTTGGTGTGGGTCTCTTTGAGTTCATCTTTTTTGGGACTCTCTGAGCTTCCTGGGATTGTATGTCTATTTCCTTCACCAAGTTAGGGAAGTTTTTCATCATTATTTCTTCAAAAAGGTTTTCAAGTACTGGCTCTCTCTCTTCTCCTTCTAGTACCCCTATAATGCAAATGTTGTTATATTTGATTTTGTTCCATAGGCTCCTTAAGTTATCTTCATGTTTTTGGATCTTTTTCTTGTTGTGGTTCTGATTGGGTGTCTTCCATTACCCCATCCTTTATATCCATGATTGGATCCTCCACTTCATCCACTATGTCGATTCTCTCTAATATACTCTTCATCACAGATATAGTATTCTTCATTTCTGACTGGTTCCCTTTTATAATTTCCATTTCCATTTTTTATGGTTTTTTTTATCTCTTTGTTACAGTTATCACTGAGTTCATCTACTCTTCCCCTAAGTTCATTGAACATTCTTATAACCAGTGTTTTAAACTCTGCATCTCTTAGATTCCTTGACTCCACTTTGTTTAGATCTTTTTCTTGAGCTCTGTTCTGTTCTTTCATGTGGGACATGCTTCTTTGTCTCCCTATTTTGGCAGCCTTTCTGTGCCTGTTTCTATGTATTAGGTAATTTTCCTAAGTCTCCCAGTCTTAGTAGTGTGGTTTTGTGTAGTAGCTGTCCTGTGGGGCTCAATGGCACAGTCCTGAGAAGGGTTCAGCTACAGGCCAAATTTAGCCCCAGCCTGTACCCCTCCAGGGCCACCTGGTAAGAGTCAGCAAGCAATCCACAGATGGCTGCCACCTGTGCTGTGCTTATAGCTGCCTCAAGAGGCCACACCAGAAACCGAGGCTGGCTGCTGCCAGTGCGGGGCTAGTAGCTGCTCAGCAAGGGGCACAGGGCACTCGGAGGAAACCACTATATATGGCTTGGGTAGGGATGCAAGATAGTAGGGGTGGAGTTTCAGGGAATCATCTGGGCAGAGCGACCTCTGTTATACAGTTTGATGATGTCTCAGCTATGATGGCAACTGTGTCCACACACTGGGAGTGGGGAGGACTCAACAGAGAAACAATGGATATAGCTAGCACTTCTGCCTGGGAGAAAGCAACCCTTGTGGCCCTCACCCCAAAGCCCGACAACTCAGTGTCCCCCCATATGTCCCTGGTGCTCCCCAAGCAGCCGCCTCAGCACTGGAGCTCAGAGCGAGCAAGTTTGTCACTGTGAAAGTTTGGTAATGGTCCCTTTAAGAGGAATGTCTGCACCTGCCGTCTGTAGCTGCCCTAGCTTCTGTCTTCTGTCTCGCTCAGCCCGCGTGGGGCTGGGAAGCCTCTTGTCTCCGCCCCCTCCTACTGTTCCAAGGTGATTTCTTATTTCTCTCCCTAGTGTAGGACTTCCGTTCATCCAGGCCGTTTGCTTGCTGTTTACTCCATGGTTTCGTCACAATTTTGGTGTGATCGCAAGAGGAGATGGACAACGCCTCTAACCTCTATGACATCTTGACTGGTCTCTGTGTTTTCTCTTCTTAAGGACACCCATCATTGGATTTAGGGCCCACCCTAAATCTAGCATGATTTCATCTTGAGATCCTTAACTAATTAAATATGCAAAAGATCCTATTTCCAAGTAAGCATACAGTCTGAGGTTCTGAGTAGGTATGAATTTCAACTCACTACAAGGAATAAACAGAAGAAATATGTTTGAAGCAGTGGTGTGCTGGGACTGGCTCAAACCTGCTCGCAAGAGCCAATTGTTAAATTTTCAGCAGTGTCGTTATCTGGTTAACTTTACATTGGTAGCTTGAAATTGGCAATGATGAGAGTATTTACACTGTGGAAATTGGCAAATGCTACAAATCAGGTTTGTTTATTTTTCTTCTGGAGAAGCAATTGTTAAATATTCAACCAAAACATCGTTTGTTTGATGACCTCGAGTCAAAAAAGAGATGTGCCTAGTATGGCTGGCCCATAATGAAATGTGGCTGGAGAAGTGTGGAGAAAGCCATACAGGGCCTTGAAGACCATAATAAGGATTTTGGATTTTAACTCAAGTGCACCTGGGGGCTATCTGAGAGTTTTAATCAGGAGAGGGGAGAGATCAGATTTGTGTTACTGTTGTTTATGCGCCAGTCTTTTCCATCCAAGAGCAAGCTCCTTGAAAGGGATTTCATCTTTATTATTTTTCATATTCCCCATGAAATTTTACACAAAGCAGACATTTGATAAATGCAAGTTAATTTAAATGGGGTTTTATAAATACCTTGCAGGTTGGTAAAAACAATAATTAGTGATTCCAGCAAACATGATCAATCAGGAATATGTCATGGAGGAATCACAGGACAGTTCTATCATTATTGTATGCCATCCATTTAGTAGACATGCATTTAGAACTTACTGTCTACATGTACTGTAGGGATACAGTAGTGAAGAAGGCATGGTCCTACCTATAAGATGGAATCTTGTTAAGGGCACATCAAAAGCTTGTCAGAGTGCCTTGTGATAATCTGTGTGACAAAGTAAACATGAGAAGATCTCTTGAATTTGGAGGGCTTGGGAAAGCTGCCATAGGAAGCATAAGTTTTAGAGAAAATATTACTATCTAAACTGTGTTCTGAGTTCAAAATTGTCCTCTGAAAAAAGTGGTATGCAGACTTTGAGGAATGAGGGATCTGAAAGGCTTTGAGACTTTGAAATGATCTTAGAGGCTTGTTGTATCCTCTATTTGCCCACATTTACTGTTTTTGTCACTTTTAACCCTTTCAGATGTGGTAGGAAGAGTTCCAAGATGGCTCTCAATGAGCCTCATCCTTATATAATTTTCCCTCCTTTGAATGTGGTTGGAACCTGTGAATACGATAAGATATTCTGTGCTGATGTTATGTTATATAGCAAAAGGGAGATTATCCTGGGTGGGCCTGACCTAATCAGGTGAACCCTTTTAAAGTAAAGCGTGTCCTCTGGTTGGCCACAGAAGAAGAGGGCAGAGATTTAAAGCACAAGAAAGATTCAATGCACTGTTGCTGACTTGGAGATGAAAGGGGAAGTGTGAGGAAGAATGTGAGTGCATTTCTAAAAGCAGAGCATAGTCCCCAGCTGAGAACCAAATAAGAAATGGAAATCCCAGTCCTACGGCTTCAAGGAGCAGAATTCTGCCAGCAATTAGAATGAGCTTGGAAGTGGATTTTCTCCCCAGAGCTTCCAGACAAGAACCCGGCCAGGCCAACACCTTGATTTCAAGCATGTCATACCCTTAGCAGAGAACCAGCCATGCCATGACTGACTTCTAACCTGCAGAACTGTGAGATACTAAATCTGTATTGCTGTAGTTACTACATTTGTGGTAATTTCTTACCTAACAACATAAAACTAATACAAGAGTCTCCACCCTGGAGAGCTGGTTCAGGAATAGTAAGAAAAAATTTTTTTTTGCTCATTTTTCTAAGGAGAAGTGAGGAAGGTACAGTGTTAGTTCACAGAAGAGGAGAATGACTCTTACTCACCAAAGATGACTCTTATCAGTGGAGATGACACTGACTTGAATCTGCATAATAAACCCAACTAAACAACCTTTATTTACTATTAGTTTCTCCCATATATTTACCTTCCCACAATTTACTGGCCCTAGGAGCCCAAATCCCTTTTCCTTTGTCCAGTCACTTTTCTATGATTTATCACTCTTTTGTTAAAATGGTATATAAGCTCCTGTGTCTAACCACCACTTTGGAGTTTTCACTTCTCTCTTGTATAGCTTCTCCCACCACACATTCAATTAAAAATATCAATTAAATATGTGTGCCTTTTTCTCTTGTTAATCTGCCTTTTGTCAGTTTAACTCACAGGCTTCAGGTAATAAACCTAAGAGGGCAGAGGAAAAGTTTTTTCTCCCCTCCAGTGATGGTAATTATTATGAAGAAAATAAAAGAAAGTAATGAGATAGGTGATTGAGGAAGGTGACTTCAGATACGGTAGTTAGGGCAGGTTTCTCTTAGTTGAGACCTATAAGATATAAAAGGCACAGGCCATACCAATAATGTAGGGAGGAGGCAAGAGAATTAAAATGTTAATCAAGCTACAATTGGAGACTGCAATACGCTGATCAGCCTTGTGGCCAGGCCAGGATGACTCCTTCAGAACAAAGGAAGATTTCTGCTGGATTACTAACAACCCATTCTCCCGTGAAGGGGAACCAGGAGCCAAGAGTCATTCCCTATGGCTAAAACCAGGGGAACCTATAGATTAAAGGCTGGGAACTGCCAGCAGGCCTTTCACTCAACATATTCTTACCTTTTCATCGGCTACATACTCTTCCCCTTCCTCACTGTATATACATATCAAAAAAAATGGGAATTAAGAATGACATATAAACTGAATTCTCTGAACACTCAGGGCCCCTCTCAGTGCCTTTACTCTGTCTCTCTGTCTCTTGCACTGTCCCTCTCACTCTCTGCCTCTGAGAGGAGACCACACTCTGTGGAGTGTTATCTCTTTTCTAATAACTTTCCTTTCAATTCTAATTTTGGTGCGTGTGTTAAATTCTTTCTATACTCTCGGCCAAAGTACTCTCTTCTTCTCCCGGTGCAGAGCTTGGCCTCCCCCTACCAACTCAGGGAAATTTACCCTGTCTTGCATCAAGACCTCAGGAAATACATTTTAGGCAGAGGGAATAGCAAATGAAAAATTCTTGAGTTAGACATCAGCCTGGAGTATTCAACAGGCAGAAAGAAGGCCAGGGTGTTTGGAACAGAGTGGTCTAGGGAAGGAGTTGAATTAAATGAGGTCAGAAATGTTGGGAAGGGCCAGACGGTGGGATCTTATAGGCCAATGGTTCCCAAACTTGAGAATCACTTGGAGGGCCTGTTAAAGTACAAGTTCTTGGACCCCATACCTAGAGTTTCTGATTCTGGGGATCTAGTGTGCATCAAAGAATTTGCATCTTGGAATGATCTGAGTTTTATGCTGTTTTGCTACTTTTTGGATGAAACAACTGATGTCACCGAGCCTCAATTTCCTACATGAATATTAAATTTCAAAAATAAAAACTTCATAAGGTGTTAGATGATCTCATATCTGTGCTAGAACTGGGAAAATGTAAAGTCTTATGATTTTTAAAGATTACATTTATGGGCTGCAAACAAAGGAAATCCCAACTGTAGTTGTGGGATGTGGTAAATGAAAGAAGGACATAAATAAAAAAGGAGGAAGCATGAAGAGTTGCAGATGGGCATGATTTTTAAAAAATTAAATTTAAGTTAAAAATATTTAAATTGAGAGTCCAACTTGGGCCAGAGGTTAGATTTTTAGACTTAGCTCTAATGCCTTAATCTTGAATTCACTTATTCATAGAATTGTGTGACTTTGATCTTTAAGAAATATAACACTCTATTAAAGGCTCAAAAGACTTTTGTCAGAGATGACCAGTAAGTAACTCTTAAAACCTTTTTGAAATGGAAATGATTCGAACTACCCAATATTTCACCCATCAGGGGAGAGGATTTCGTGAGGCTCACTCTAGGGGCTATCTAACTGTACTCTTAATGCTGATAACAGCTGAGAATTTAACCTAAAGGCATTTGAGCATAATGTGTATGTCCAGGAAGAGTCAATATTGGTTTAATTATACATAACACAATTGAGAAAGATTGGAGGTAGAAAGAGGGGTGTGTGTGTGTGTGTGTGTGTGTGTGTGTTTACATGTATGTAGGACACTTCTGTTTCCAGTCTGATACCAGTCTGAGGAAATCTACCTGATCTATGGAGAAGTTGAAGAGGAAAATGGTAGTTAAAGCACTCCTGTTTTCTTAAATGCCTTGAGGACTGGTGTCAACTAGTTCTCACACCATTTATGGGCTAGAGAGCTGAACAGCCTTATAGTTATATATTTAGGAAATCCTCTGTGTCTTGGTTTGGTAAGAGTATAGTAGTAACCCCCAAGTGCTTTATGTTTGAACTGTTTGAAACTAGAACTTGATGACAGAAGGACTTTCTATGAAGATTTCTAAGGAAAGGGTAAACTCTTGTCTTATGGGAATAGTGTCTGTGTCATGATTTGTGGATGTGGGCTAAATCAGAGTTTCAAGATATATCCAAACTGGCCGGTCAAATCCTCCTTCACTCATGTTCTCAAGAGAAGAGACAGGTTGCAGAGGCTTTGTTTGGGTATCTCTTATTGGAATTCAAATATTTTGGGAGGCTGTTACACTTTCAATTATGATAATAAGGTAACAGGGATTGAGGAGATTGACACCTAGAGCAGGTGGGGTAGGAACCCAGAAGGGGAAAAAGGTGGTAATGTCAGAAGAGGTGGGCTGGTTCCAAAGGGCAGACTTTGACCACTTCAAAGTGTGTCCTCGAACTTTCTCCACCCCAGATGTAGTAGGTGCTATATGATGAGGGGCCAGAGTTGGGTAGGACTCAGGTTACTTACACTAGATACTGGCTTCATCATGGTGTCATCTCGATAAAATATTTTTTGTTTTGCATTGTATAGGCTAAATACGTACCTGATATCAGTTCTATTGACATTTCTCTCATATGTTCAACAACTACAGAATATGTTTTTCCCCTCCAGGAGGTTGTACTATAAGACTCATTCTCCTCATGCATCCTCTCCTCTCCCTGCCTGCCCTCAAAACTCCATCAAGTCTGCCTCTTGAAGGAGGTTATTTCAGGATGGAAAATTTGCAATACAGGTACTGCTGGCAAACCAGGGAGGTAGTAGACAAAGATCTTTGTTTATGGAATTAAACACAGTTGGATCACAAGTTATCTCTGTATTTATAAGATCTGTAATGTCAAGCACTCCTGTATTAGTAAAAGTTAAGACAACAAAACAGAAATTACTTTTGGCATTTCAATCAAAAAGGGTGATAATACAGAGACTTAGGTGCTTGTCTCTTCTCTTGAGAACATGAGTGAAGGAGGATTTGACCGGCCAGTTTGGATGACTGTTGAAAGGAGTGGAGAAGCAAAGTTCAGGAGGAGCCACTGCTAACTCTCAGGTTTACTGCTAGCTTTTGGATACTCAGGAAGTTACCTCAGCTCTCCAGGTAAGGAATTGCAGGAGACTTCCACTGAAGGTCACAACTGCCAGCAACATCAGGGAGAGTGATTAGCAGAGAAACACCTGGAAACTGATGAAAAAAATTCATATATGTTGACATATATAGTTCTAACTGTGGGTGCTTTTTCTTCACCTTACAAATTTTGTGCATAACCATTTTAATGTAGGGATGAAGCAAGAGAACTAAAATGTTAAATCAAGCTATATTCAGAGACTGCAATATGCTGATCAGCCCTACAGCCGGACCACGAGGAAACCTGTAGAACAAAGGAAAATTTCTGTTGGGATTACTAACAAACTGTTTCTCCACATCTTTTTTTTTTTTTTTTTTTTTTTTAGATGAGGCAACCCTTGGTTGACCTCACAGATTGCAAGGACCTTGTCAGCTTACAATCCCTTATTTATTTATTTGTTTGTTTATTATTTTTGTTAATTTTTTACTCCTACAGCACCTGGTCTTCCTAGGTGGTCTCCCATCCAAGTACTAACCAGGCCTGAACCTGCTTAGCTTCTGAGATCAGACTGGATCAGGCTTGTTCAGGGTAGCATGGCCATAGATGTTTCCCCACATCTTAAAGGGAAAACAGATGCTTTAAGTGGTACCCTACAAAAAGTAAAATCATTCATTCCCTACAGCTAAAACCATGGGGAACCTATGGATCAAAGGCCGAGAATTGCTAGCAGGCCTTTCATGCTACATTTTCTTACCTTTTCAGCTACATACTCTTATCTCTCCTCACTGTATGCCCATACTATCAAAGGAAGATGGGTATACAAAGTCTTTAAACTGTAATTCACAGAAACTAAGAATGATATATAAACTGGATTCCCTGACACTCGAGGCTTTTTTTGTCTTGGCTTTTTGTCTTTGCTTTCTCTTGTCTTCACTTTTTCTCTTCTCTAAAAAACTTTCCTTTTGACTCTAACTTTGGCGTGCACTTGAATTCTGTCTAGCATTCAGCAGAGAACCGTTTTCTCTCTCAGACCAGGGATTGAGCACCCCACCTCCACCTCCACTCAGGGAATTTGTCCTGTCCTGCTTCATCTTTTCTGGCTAACCACAAAGGCACCAAAGGACATAAATCAAGCCAAGTTCACCATGGCTTTTATCTAATTCTTAGAGAGTGGCTGAGATACTTTTCTGAGTCTTGCAGATGAATTGGCCTTGGGAAAACAGTTGACAACATTTCCAGGGATCTGGTAAGAGGCTAGCCCTCTAACCAAGCAGGAGTCCACTGGTCCTGTCTGCTTTCCCTGCTTCTCTTCCTCTAACTTCCCTGAAACTTGGGGTCACATTGGAATTGCAGAGAAGACTCACTGAGGGACCCCATCTGAACTCCAAATTAAAAGACTGCACACCACCTTTTGGCCTCAACAGGACTGGTAAACCCCGGCGGGGCGCGGTGGGGGAGTATTCTGTTCCTTCCACTAGGCCCTTTGCTTTCATTTTCTCTGGGGGCGCTCCACCAGGGAAGCAGTGGGCTGCAGGAGCTTGCCTGAGATATCTCCTCCACCTTGCGCCTTAGTGTTTTCTTCTTTCCCCTCTCTAACGGGAACTTATAATGGGGAGGAGGCGACGTCAAGGTAGCTGCTCCAGCAAAACTCTCCTAACTCCCTCCTCTGTCCTGTCTTCATTTCTCTATTGGCTCCTGGATACCGGAGCAATCTCAGAAGTGGCCCAAATCGCTCAGAATTGGGCACTGGGCTGGCCAACCCCAATTGCACTGGGTCCCTGGCCTCCATCCTGAGCAGTGCGGGATTCCAAAGTAGTTTGTCCCCAAGGAACTGGCCTTCTCTCTCTCTCTCTCTCTCTCTCTCTCTCTCTCTCTCTCTCTCAGCCATGGTGGTAGAACCTGTGCACACTCATGGTGGGAGCCCAGGGCCTCCGCCTGCAACCCCCTCTCTCTTGGAGCAGCGGGTGGTAGCTCCCTATACAGGCTTGGGGCAGTTACAGGCCCAGACCCATGCTGCATTCGTTCCCCTCTGTTCCCCTCTGCCGGGAAGGCGAAAAACCTGCTGCACATACATTTTTCTTCTATCCGAGCCCGTCCTCTTTAGTTTCAGCCCATAGCAGCTGAGTTGGAGCACCCATAGAACTCATGCACTTGCCTCTCTGTCAGTCAGACCCGGGTCACTGCCCAAAGTCTAGGGAGGGCGGGCATGCACTCCCTAGCTGGCCAGGCCAGTTGCGCTCCCTCCGCCTCCCTTCCACTTTCCTTGCAGCAGGCGCACACAGAAGGGTTGGGGCCCTAGCCGCTGGAAAGACAAAGGGCGGTGCCCAACTTCAGGCGCAGCCTCCAATGTAGCAGTGAATGCATGCCTCTTAGCCGGCGTAAAGTGCTTTCAGACTCAGAACAGACAAGATCATGTCCCCTGGTATTTTAGGGGTTACAGTTTAGCACTTTTACCCAGGCTGCCTAGGTTCAATTCCCATTCAGGGAAACTGTTTACCTACACCTCCCCCAACCCCAGTGGCACACGTGGTCGCTGCCCTGGCAGGCACCGGCAGAGAAGACAGGAATCAAAGCCTAGTATAGCAGGTGGCAGCACTTCCTCTCAGCAAGGACCCATAGAGGCCCCACCTCCTTCCAAACTAAAGATTGGAGGGGGACAATACATCCCAAAGAACTTTCCATTGTGATGCATCTTAAATAATTGGTACCAATTCAAATTAGACAATCTTCAAAGGAAAAAAAAACTCATAATTTTCAGTAATTCTGTTGGGCCATAATATAGGCTTGAGGACCAAGAAGTTTGACCTATAAATAATTCTCTAGACTATAATACTATCCTACAATTAGATTTTTGCAAGAAGCAGGAAAAGCAGGAAGAAATCGCTTTTAGGCTTCTTTACCAAGATCCAGACCTCTGAACAGTTGTAGAATGTGCCTAGCCCATATGAAGACTAAATCACTGGGAGGCCTTCAAGATTCAGACTTTTTAGATGATCCAATCCCCTAAAGACCCCCAAATCAAGAATCAACTTCTCCTCTTTCACTCTCACACTCTGAGGGGAAACTAAGGTCTTCATAGACCCCATCTACTCTACAACTCCCCGAAGAAACTACTCCTGCTAGCACCCCCTGAAGTGGTGCCCCATATCAGCCTCCACATGATAAGATATGTCCCCTCATGGAATTTGTAAATGCTGATGGGGGAATAACAAGAGTACATATTTCATTTTCTATGGCAGATTCTCTGAAAATTCTAACAAATTTACTGATGAATTTGAAAGAATCACTATAACTTGTGACTTAACTTGGCAAGATTTGCACATTTTATTATCCATATTGTACTGTAGAAGAAAAACAGAATTATTGGAACAACCAGGGGTCACACTGACAGCACTGCTGCCTGCAGTGAAGGTCACGATGTCTACCAAACAGGAGGGAATGCGGTCCCAGACCAGGACCCTCAATGGAATTACCAGAGGGGGACTCAGGATCTAGAATACAGAAACCATATACATCATAGAGAGAATGAAAAAATGTATTATTAAGCCTGTTAATTATGACAAAATATGAGACGTCACCCAAGGGAGAGATGAAAACTCTGCCTTATTTCAAGGCTATCTAATGGAAGCCCTTAGGAAATATATCAATGCAGATTCCACAACTCAGAAGGACAAATATTACTAGGGACTCATTTTATCTCCCAGTTGGCTCTTGATATAAGGAGAAAATAACAGAAGACTGCTCTAGGGACCCAGACCACTATGAACCAACTTTTAGACGTGGCCTTTGCTGTCTATAATAATTGGGTTGTGCAGAGGAAGCAGAAAAGACCAAATGAAATAGACAAAAGGCTCGTATGTTAGCCAAAGCTATGAGTCCCCTGCCACCTCAGGGAAACCCTCATTTTGGATATAAAACTTTCAATTATAATGTGAAGGGACAATCAGCATCCCTCACTCATAAGACTTATGGCAGTAACTGCTGCAACCAGTGTGGGCTAGAAGGGCACGGGAGAAAGAACTGCCCACAGCTATGATACCAAAGAGGAACCCCTGGGCCTTGCCCCCTGTGCAAACAGGAGAGCCACTGGTGGCAGGACTGAAGGGAATTGGGGACTCCTGAGTCAATAATGGCATAAAGGGGAAGCGACTGATGGAGTCCGAGGCCCTCACTGGCTCCTATGGAACAATTTTCCATCTCTGCCAATGAGCCTCGAGTGGCCCTTGTTGTGGCAGGTAAGAATATTGAATTCTTACTTGATACAGGAGCCACTTACTCTGTTGTAACCCAATTTTCTGGGCCATCATCCTCACAAACATGTTTAATTCCTGGAATTGATGGCCACTCCAAAAGTAAAAGGTTTGTAACCCCCATAAATTGCCTGCTAGGGGACCTTGTGTTTACCCACCAATTTTTACTTATGCTTGAATGTCCAATCCCTCTATTAGGATAAGATTTACTATAACTAATGCATACCATTATTCACTTTGGCACTCCACAACCAAATTTATCAGCCCACATTTCAAGATCCTTATTCCACTTACGAGATCCTGTGCAATTGATACCCCCAATATTAGCTTACAGATTGATCCTAGAATTTGGGCCACAGAAGTCCCTGGAAGAGCTATAATGTCATTCCTATTAAAATACAACTAAAACCTAATACTAATTATCCACATAAAAAACAGTATCCATTCAAGACAGAGGCACAATGGGGTATACAATCAGTAGTGGAAAAATTCTTAAAATATGGACTGCTAAAGCCATGCTAGTCACTTTATAATACCCCTATTCTACCAATATAAAGCCTAATGAGGAATACAGATTTGTCCAAGATTTAAGGGCAATAAATGAGGCCATAGTCTCAATTCATCCAATCGTCCCCAGTCCCTACACCCTTCTGACTCAGATTCCAAACAATGATCATTGGTTTACAGTTTTAGAGCTTAAAGATGCTTTCTTCTGCATCCCTATACATCCTGAGAGCCAATATTTATTTGCACTTGAATAGAATGATCCCAACACACATAAAACCTCTAAATACACTTGGACAGTCCTACCCCAAGGTTTCTGAGATAGCTTCCATTTGTTTTGGAATGCTCTGGCCCAGGAACTCAGGAGTTTAAAATTAACAGATGATTTTCTTATTCAATATGTAGATGATTTGTTAATAACAAGCCTAAGAAAAGAAAGTTGTGATTCTAACACTATCCAAGTTTTAAAGTTCTTGGGAAAACAGAGATACCAGGTGTCTTTGCAAAAGGCACAAATTTCCCTCCAGAAAGTTAAATACCTAATGTATGTTTTAACACAGGGGCCAGGGCTTTGTCTTCCAAATGAAAGGAAGCTATATTAATAATAAAGCCCTCTCAGACAAAGAAACAGTTAAGAACCATTTTCTCTCTTATTGCAGGGCTTTAATTCCCACCATCTTGGGGAATTTGCCCTGTCCTGCATTATCTTCATTAGGGGAATCTAAAATGAATCCAGGATCCTTCTGGTGAAGAAGTCTGGGAAATGTGATTTCCAAACTTCTAACTCCTGAAAACCAGGAGAGGCATAAAAGGAGGTGCAAGAATGCTGAGTGCAAGCACAGTCTATGTCCAACACAATGAGCCATTATGTCCTTGAGCCTGTGTTATCATCAGTAAAATAGAAGTCATAATATTCACAACTATGGCTATCACCAAACAAATGTATGCAAAACAACTGCTACAAACCTAAAAAACCATTTGTCCCTTTTCTTCTACTAAAATCATCATTCAATCACAGAAAACCAAAAAAAACTTTTTGAAACAAAAACAAAATGTTTGTGCCACTCATTTTTTGTTAAATGTAAGAATAATGTTCACAATATGCCACTCAAAAATATGTTACTCTGGCATAAGGATTATTTTGGGCTGAAGGCAATTGAGAAGAAGAAGACACAAGAAAAATTCTGCTCTCTCCTCTACCAGAAAGGGTAGAATTATTCTTAATTACTGGAGAAAACTCTAGACCAAAGGAATCTACATAACAAACTTTATTAACTAGATCTTATTTTCCGTTAGTTTCCCCATACGTTTACCTTTCCACAATTTGCCTCTGCTCAAAATTCAAAGTCCTTGTCCTGTATCTTGTCACTTCTCTAAAATTTATTTTTGTTAAGATGTTATATAAGTCCAAGTTCTAAACACCCTTTTGCATTACTCATCTCTGAGTATTCCTGTGTTTATGTACAATGCACATGTTAATAAACTTTATCTCTTGTTAATTTGTCTTTTGTCAGTCTAATTTGCAAGGCCCCAAATGGACAAACTAGAAAGGTAGAGAAAAAAGTTAAGTTTTTCTTCCCTTACAATAATAAACGTTGATTGTAAAAATTTTGAAAATACCATCAAAGAAAAAATGCTCGGGACAATTCAGGAGATGATTTTGTTCAGGCTATTAAAATAGGGAAAATGTTTGTGAATAAGGAACATCTCAATGAAAAAAGAAAACAGAAATTTTATAGAGGCAAGCAAACAGGGTAGTAATGGGGCAGAGTAGACAGGGAGTCTTATGGGAGTCTTGAAGAGCCCCAAGGAAGGGTGTAAGTGGGTCTAATCTCTGGCTGCCAAGGGCAAGGTGGTCCTTTGCCTTTATTCTTTTCTGGAAAAGGCTGGGGGATTTCTTAATCTTTGCTACTTTATAAGAACACAGGGCTCAGATAAAACTCAATATGGTCAGTCCCTCCTTTTGTTCAAGACAAATATCACAAATCACTTAATAACTCAGAGATGATCATAAACCTCCTGAGTGGAGGAAGTAGGGTCTAAGAAATAGTCTTTCTGGGACACTTGTGGCATTGTTCCTATAAAAGCAGTTAAACCGTCTGTTGAGATTTGTGGGCAAAAGTAAGTTGTTTTAGGATCTCAGAGATCAAGCATTTCAAGAGTGGTGTCTGAAGAGAAAAAGATAAACATCAATATAAAAATAAAAATTTACATAAAGTAAAGAGCCAGGAAGTGGATACTAAGGGTAACCAGTCCACTAGATTCCAAGAAATGGGTGAAAGGAAAATCTTTAACTCAGGAGTCAAGAGAATTGTAGATACTTGACAAATTTCTTGGCATCTTGAATGTGGTTATTGATTACAAAGATGTCAGAGAAGTTATGGGGAACAAATGTATATCCGTTGCTTCTGACTATTGAGTATGCACCCTCTCTAGAGGCCAGAATTATGTAAACGCCAGTTGATGAGGCAGCACAGCTCATTAACTTTCTTGAAGCTCTCAAGTTAGTATGTCATGCTCTTGGTCATGTTGTCCACAGTCTTGGTTACCTTTCATATACGAGCATGCATGACTTGAGCATTTCACTGGACTTATTTAGAGGTCCAGACGGTGGCTTGTCTAGGCAGAATTCCAATCATGCCTGGTCTGCTGTGATAATGAGTCCTTTAAGGTTTATATCAGGTCTTCGAGACTCTACTTGCAAGTTTTCTTCAGGTTCTGAGGGAAAAGGCCAGCTGCAAGAGAGCCCAGAGTCTCAACAGTGATCTGGGCAGTCAGATTTTAGTTCTTGGTGACTGAGTCAGGCAGGAGGGAGAAAAATTGAATATATTAGCTGGGAGGTTTGTAGTCAGATATTGAGGAAAACTGGAAGAATGGACAATTGGATAAGCATGCACAATTTTGTCAAATTTTCAAGATCCAGTCAAATTTTCAAGTAGGAACCAAAAGTAGTTTTTCCAGAGAGAGAAGTCAATTAAATTTCCATCACACAAGATAGAGTTTGGTTATCAACCAGGTACCTGCAATTTACAAAGAAATGCAAAATAGTTCAAAGATAATGAACAGAACCAGAATCTGATCACTAAGAAGGTTGTAAAAGATGCAGAGTTCTCCAATGAAACAAATTTTTTCTGCAATACTGAAAAGTATTCACTTACCAATTCTGTGAACATTTGTTATATAGTTGATACCATAATGAATATTCAATTCAGTATTTTAATTTATATGCTTTTTTTACTCTCAATTAAAAAGGAGTTCTTTAGAAGGGAAAAATGTTATATATGTATAAAATGACACATCACTCTGAAAACAAGTTATTTTAAATAGAAAGTAAGGAAATGATACTATAAAATGCCAAATATTTCTATACTGGACTCTCATAAGTGAATTTTCACATATTTACTTTCTCATCCCACCAGCAAGAACATAGACTGAGAAGCCCTTTATTGAGGTACAGGTATGAGTGTATTTTGATCCTAATTGGAAACAAGAGTTTTATCTGCTTCAGTGAAAGGAAAAGCTGAAGAAACACAGCAGCCATTTTTCCTGATAATTTGATGTTATGATTCAATACAGGGTTGGAGAATTATGCCTCTCGGGCCAAATCAAACTTTTGGGGAGAAAAAGATCCTTTTTCTCTACCCTCTTAGGTCCAGTGCTTGGAGGCCTGCAAATTAAACCAACAAAAGAAAAACTAGCAAGAAAAAAGACAAATTTTTATCCACATAGATATTTGTAGTTCACAGAAAAATGTAACTCAAGGAGGCAGTTAGAATTTGGAGCTTATATATCATTTCAGTAGAGGATGGAGAAGAGCAGAGGAGCACTTATGGGAGGACAAAAGACTTCTTAGAAGAAAGAAAGGGCACTTAGAGAGAGACATATTTGGCATTTTATAGTATCATTTCCTTCCTTTCTATTTCCCAATTTATATCCTGTTGATTTTTAAACTTTGGTTGTGAGGACTGTTTGGCAAGGGGCTGACCCTATAAAGCAGGATTTGCTTTAACAGGGCTGTGGTGCTTGCCCAGTCTGCCTTTTGGGTATTTTGTCCTCAGACACAGCTCCAAGTGGTGCTCCAGCTTGGTCTGAGCCAGGCACTGAGCGTGCGGGCCCTGGGAACTTCTGGGGGTCCTGCCACAGGCCACGTTCAGCCATAATTTGTGCCCTGCCCAGGGCCATCTGGTAAGAGTCACCAAGCAATTCTCAAATGACTGCCACTCACGCTGTGCTTGGAGATGCCTCAAGAGGCCAAGTTCTGAACTGAGGCTGGCTGCTGCTAGTGTTGGGTTTGGGGCTGCTTAGTAAAAGGAACAGGGCATACTGAGGCCAGATGCCATTTGTTTGGGGTTTATGATCCTTTGAGAGGTTTTAGGAAAGTCTGCAGCATGAGTTAAGATAGGCTGTATGGAAAAACCACTGAAAGCAGTTTGGGTGGGCCTGCAAGTTAGAAGGGAATCACCAGGGCAGGACCAACAGTTTTAGCCAGGTTAATGGAGACTCAGATATGGCGGCTGCCTGCGTATGTCTACTGGGAGTGGGGAGGGCTCAACAAAGGAACAATGGATTCTGTCAGCACTTGTGTCTGAGAGAAAGCTGCCCCTCCAGCCTTCGCCCTGAAGCCAAACAATTCAGTTCCTCTCCATATTTTCATGGTGTTTTTCAAGCTGCGCTTTCAGTGCTGGAGGTCAGACAGAGCAAGTGAGTCCATTAGTAAGTCTGTGCCCAAGCCCTTTAAGAGGAATGCCTAGAACTCCAGCCATCTTCTGTCTCACTCAGCCACAATCTCTGCTGATTTCTGTGGCCAGAAGTTGTGGGGATTTCTCTTTCTGGCACTGGAACCCTGGGCTGGGGAGCCTGGTGTGGGGCTGGGACCCTTCGCTCCTCTAGGGGGACCTCTGCAGTCAGGATATCACTCCTGATTTTTACCTGTCACACGCTGGTGTAGGACCAGCTTGATCTGCTTCTCTACCCCTCCTACCAGTCTCTATTTGATTTCTCCTCTATGTCCTCAGTGTAGGACTTCTGTTCAGTGATTCTCAGTGATGGTCATTCTGTAGATTAGTTTTAATCTTGATGTGGTCCTGAGTAGAGGCAAACACAACATTTACCTACTCTGCCATCTTGACTGGAAGCCGAACTAATTATTTTTTTAAAAAATGATCCAACTGTTCCCAGCTCTGGTTTTGAGACTTTACAGTTAAAACACAAAATTTTAAGAACTGTCATGGTATCTTTAACAGTTTTGAAACCTATATTTTTCCATTTTAATTTAAAACAAAAATGTCAGTCATACAACACACTTTTAAGAATGGGACTTATTAGCAAATAAAAAATGCAGCATTCAGTCTTTAAGACATGATAAATTAACATTGGATTGACTGAATTTTATTTTCATACTTATATCTTGGCTTTCTCTAGATCAGAGAGAGCCTCCGTAATTTTTATAATGATATTTTCCATGCTGTATGAGTTAATCATGGCATTGTCTTTTGACTATCTGTGAAAGAAGAGGCTGTGAAACCTTGGGTATGACAAGTCAGGGTTGTTTAAAGGGAGGAGCCAGAAAGACATAGGCTGACTCCTGACTCTGTCACTTGCTTGTCATATTAGCCTCTATAAGCTAGCTTGACAGGTAGTTAGCTTCTTGATACCTTTGTCCCCTCCTTTTAAGATAGAAATAAAAATACCTATCTCAGATGGTTGTCATGAGAGTTAAATGATAAAATGCAGGTCAAGCAGCTGATGTGGGGCCTGGCCTGTGGTCAAGTCAGCTATGGTTATATTTCTATTAGGTGTGCTGAGCCCTTGGTCTTGAGCAGGGCTGCTGTTGGCATAGGCTGGTACCCTGTGTCCTCTGCTCAGTCAGCCCAGAGGATTCCCATTTTTGTTTTCTAGGCATCATCATTGTAATGAAGCAGAATCTTGGTGTGCAAGCAGGAAATTTCCTTTAGAGATGTTACCTTTTATATTCTCATTTTCTCCTTTAGGGATACTGTTAACTCTTCTGTCTCTTTTGGGGAAATTGTTTAGGTATGGCAAAGAGATATTTTTTTTTCTTGACAAGTTTGATTTTTTACTTCCTAGGAAGGTTCTGTTCTTTCATTTCCAAGTATAGCTAATCCCTCTTGCTTAAGTTCAAGTATTCAGAAGGTGAATCTGAGGCTAGTGTCAGGGTGAGATAGCTAATGATTGATGTTTTGTAAAATTCTGTGGTGAGCTTATGTCTTCCCTGTGGATTTTTTAAAAATTTGAATATGATCATCCCCTCCCACTGTCACATTCTACTTTGGAAATTTGGTGTTAACCTTCTAAGAGTATTTATATCACTGGATGATATAAAATGCTATGCTTTCCATATTTCACAAAAACACTGATGTATTATTCAGGATTCTCCAGGGAAACATAACCAATAGGATATATATGTATGTGTCTGTGTGTGTATATATATATACACACACACATATATATATATATACACACACGTGTGTGTGTGTGTGTATATATATACACACACATACATATATATGTATATGTATATATGTATATATACATGTGTGTGTGTGTGTGTGTGTCTGTGTATACACATATTTATTGCAGGAATTGGCTCATGTAGTTACAGAAGCCAAGAAGTCCCATGATCTGCTGTCTTCAAGGCAGAAAACCAGGAAAGCTGGTGGTATCATTCAGTCTGAGTCTGAAGGCCTGAGAACCAGAAGCACTGATGTCCGAGGGCAGGAGAAAATGGACATTTCAGCTCAAGCAGAGAGTGAACTTGCTCTTCCTCTGCCTTTTTGTTCCATTCAGGTCCTCAACTATTGGATGATGCCACTCACAATGATAAGGGTGATTTTCTTTACTTAGACTACTGATTTGAATGCCAACCTCTTTGGTGACACCATCACAGATATACCCAGAAATAATATTTTGCCAGATATCTTGGCATCCCTTAGCCCAGTCAAGTTGACACATAAAATTAACCATCACAGTTGACTAACTATTAGAAAAGATTTCCGCTTCTAGTTGTGTTTTGTGGTGAAAAATTTCCTTAAACTAAGTAGTTAATGGTCAGTATAGGAAAGAACTTTCCTCATTCCATCACCACTTCTACCAGCACAAGAAAAATTATGGCAAAGCATATAAGAAAAAAAGGAGCCTGTTTTGTTAGGTTGTTCTAAAACTTCTTGTTTCTTGGTTTCTTTCAGCCTAGTTTCCATGGGATTTAATTTGTGAGCAAAAATTCCGAGGCTATTTCCTATGGGCAGGCACTTCTACTCTTGACCTTGTGATAAGAGCATGGGAGGGCAAATAAAGGACTATGGTCTTGATAACATACATAGTTATTACTATTATTGACTATTTTCCTTATGCTATACTTTACATCCTCATGTCTATTTTTTAACTACCATTTTGTATTTCTTAATCCCTACCTCTTTTTCACCCAACCCCCTCCCCCATCAGGGGGATCACTTCATAAGTTATATAAATATCTAATCGTGTATTATTCACCTGAAACTAATATAATATTGTATGCCAACTGAAAAATTAAAAAAAAAGGACTGTGGTCCTACAACTTGTCATTGAATACTGGATAACTCTGGTCCAAGCCAAAAAATTAGAAGAATAAAAAGGACTCCGAATGCTAGAATCTACTAAAATTGATAATCTTTATACAACTAGAGAAATAATTGACTTGAACAATCATATAGATGTCAGTTGAATGTCAAAGCAAAGTTGTTGCCTTTGTGTTCTCCTCATCATATTTTCAGAGGGCTGGGAAATTCTACCATTCTGGGGGCATTGGCTTTTGTGATAAAGAGATAAAAAGAAATGTGTCTAGAGCAAGATTTAGAAGAATTTTCATGTCTTATGCCTACTTTGAATTCAGAGCACAGTATATTTGAGGATGGTTAGCTGTGAGGGGGAAGTTGTAAACTTTGCTCCCTACACATCTCTTAACTCTGCACTATTTTGACTATGATCTTCAGGAGGAATTCTTCATACAAGTAGGGGCAGAAAGTAACTCTGTTCAGCCTCACTTGTATTATTTAAGGCATGTTCAGCTTTTATATTTTTCTTATAACTGAATATTAAGACCAACATTAGCTGGTCTATTGTAGCCTTTATATGTATTAATTTTCTCTTCCAACTTGATTTCATTTGCATTTTTCTCTCTCATAAGTATTCTTTGAGAATAACATCTCTACTAAAAACTCCTTATCTTCCCAGGTACCTTTGTGTGAATTCACTAAACCTGTGTTTAAATCAACAAAACACTTCAGTTCATTTAACTGTATGAAAATAACTTTCACTTTTGTAGTGAGAAATAATTATTTTTTATCTCTTCGATTTAATATCACTCTTTCTCATTAATTTCTTTGTTATTATTTAAGAGCCTAATTAATGACCCACAAAAGGTTATTCATGGGAGTGAAGAAACTGACCTTATCAAAGGTGCCTTAATGAAAGAAATGTGACATTTTCCCCACATGTAGTTGCGGTTTGGACATATTGGTTTATGTTACCTGAGACCTCGTTTTTTGTTTTGTTTTTAAATTTCAGTTTTTACAGTTTGTAAGCAATCATCTTTGCTCATGCATATATAACACATATGCATACACATTTACACAACACAAATTGGCTTATTTGATTAATGAAATTAAGCAACTGGACAGTTAGGTTTTTCAAAGTTGAGTCAGGTTGTCTGTCAGGTTGTTAGGAGGAAAAGAGCTGTTATATGATTACTTTGTTGCTCAAAGATAAGCATGAGGGAGCAGGTCCTACAAGTCCACAGCAGACATCCTGACTTGCTGATACATGTTGCAGATTTCAGCAGGAGAAAAGTCTCTACTCAAGGATGCTGTGATAATGTCTCAGGCAACTGTGGAACAGTGGTTCTGGGAACCAGAAATAGATATATCCTTTTTAGTCATTTACTGCTCTCACAGAAACAATATATCTAATAATTAATTGAATACATAAGTCCTCATTTGTAGATGTCATGAAGCATTCTCTCAAAAGAGGTATTTTCAAAAATAAAAAAAGTTAACTATGTAATACAACGGAACAATACGAAAATCCATTGCACATAGTTTATAGATATTTAAGTTAAATATTGACAATTTGGACCACTATATATAAATAGAGAACATCTACTAGCAACATTATTAATTATTTTTATTTCTATTATTAATTTCAACCAAATTTTTAAAGATGAGTTTTCTTTAGCTTATCTTAATAATACTGCCTATCAGTAAGATATGATAACTAGCTAATATTTCATATTCATGAGAGCTTAATACTATTACACTTCCTTAAAACAAAGCTATCTTCTGTTCACGTATACACAGAAAGGCAGATTATTACCTGGCAAAAATATTATTACCTTTCTCGGTTTATTGCATCAATCAATGATACTTTCTGAACACTTACTATGGTGAGAACAATAAAAATACAATTCAGGAGTTTCTGCTCCTCCTCCCATCCCTGGCACCTCCTGCCTGGTGGCAAAAGGCAGAATCGTCAACAGTGGCTCCCCTGTACTCCTGTGTGAAGAGGCTAGAATAGCCCAGTTTTCCAGCCCATCTGAGCTCATTTTAAATCTCAGTTTTTTTATTCAATATATTTGATACCCTTGCCAGCATAGGTCATCTTCAGAGGTGGGTTTTGATGCTGCTGCCAGTGCACACCTCTATGTCTCCTGGCCCTGGTGGCCAGTGAGGCTTATGCTCCTGGGTTCTACAGGATTCTAAACAAAGGAGAAAGAGTTGTTAACCGGCTGACACCTCCAGGGCACAGTGAAAGAGAAAAAATTCACTTGCGGAATGATGTCAGGAATATGGTGGAGTGAGAGATGTCCCCAATCTCTCCCCTTGAAACAATAATCTGAACATCTAAAATTCAACAAAAAACAACCAACATGCGCACCAGCACATCTGAGCAAGGGATCTGTGCATTAGAGCTACCACAGGTCAGAATCCGAGGAATCAGCCAGTACACTGGGAGAAAAAAAGAAGCTGCTTCTCACAGCCAGAGCTCACTGCAGGAGGAAGGGAAGGAGAGAAGGGGTGGCAGTTTCCCCGAACAGCCCTGCTTGAGAGTGCTGTGAGCTCCATGCAGTGGCAGTGCTCAGGTTTTAGGTCAGAAAGCAGAGAAATGGGGACAGCAGAGAAGTGGGAATGGCAGAGAAACAACTGTTGATTATTACCAGCCGTGCTTGAAAAACACGAGGCTGAGCTGTAGTCCCCATCCCCTAAAACAGAGGGCCCCTACCCCCATATCCTCCAAGATCAAACACCGCAGAGCCCCAGGGAAATCTAAGCAAAAGCTACCAAAAATGTCTCTAATACTGATAGGGACTGAAACTTAGAGTAGCAAGCATGATTGAATATTAATAAGAAAACAAAAAGGCATTATTGAGACTTTATATAAAGCAGGAATCCAAGAGGCTTAGACGCCACCTACCGGAAACCAAAAGAAAAACTCCTTCTTTGCAACAGGCTAAAGAGAGACATTTATATAATCTACTTTCTAGAAAAAAAGCAGAATACAATTCTATTAATGCCCAGGCAAAGAAACAATCCTTTAATCACCATGAACAACCAAGGTGACAAGGCGTCTCAGAAATAAAAAGAAAAATCTCCAGAAAATAAGCTTACAGACATGGAAATATGTGACATAAATGACAGAGAATTTAGGATGGTACTTCTGAAAAAAATCAATGAGATCAAAAATAATTCATATCAACAATTCCAGAATTGAAAAAAGAACTAGATGAACAGAATGAGTTTTTTAACAAGGAGATTGAAATGCTCAAAAAGAACCAAACAGAACTTCTGGAGATGAAGAACACACTACAAGAGATGAAAAATGAAATAGCAAGCTTGGGAAATAGAGTCAACCAAAAGGAGGAAAAGATCAGTGATATTGAAGACAGAAATCTAGAATGAAATCAGAAAGAAGAGAGAAACCAAAGAATGAAAAATAATGAAAGAGAAATTCAAGAACTAGCTGATACTATCAGGAGAGAAAACATAAGAATAATGGACATTCTCAAAGGGGAGGAAAAGGAGCAGGGATTAGAAAGCATTTTTAGACAAAGAGTTGATGAGAATTTCCCAAATCTAAGGAATGAGCTGGGGCTTGGAATTCAAGAAGTCAACAGAACATCCAATTATCTTAACCCAAAAAAGCCTTCTCCAAGACACATTGTATTAAAATTATCAAAAATCAGTGACAAAGAAAGAATTCTCAGGGCAGCCAGAAAAAAGAAGATGGTAACCTACAAAGGAAACCCATTAGACTATCGGACTTCTCAAAACAAACTTTACAAGCCAGAAAAGAGTGGAATCAAATATTCAAACTATTAAATGAAAGGACCTACCAGCCAAGAATAATGTATCCAGCAAAGCTCACCTTTAGATATGAAGGAGAAATAAATACCTTTCCAGACATACAAAAATTGAGGGAATTCTCTGCTACAAGGCCTGCATCACAAGAAATACTGAAAGGAGTCAGCTTATCTAAAACAAAATGACAAAAAAATTACATAACTACAATCAAGGTGACTACCAGGCAGACAGAAGCACAGGAGTGCAACCCTTATTAAGAACAGGGCATTATAAGCTTAAACAATACGAAGAGATTAGCTATAGCAAGATAGTAATGAACGTTCAGCATATATAGAGACAAACTGAGATAACAATGACTGAAAAGGGGAGGATTCAAAGATCCAAATTTGCAAAGAGGAATGGAGATAAGGCACACTCAGAAGAAAATGGACAACTGTATATATACAACTATCTTTTATATATTCATAATGGTAACTACAGGCCAAAGATTCAAAACTGAAGTATATAACATAAAACAAGAAGGACCAGAAGGAAAACCTACAAAATCCAACAAAATTAAAAAAAAAAAATAGACACACAAAGACAAGGATTAAAACAGAGCTACCGGAAGGCAAAAGGTAAAATGGCTATAAGAAGACCTCGTTTTAAATAATAACCCTAAACATAAATGGACTGAACGCACAAATAAAAAGGCACAGAGTTGCAGATTGGATCAAAAAACAAAACCCAACCATATGTTGACTCCAGGAGACACATCTCAGTACCAAAGACAAATATAGATTCAAAGTGAAAAGGTGGAAAATGATATTTCAAGCAAATGACATTCAGAAAAAATGTGGGAGTAGCGGTACTAATAGTGATTGAAATAGACTTCAAAATAAAAAAGATAAAAAAAGATACTGAGGGACACTTCATAATGATAAAGAGAATCATGCACCAAGAAGACATAACACATCTTAATATCTGTGCTCCGAATCAGGGAGCTCCAAAATATGTAAAGTAATTACTAATAGAACTAAAGGGAGAATCAGACCAAAAAACTATCATAGTAGGGGATCTAATACTCCATGTCGGATATGGACAGATCATCCAAACAGAAAATAAATAATGAAATAACATTCCAAAATATACATTAGACCAACTGGACATAATTTACATTTATGGAGCCTTCCATCCCCAAATAGCTCCTTATATCTTCTTCTCTAGTGCACATGGAACATTCTCAAGGATTGACCACGTACTCAGACACAGAGATAGCCTCAACACATATAAGAGGGTTGAAATCCTACCAACCATATTCTCTGATCATAATGCTTTGAAGCTAGAGATCAACTGTGAAAAGAAAGCGGAAAGAACCACAAATACATGGAGATTAAACAACATGCTATTGAAGAATAACTGGGTCAGAGAAGAAATAAAAAGAGAGAGCAAAGAGATACATAGAAATGAATGATAACAAGAGTACAACATATCAAAATGTTTGGGACATGAAAAAAGCGATCGTAAGAGAAAATTTCATATCATTACAGGCCTACCTCCAAAAACAAGAATGAGTCCAAATAAACAACCTAACATTTCATCTTAAAGAACTAGAAAAAGAAGAACAAATAAAGCCTAAGGTCAGCAGAAGGAAAGAAATCATCAAAATTAGAGCTGAAATAAATGAAATCGAAAACAAACAAACAAAACAATAGAAAAAATAAATGCAACAAATAGCTGGTTCTCTGAGAAGGTTAATAAAATTGACAAACCACTGGCTAGATTCACTAAAGAAAAAAGAGAAAAGACAGAAATAAAATCAGGGATGAAAGAGGGGAAATTATGACAGACACAGCAGAAATATAAAGGATCATGAAAGAATACTATGAAAAAGTATATAATATCAAATTTAATAACCTAGAGGAAATGGACATGTACTTAGAAAAATACAATCTTCCTAGACTGAATCAAGAAGAACTGGAAAATCTAAATAGCCCGATCAGCAGTATGGAAATTGAAACAAAAAGTAAATGTCCAGGACCAGATGGCTTCACCAGTGAATTCTATCAAACATTCAAAGATTTAATACCTATTCTCCTCAAACTCTTCCAAAAAATCGAGGAGGGGGTCATACTTCCTGATGCATTTTACGAGGCCAATATTGCTTTGCTACCAAAAGCTGGTAAAGATAACACAAAAAAAGAAAACTGCAGACCAATATCTCTCATGAACACAGAGGCAAAAATCCTAAATAAGATACCAGTGAATTGAATACAGCAACATATTCAAAAGATTATACACCACAATCAAGTGGGCTTCATCTCAGAGGCACAGGGATGGTTCAACATATGCAAATCAATTAATGTGATACACCACATAAACAAATTAAAAAATAAGAATCATATGGTTATAACAATAGATGCAAAAAAGCCTTCGACAAGATACAGCACATATTTATGATCAAAACACTTAACAAAATTGGTATAGAAGGAAAGTACCATAACATAATAAAGGCCATATATGACAAACCCTCAGCCAACATTATCTTTAATGGTGAAAAACTAAACACCTTCCTTCTAAGATCAGGAACAAAGCAAGGTTGTCCACTATTGCTATTGTTATTCAGTATAACATTGGTGGTCCTAGTGAGTGCAATCAGGCAAGAGAAAGATATAAAAGGCATCCAAATAGGAAATGAAGAAGTCAAACTGTCAGTATTTGTGGATGACATGATCCTCTATATAGAAAAACCTAAAGACTCCACAAGAACACTACTAGAAACGATAAGCAAATATAGTAAAGTTTCTGGATACAAAATCAATGTTCAAAAATCCATAGTGTTCCTATACTCGAATAATAAACTGTCAGAAAAAGAAGTGGAAAATATAATACCATTTGCAATTGCAACAAAAAGAATAAAATACCTAGGAATAAATCTAACAAAACATGTGAAGGACCTATATGATGAAAACTACAAGACCCTATTTAAAGAAATTGAAGAAGGTACAAAGAAATGGAAAGATACTCCATGTTCTTGGATTGGAAGAATCAACATAGTTAAAATGAACTTATTACCTAAGGCATTATACAGATTTAATGCAATCCCCATCAAAATCTCATCGGCATTTTTTAAAGAAATAGAACAAAAAATCATCAGATTCATACAGAAACACAAAAGGCCCCAAATTGCCAAAGCCTTCCTGAGAAAAAAGAACGAGGCTGGAGGTATCACTCTGCCCAACTTCAAACTATACTAAAAAGTGACCATAATCAAAACGGCATGGTACTGGCAGAAAATCAGACACACAAACTAGTGGAACAGAATCGAGAGTCCAGAAGTAAACGCATGTTTATATGGGCAAATAATTTTTGACAAAAGAGCCAAAAACATACAGTTGAGAAAAGAAAGCCTCTTTAATAAATGGTGCTGGGAAAACTGGAAGGCCACCTGCAAAAGAATGAAATTAAACTGTTGTTTATCATCACACACCAAAATTAACTCAAAATGGATTAAGAACCTTAATATATGACATGGAACAATAACTTGCATAGAAGAAAACATAGGAAGTAAACTCATGGACCTTGGACTTAAAGAAGATTTTATAAATTTGACCTCAAAAGTGAGGGAAGTAAAAGCAAAAATAAATGAATGGGATTACGTCAAACTCGAAAGCTTCTGCTCAGCAAATAAACCATCAATATGGTAAAGAGATAACCATTCTAATGGGAGAAAATATTTGTAAGCAACTCCTCCAATAAGGGCCTAATATTCAAAATATATAAAGAACTCATACAACTCAATAACAACAAAAAACAAACAATGCAATTTAAAAAATGGGCAGAGGATCTGAACAGACACTTCTCTCAAGAAGACAAGAAATGGCCAACAAGTATATGAAGGGATGCTCTACATAGCTAACTATTAGGGAAATGCAAATCACACCACAATGAGATACTGTCTCACACCTGTAAGAATGGCTACTATCAACAAGACAAGTAATAACAAGTGTTCAGAGGTTGTGGGGAAAAAGGAACCCTCATCCACTGCTAGTGGGACTGCAAATTGGTACAGCCACTATGGAAAACAGTATGGAGGTTTCTCAAAAAACTAAGAATTGATCTACCATATGATCCAGCAATCCTTCTACTGGGTATTTACCCAAAAAGTTGAACACCCGTATCTGAAAAGATATTTGCACAGCAATGTTCATAGCAGCATTATTCAGTCGCCAGGACATGGAAGCAATCGACGTGCCCTACAACAGATGATTGGGTAAAGAAGCTGTGGTACATATACGCAATGGAATATTACTCAGCCATAAGGAGAGATAAAATACCGCCATTGTGACAACTTGGATGGACCTCAAGATAATCATGTTAAGCGAAGTAAGCCAGAGAGAAAAAGTTGAAAATCACATGATATCACTTATATGCAGGATATAAACCTAAAAGCAACAAACGAACAGGACAAATAAACAGACTCATGGATATGGACAATAGACTATTGGTTACTAGAGGGTAGGGGGAGGGGGAGGAGGGAGGCAGAAGGGGTAAAAGGGGTGGAGTATGTGGTGACAGAACAACATATAACTATGGGTGGTGAACATACAATGCAATATATATATTGCATATATATAAAATGCCTCGCTGTTAAATTGTATACCTGAAACTTACTGGATTTTATTAACCAATAGCACCATAATAAAAATTAATTTAAAAAAAAACACATACAATTCAGAAGTTTTTCCTTTTTCCTGCTCCTGGAATATATCCTGTTCTTTTCTGTCTCAATTCTGCATTTACTTCTGTCTTGACCACCTATAATGCCCTCTTCTCCGTATATCTAAATCCTACCCATTCCCCTAGACCTAGGTCAAGTGCGTTCTTGGCACATCCTTTCCAAACTATTTCAGGGCTCGGTTATTTCTCCTTTCTCTAAATTTTCATGCAATGAATTAATTACTGGAAACATCTCTTCCACTTTGGTATATTTTTGTTTTGTTTTATTTATCTAAATAAATAGGTAACCCCTTGGGCTGTGTTAGCATGAGGTGAAGGACAGGAACAATGTCTTACATTTGTGTTCTTCATAGTGCATTACCCCTGAGAAGTAATTTGGGAATTCAGAGAAGACATTAATCCCTAGGGGTAATGTCAGAGAAGGGTTCAAGGAGGTGAGATTTGATTCGTACTTAGAAGGGTAAATAAGATTTAGGTAAGGAGAGAAGGTGATCATATTTTGAAGGAGTGTTAATTGGAGGACAAGTATTTGTGAAATTGAGGACTTAGTGTGCATCAAATAGAAATGTATACTCTTAAAACTATTAAAGCCTGCCAAGGAAATGGACGAGTTATGGAGCATACTGGTATATTAGCCTCTAAAGCACATGGTAGAGTACTTAACCCCAGAAAGTGGTGCAGAACAAGTCATTTGCTGCTTTTCTTCTTGTAAGACAGGCTCTGCTCTATTTATCTCTCCTGGTACGTATGTTTTTTTTTTTTTTTCTACTTCTTTTTTTCAACCTTAAGTTAAAGGATTACTGACTTAGACTATTAGGTAAGGGATTCAAAGTTCTCTCATTTCATAACAGAAAGAACTAGGAATGATCCTCTCATGAAGACATATCCTCTTACGACTGACATATTTTAGAAGAGATGTCAAGTCATAGTTAAGGGCACACAGAACATAGAAAAAATTACTGGCCCATTGACTAATAAACAACTGTTCACATCCATTCCTACTGGGAAAATAGTGTTTTCATGATATCTAAGGAGAATATGAAATTTTACTTTCTTCTTACCTTGAGCACAATGAAGAAAAATTCCTATGGACTGTTTAGAATAGGGAAGTTAACATTTAGGTAATATAGGATTAAAAGAAGCTACAGGATTTGAGAAATAAAACAATTATGAATCAATAATTTTCCACTTTGCTACATAGATTTGGCAGCATAAATTGTGCTATAAATTTATTCATCCTGGAAAAATCTGAAAGTAAATAGTCATGGGCTTCATCTATCTAGAGTAAAATTTTATTTAATTGGATACCACCAATTAAATTTTTTATGATACTCGAGGGTGAGAGATTTAATACTTAAGGGAATAAAAAGATATCAATTATTTTTGATTGCTTGTCATTAAGGATGTTGAAATTACAAACATATTATCTCATCCTTGAAACAGAGCCCCTAAAAAATTTCCTACTCAACACTTATTTTATATAGCTGAATTACATGAAAGTAATATGTTCTGCCTTTTATTTGTTTAGTTATTCATGCAACCAACAGATATTTATTGAACACTTACTATGTTCCAGGCACTGGTCTAGCAGCTGGGGATATAATTGTGAATAAAAAAAAAAAGAATGTGCTCAAGGGAATGCAGTTAGCATTAATATGATGGCTAAGTGGAGGTCCAGGGGAGGGAGGGAGCAATTGGGGGGATCGTTTTATGAACATTATAGATGTCTAATCAATGTACTGTATACTTGAAACTAATTTAAATAAATAAATATATAAAAAAGAATGTGCTTTCATGAAGCTTTCTTCTAATAAAGAGAAAAGTGAAATAGAAAGCCAATAAATATGTAATATTGTTAGCACTTTATATCATTTACTTATAAAGAAGAATAGAACAAATTGAGATGCTAGAGTGTTACAAATGATGGAAACATGGATAGTTTTTGATAAGTTGGTGAGGGAAGGCCTCTTTGAGGATGTTACATTTGACATGGAAAAGATAAAATTATAAATGTTTTATTGAACATTTCATAATTATGTTGGGGAGAGCCAAAACATTTATAATATTGAGTCTTCCCATCTAGTAACTTAGTATATCTGTTCACTCAGATTATCTTTGATGAAGTTTCATACTTTAATATAGGTCTTATCAATTTCTTGTTGAGATTATTCTTCGGTTTTAAAATCAGTTTGCTTCCATTGTAAATGGAATATTTTATCATTTCTATCTGATTATGGCTGGCATAGAAAAGCTATTAATTTTTTTATATTTATTTTATATCTTATATGTCTTATATAAGACACAATTTAATAATTCTGCCTTGGATGAAGACAATCATATCACTTTTTTTTTATTGCATTGGCTATATTCTCTGGGGCAATATGGAATAATAGCGGTCATAATGATTATCTCTTTAAAAATCCTGACATTAATAGGAATTCTTATAACATTTATTTCACCACTAAGTGTGATGTTTGCTGTTGCTTTCTTATGTAAATAAAGCTTTTTTCAAGTACAGGAAGTTTCTTTTTACGATTTGTTTGCTAATAAGTTTAACAAGAATGAATATTAGAATTTACCATATGCTTTTTGGTGACTTTTAATGCTAACATTTTTTCTCATTTAATCTATTTATGTGGAATATTAGATTATTATTTTTGATGCTGAAACATTCTTATTTTCATGGGATAAAACCTTTTTGGTCAAAGTAGATTAATTCTGGAATGTATTTGGTAATGTGATCTACATTGTTATCTATATTCATTAGTGAAATTGATATATAATTTTTGCATGTGTGTGTGTGTTACATGCTCACCTTGTATGTTTTTGGTGTCAGAGTTATACTAGCCATAAAGAATGAGTTGTGCAAATTTTGGTGTTTTCTTTCCAGATTTAAATTGGAGCCTTTAAATAACTGTCCTTGAAATTTTGACAGAACCTTTCCCTAACATCATCTTTGTGTGGTTTCCTTGATTTGCAGAGGGTAGCACTTTGAGTAACTTCGAATTTTCTTATGATCATTAAATAACTGGTGTTATGCCTCATCTTCAGTCAATATCTGTGATTTCAATGGGAAAGGATATTTGTAAGTATGTATAACAGAAACAAGGTTAGTAGCTAAAATCTGTAAAGAAGGCTTATTTTCTTTAATCTGGTTTTATTTGTTCTAACTCTTCTTCTCTTTATTCAAATATTTATGAGAGGCTGGAATAAATTTTACCAAATTTGCAATTATGATTTTTTCTGTAGGGAGAAAGAAGAGGGGGAATGGATATATATCCTATGGATTTAATAATGTTTTTTGATCTTTATTCATAAATATTTAATAATTTCAGTTTTTATTTCCTCTTAGTAGAGTTTTAAAAATTATATTTTTTAAGTGCATAGCTTTCTGTTGGCTATTCTTTTGTTGTTAATGTCTAATTTTATTGCATATTATGAAAGAACAGGCCTATATGATATTGACCTTTTCGAATTTATTGGAATTTTCTATGAGCCACAATGCCTGGACTGTTTTAGTAATTAACGCATTAGTTTAAAAGAACAAGTAATCTCTATTTGTTTAATTCTATATTCTATATAGGTTTGTTAAGTCAAACTTGTAATTGTGTTAGTTTCCTCCATATTCTAATGTATTTTAAGTTACTCAATCTATCTATGAGCAAGCATGTAAATTACCCACAAAGATTCACTCATTAGTTTGACAAATATTTATTCAGGACCTTCTGTGTGTCAGGCCCTGTTTCAGGTGTTGAGAATATAGCAGTGAATGAAACAAAGACTGTGTTCTTATGGAACTTATCTTCTGGTTGGAAGAGACGATAATAAATAAGTAAACAAAAATATCTATAACGCTTCAGGTGGTAAGAAGTGGTAAGAAATAGAGCTGATAAAGGGATAGAGAATGACAGGGATGGGAAGGGTAGCGGATGGTTGATCTTTTAGATAGGGTATGAGAGCAGGCCTCTCTAATAAGGAAACAGTTGTGCAGAATGGACGAGAAGGATGGGAAATCCAGTACAAATAGCTGGAATTCAGGGTTCCAGAAGGAAGTCTAAGACCCAATTATGTCAAATACCAATAACAATTCCAGGTAAGTGCTGTTATCTCACCTGTTTGTTCAGAGTCTTGAATCTGCTTTCAGGGTCCCTGCACTTGAGCAAAGACCTGAATAAAAGAGATGGGCAAGGCATGTGATTATCTAGAGGAAGGATGTTCTAAGCAGAAGAAACGGTCTGTGCAAAGGCTGAGGTAAGAGTGTGCTTGTGAATGGCAGAGTGAGCTATAAGGAGCTGTATTCATGTACTCAGGGAGAGGTAGTCCAAGGCCCTGAAGGTCAAAGAAAAGTCATAGTAAAGCTTTGGATTTGTGCTTTTGCCAATTGTTTTCCTTGTACCGGTTGGTTTTTACTTTATATAGTTCAGTCCTCTTAAAAGTTTTTTGATCTCTACATACAGATTCATGACTGATATAGCTTCTTTGTACACCATACTTTCATCAGTATAAAATACACGTCTTTATCTAATGTTTTTTTGACTCAATTTTAATTTTGTCTGATGTTACTATTGCTTATATTTTGATAGATTTTTTAATGGTATATCTTTGACCATTCATTTATTTTTGATATTTTTGACATTTTGCCACTTAAGATATCAAAAAGCCCAGTGTATCTTTCTCTTTCCATAGTACTTTTTACCATATAACATATTACAAAGGCACAGATTTTTAATCTGATTTTTTACTGTTGTATACCTAAGCCTACCAGAGTGCCTGGAATGTATTTCCATACTTACTAAACATTTGTTGAATAAATGAATGATTAAATGAATGAATCAATTTAGTTTAATGAGTATTTCTTTTGGAATAGCAGCTAGAGATTGACATTGTGCTCAAAACTAAGGAAACAGAAATTACAAATAAAGGCAGTTTCTGCCTGAAGGACTTTGTGTTTTAATGAAGGGCACCAACATGAAAAGATACTGTCACTATGTGATAGAAATTTCTGGCTGCTTATGCGGTCCAAAAGAACGTCAGCCCTATAGGGGTGGGAGAGTTCTCAGGAAACCTTCTGGAGAAGGTGATATCAAATTGAGTCTTGCAAGATGAGAAAGAGTTTGCTAGATGGAGAAGGAAAAGGCACTGCAGGAAAATAAACGATATTGTTTTTGTTGGGGTGGTATTGGTGGTGGTTAATGAGAATTGGGTACTTGCATATATGTTCAGTTATAAACCCTGGAAAGTTGAAACAGGCTTTTGAGTTTTCATGTCTAGAGATCTTTAGGAACTAAATGTTTGTTTTTAAATTTGATAGTAAAAACTTACTTTATGCAATCATCTCTCCTGGACATGAGCAAGAAATCGGTGCATATCATATAGTCTATAACCTACTCCTGCATAACTACAAAGTTTATGCTTATATATCAGTTAAAAAGCCACTTATAGGACATTTATGTGGAAAGCATTAATGTTGCAAGATTGCTCCAGAAGTGCACCTACATAGACTAAGATGCATGGCCTATACAACAATTATGTGGAGACCCTATTAAGAGACTAAATGATGAATAAGAAACCTGAACTCAGATTTACATTATAGGAGAAAGAATAGGACAAATGCCAAAAATGACTTTTCTCACTTTATAGGGCTTTAAAGGGGGATGAGGTCACAGTTTATTGAAGCTTCTTGGGAGAAGATAAACAGGTAATACTTTAGTGAAGATGAAGTTGACAGAGAAAGGAATAAGGAAAGGACTAGGGAGAGTAGCATGAACTAAGACGGGTGGGAGAAAAGCCTGACATGCTGATTGATGAGCAAGTGGCCCCTTTAGGATAAAGAATAAATTAAGGAAACTTTGGTAGTGATATGTTTATCTGGAAAGGGTTCATACTATAGAGGACCTTGAAGTCCTAGCAATGATGTTAGTACCAATTTGGTGAAGTGGATCAAGCAAACATTGCAAAGTACTGACATTATGGTATTTGTATGACTATACAGAGTGTACACTGCTCAATCCTAGGGGGTATTACTTACATTATGGTCTATATAAGTGATGCTTATAGGGTTATGCAGTACATAGCCTACACAACCATATATAAAAGCTCTGGCCCATAGCTTGTTATTTATTCTGTTAAGGGTGTTTAGCCCCTATACAAATGGCTTGATGGAAAGGTTTTTTTTTTTTCAATGAATTAGTTACTAATATTTAAAACCAGATTTCACATAATCATTTGGATATCAGCTTATTACTGTACACAAGTAGTATACTCCAGCCATAAATCCAGCCATTTCTGGATCGGTTCCTTTTATTAGAAAATAGTATTTAAAACAAAGATTTGGGCACTGGGTATGCTCATTGGTACTGAGGTGTCATTTCTCCTACACTCTCAGCAAACAGAGCAAGGAAATCCATATATGTATATTAACTCTCATATGTAAAAATATCTTTAGTTATTTATATCTATATACTCATATTTCTGATTCTAATCTAGCACCTCAGGGCTTATTCCAACCTATCTCCTTGCATACATATATTTTACTATTATCATTGGGTTCTTTTTTAATTTTTTAAAAAAATTTCAATTACAGTTGACATATAATATTATATTAGTTTTAGGTATACAACACAGTGATTAGACATTTATATAACTTATGAAGTTATCACTCTGATAAATCCAGTACCCACCCAACATCACACATAGTTATTAAAATACTACTGACTATATTCCCCATGATATACTCTATATCATCATGACTATTTCGTAACTTCCTAATTGTACCTCTTGATACCCTCCCCCCATTCACCTATCTCCCCAACCACCCCCATCCAGCAACCATTAAAATGCTCTCTGTATCTATGACCTTGTTTCTATTTTGTTTGTTTCCCTTATTCTCTAGATTCCACACAAAAGTGAAATCATATGACATTTGTTTTTTTCTGTCTTACTCCACTTAGTACAATACCCTCTAGGTCCACCCATGTAGTTGCAGATGGCAAGATTACATTATATATAGCTGAATAATATTCCATTATATATATGCACCACTTCTTTAAATACTTATTCAAATGATGGGCACAGTTTGGGTCTATATCTTAGCTATTGTAAATAGTGCTTCAGTGAACATATGAATGCACACGTCCTTTCAAAGTAGTGTTTTGGATTTCTTTAGATAAATACCCAGAACTGCAATTATTGGGTCCTTCTTTGTCTCTTATTTTAAAGACTATTTTGTCTGGTATAAATATTGCTACCCCAGCTTTTTAAAATAATTCCATTTTCAAGAAATACCTTTTTCCATCCATTTACTTTCAGTCTGTGTGTATCTTTTGATCTGAAGTGAGTCTCTTGTATGCAGCATATGTAAGGGTTTTGTTTTCTTATCTATTTGGCAACCCTATGTCTTTTGATTGGAACATTTAATCCATTTACATTTAAAGTAATTGTTGATAGATTTGTAGTTATTGCCATTTTATTATTCATATTTTTTATCTTTCTTCTTTTTATTTATTTTTTATTCTTTTTTTTTTTTACGCCTATAGCACCTGGTATTCCTAGGTTGTCTCCCATCCAAGTACTAACCTTGCTGATTTGATCTTCTGCTTCACGTAATCTACTATTGGTTCCTTCTAATGTATTCTTCATTTCAATTATTGTATTCTTCATTTCTTTTTTTACCCCCAGCTTTATTGAAATATAATAGACAATTAGTTGTTCATATTTACATCGTACAATTCAATGAGTTTTTTTTCAGTTATAGTTGGACTACAATAATATACTAGTTTCAGTCATACGGCATAGTGATTAGAGCTCAAGTGATCACCCACTAAATCTAGTATCCCTCTTCCCCCTTACATATTTACTAAAACATTGTTGACTATTTTCCTTATTCTACACTTTATATCTCCATGACTATTTTGTAACTATCCATTTGTATTTTTTAATCCTTTCGCCTTTTTTTTACAGTCTTCCCCAATCCCCCTCCTGTCTAGCAGCCATCAAAATATTCTCTGTATCTATGAGTTTGTTTCTGTTTTTGTTGTTATTGTTATTTTGTTCTTTAGAATCTGCATATATGAGAAATCACATAGTATTTGTCTTTCTCTATCCGACTTCACTGAATGCAATATCCTATAGGTAAAGCAAGGCAAAATCTTTTTCCATCCCCTTTCATTTTAGTCCGAGTGTGTCATATAATCTGAAGTGAGTCTCTTGTAGGCAGCATATGTAGGGGTCTTGATTCTTTATCCATTCAGCCACCTTATCTTTTGGTTGGAGCACTTAATTCTTTTCCACTTCAGAAAGTCATTGATAGATATGATCTTATTACCATTTTTTACTCATGATTTTGATACATGGTTTTCTTTTTAAAGAAGTCCCTCTAACATTTCCTGTAATAGTGGCTTGGTGTTGAGGAATTCTTTTAGCTTATTTTTGTCTGGGCAGCTTTTTATCTGTCCTTCAACTCTAAATGATAGTTTTGTTGGATAAAGTAATCTTGATTGTAGATCCTGGGTTTTCATCACATTGAATATTTTTGTGCCAAGCCCTTCTATCCTGCTTAGTTTCTTTTGAGGAATCAGCTGCCAGTTTTATGGGTGCTCCCTTGTAGTTAACTATCTGCTTTTTCCTTGCTGCTTTTAAGATTGTCTTTTTGTCTTTAACCTTTGGCATTTTCATTATGATGTGTCTTGGTGTGGGTCTCTTTGGGTTCATCTTTTTTGGGACTCTCTGAGCTTCCTGAGGTTGTATGTTTATTTCCTTCCCTAAGTTAAGGAAGTTTTCCATCATTATTTCTTCAAATAGCTTTTCCACTTCTTGTTCTTCCTCTTCTCCTTCAGGTACCCCCGTTACATGAATGTTTTATACACTTAACGTTGTCCCAAAGACTTCTTAAATTATTATCGTAATTTGGCTTCTTTTTTCTTGCTGTTCTGATTGGGTGACCTTGGCTTCCCCATCCTCTATTTTGGTGGTTTGATCTTCTTCTTCATCCACTCTGTTAATTCCCTCTAATATACTCTTCACCTAAGATAACATATTCTTCATTTCTGACTGGTTCCCTTTTATAATTTCCATTTCCAATTTTATGTTTTTTATCTCTTTGTTAAATTTTTCACTGAGTTCATCTACTCGTCCCCTAAGTTCATTGAGCATTTTTATAACCAGTGTTTTGAACCCTGCATCTGTTAAATTGCTTGACTCCATTTTCCCTGAAACTCTGCTCTGTTCTCTCAAAGGTTTCTGCTTCTTTGTCTTCTCATTTTGGCTGCCTTTCTGTGTCTGTTTCCATGTACTAAGCAAAGCTTCTAAGTCTCTTGGTTTTATTAGTGTGGATTTGTCAAGTAGGTGTCGGTCCAGTGGCACAGTCCTGAGAGGGATTCAGCTGCAGGCCAAGTTTAACCCCAGCCCGTGTGTGCCCCTCTGGGGCCACTTGTTAAGATTCAGCAAGATCCATAGATGCTGTGCTTATAGTTAGTTGCCTCAAGAAACCACAACAGAAAATGCGGTCAGCTGCTATCAGTGTGGGTCTTGGAGTTGGTTCAGCAAGTTGCACAGGACTTGCCAAGGACAACTGAATGTGGCTTGTGTAGGGCTGTGAGTTGGGAGAAGTGGAGTTTCAGGGAATCCTCTTGGCGGAGTGACCTCTGTCATCCAGTTTGATGATGTCTCAGCTATGGCGGCACTGCGTCCGCAACTAGGAGAGGGAGGGCTCACCAAAGGAACAATGGATACCACCAGCACATCTGCCTGGAAGAAAGCCTTGCCTCACTCCGACAACTCAGCATCTCCCTGTAAGTCCCTGATGCACCCCCGCAAGCAACCCAACCAGCATGGTGCTCAGAGTGAGCGAGTCTTTCACCGCCAAAATTTGGTTGCGGACACGTCCCCTTTAAGAGGCGTCTGCACTGCCGGCTGATGCTGCTGCCATAGCCTCTGTCCCACTCAGCCTCTGGGGACCTGGCAGCTTCGTTCCCTCACCTCTTCCTACCTCCTACTGTTGCAGGGTGATTTCTTATTTCTGTCTCTAGTTGTAGGGCTTGTTCTTCTAGACCCCAGGTGACTCTGCTTGCTGTTTGCTTCGTATTTCTGTCACAACTTTGATGTGGTCATAAGAGCAGATGAACAAAGCCTCTATCATCTATGCCATTTTGACTTTTCTCCCTTGTATTCTTCATTTCTGACTGGTTCTTTTTGTTTCCTATCTCCATTTTTATGTTTCCTAGCTATTTGTTGAATTTCTCAGAGATCGCTGATATAACCAGTGTTTTGAACTCTGCATCTGGTAGATTGCTTGTCTCCATTATGTTTGTTTCATTTTCTGGAGCTTTATTCTTTTCTTTCATTTGGGACATCATTTTTTGTCTCTCTCTTTTGGCCACTCAGTATGAGCTACAAAGTGATCTGCAGATGGTTGCCACTTTTGCTGGGGTTCAAGGTGCCTGTGAAAAGCTAAGCTGTGAACTGAGGCTGGATGCCACTAGTGCTGAGCTTGGGGTCGCTTAGAAGAGGTACAGAACACACTGAGGCCAGATGTTGCTTGTTGGGATTTGTGAACCTTTGAGAGATTTTAGGAAATTCTGCAGCATGAGCTGAGATAGGCCATTTGTTGGAAAAGCCACTGAGAGCTGCTTGGATGGGCCCACAAGTTGGGTGAGGCAGGGTCTCATGGAATCACCAGGGAATCACCATTTTGTGCTAGCCAGGTTTATGGAAATTTAGATACAGCACTTGGCTGTGTGTGCAGGCTAAGCTGGGTGAAGGCTCAATAAAGGAACAATGGCTTCTGCTAGCACTTGTATTTAGGAGAAAGCTGCCCCTCCAGCCCTCTCCCTGAAGCCAGACAATTCAGTTCCTCTCTGGTGTCCCTGGTACCTTTCGAGCTGCTGCCCCAGTGCTGGAGCTCAGATTGAATGAGTCCATCAGTGAGTATGTCTGTGCTTGAGCACTTTAAGAGGAATGCCTGGGACTCTAGCTGCCCACTGTCTCTCAGCCACAATCTCTGCTGGAAGTTGTAGGGACTTCTCTTCCTAGCTCCCTGGACTGGGGAGCCTGGTGTGGGGCTGAGACCTTTTGCTTCTCAGGGGAAACTTCCACAGCTGAGATATCCCTTCCAATTTTTAACCACTGCGTGTGCCTATGGGGCAAGCCTGATCCACATCTCTGCCCCTCCTACCAGTCTCAAGGTGGCTTCTTCTGTATGTTCTTCTTATAGGAGTTCTTTTCAGCTAGACATAGGTGGCTCTCAATGGTGGTTGTTCTCCCCACTTGCTTATTTGTAAGTTCTTTCTCCAACAGAGAGAAATCTGTGTTCTACTATCCACAATTTGTTCACGTATTTGTTCAACACTAGCATACATGTAAAGTAGTTTCAGAATTGATAAATGTCTTTTCCATCACTAAGAGAAATATTTTTTCTTTTCTTTTTATTGAATCAATATGAAGTAATAGATTTTAACTAAACTTAATCATTTCAATATATGTAAATCAAATATCATGCTGTATACCTTAAAGTTATATGGTGATGTATATTGATTATTTCTCAATAAAACTGGAAAAAATTGCTAAGCCCCTATGAGAAACAAATTTATCAACTACAATGCAATGTTTATGTACAGTTCTTTTAATATTTACCTTTAGATTATCTACACAAAGCACTGTGTTCACAAGTTAATCGGAAATGCTTAAATAAATAAGTAAATGTAGAAGAGACAAATTTTGCTTACAAAGAATTCCAAATAATATGTGTAGATATTCCCTCCTCCAGAAGGTGGAGCTTAACCTTTCCACCTCTAGGGTGGGCTACATTTAGTGACTCATCCAAAGTAGAGCAGAGAAAAAGAAAAATATTAATTTTACAGTGTAAAGACCTGGCAAACACTACATTAACCAAATGACACAAGTTAACATCAATAATAGCAGAGGTTTGGAGAAACATGCCAGAGTGAGAGAAGTCCCCAGATCTCCCCTTGAAACAACAATAAGCTGAACATCTAAAACTCAACAAAAAAAAAACACCCAAACTGCACACCAGCACATCTGAGTGTGGGATCTGCGCATAAGAGCTACTGCAGGTCGGAACCCCGGTGTTGGGAGGTGGACTGGGAGAAATAAAGAAGTTGTCTCTTGCAGTCGCTGGAACTACGTATAGGAGAAGGGGGAGGGGAAAAGGTGCGGTGATTTCCCTGAACAGTTCTACCTGGAAAAATTGGGAGTCCACACAGCCAGGAGGAGGGCCCAGTCATCAGGACAGAAAACAGAGATGCGAGATGGCAGAAAAGCAACAGCTGACTTTTACCAGCGACGGTTGCAAAACTGAGACTCGGCGGCAACTTCCAACACCGAACCCAGAGGGCCCTTGCCCCAGTACACTCGCAGACCGAACACCGCGGACTGCCAGGGGAATCTGAGCAAATGCTACCGAAACTGTTGCTAACAGTGAAAGGGACTGAAACTGAGAGTAGCAAGAGTGATTAAATATCTATAAGAAATTAAAAACGAATTTTTAAGGCTTTATATAAAGCAGGAATTCAAGAGGCTTAGACACCACCTACTGGAAACCAAAAGAACAGTGCCCTCTTTGCTGCAGGCTAATAGAGATCTTTATAAAATAAATCTTTTTGGAAAAAAAGCAAAATACATTTCCTTTAATGCCCAAGTAGAGAAATAGTCCATTGAACACCATGAAAAACCAAGGTGATAAGTCATCTCAGAAAGAAAGAGAAATCTCCAGAAAATAAGCTTACAGACATAGAAATATGCAATTTAAATGACAGAGAATTCAGGATGATACTTTTGAAAAAACTCAGTGAATTCTGAAGCGAGTCATTTCACAATTTCAGGAATTGAAAAACACCCAGATGAGCAGAGCAAGGAGATTGAAGCCCTCATAAAGAACTAAATAGAACTTCTGGAGATGAAGAACACACTGCAAAAGTTGAAAATGAAATAGCAAGCTTGGTAAACAGAGGACCAAATGGAGGAAGGGATCAGTGATATCGGAGACAGAAATCTAGAAATAAATCAGAAGGAAGAAAAGAGGAACCGAAGAATGAAAAATAATGAAAGAGAAATTCAAGAACTAGCAGATACCATCAGGAGAGGAAACATAAAAATAATGGGCATTCTTGAAGGCAAGGAAAAGGAGCAGGGACTAGAAAGCATTTTCGGACAAATAGTTGATGAGAATTTCCCAAATCTAAGGAATGAGCTGGAGCTTGGAATTCAAGAAGTCAATAGAACTTATTGACCCAATTATCTCAACCCAAAAAGGCCTTCAACAAAACACATTGTATTAAAGTTATCAAAAATCAACTACAAAGACAGAATTTTCAGGGCAGCCAGGGAGAAGAAAATGGTAACTTAAAAAGAAAAACCCATTAGATTACCCTCGGACTTCTTAGCGCAAATCTTACAAGCAAGAAAGGAATGGAATCAAATATTCAAACTATTAAGTGAAAGGAACTACCGGCCAAGAATAATGTATCCAGCTAAGCTCTCCTTTAGATATGAAGGAGAAATAAAAGCCTTTCCAGACATACAGAAATTGAGGGAATTCTCCATTATGAGGACTTCACTACAGGAAATATTGAATGGGGTCAGGTCACCTAAAACAAAATGACAAAAAAAATACACAATTAGGAGTAAGGTGACTATCAGGCAAATAGAAGCAGAGAAGTGCAACCCTTACTAGGAAGAGGGCATTATAAGCTTAAATAATAAGAGAATTGCTATAGTAAGATAGTAATGAACGTTCAGTATACATAGGGAAAAACAGAGATAACAATGACTTAAAAGGGGAAGATTCAAAGATCCAAATTCGCAAATGGGAGTAGAGATAAGGCATGCACAGAAGAAAATGGACTACTATATA